>NW_020664393.1:55188586-55202138 GCF_002925995.2 Terrapene triunguis
TTTCTTCTCTTGTTTCATTTAAATTAAGATGGTTAAAAGCAGCATTTTTCTTCTGCATAGTAAAGTTTCAAAGCTGTATTAAGTCAATGTTCAGTTGTAAACTTTTGAAAGAACAGCCATAACATTTTGTTCAGAGTTACAAACATTCAAGAGTTACAAACAAACAATCTCCAGTCCCCAACTCTGAGGTTCTACTGTAATTGACTCCCCAATATTTGCTAGGAGGTTTCTTATCTATAGTTATTGTGTTGCTTCCCTGCTTGTTTTGTCCACAACCCTTTGTTAAGCTAGATCAATACGTTCATACGGGAAAGTCTTATAACCCAACATACAATAATTTCCTCTCGCTGACCAGATCACAAACAGTATTCATAAAATTACTACATCTTAGTATTCTTAGATTATCACATAGCATCTCCACATCTCTCATAAGCCTTAACCATAATAAAGGCATATGTAAAGGCTTACTCCACCCAGGAGAAAGATGTGCTAAATCCTGCCCGGGGCATTCCACTAACACAGACCTCCTTCCACAGCCAGCAAAGCTCAGCACCCAAGCAACGCTACCCTAATTTAGACAAGGGATCCCCCCTTTCAGCAGCAGCCACAGAGCTGTCCCCCAGTCACTCAGCCCTGCCTCCTCCCTGCGGTAGTGGAAAAGGAGCTAGATTCCAAAATTCCACCTTCCAACACATCCATTAGTAGCGGTACTTTCCCAGACATTTCCGTACATGATGTGGCCTCCCTGGTTTAGTGGCTGCTTACCAAGACAGCGAGGGAGCCAAAAAGCCTCCTTCCTGTGAATCATTAGGACCCGCTGACTCCTTAGTCCCATATTACAAGGGTCAGAATTTAGCCTGTGTACATAAGAACGGCCCTACTGGGTCAGACCAAAGGTCCATCTAGTCCAGTATCCTGTCTTCCGACAGTGGCCAGTGCCAGGTGCCCCAGAGGGAATGAACAGAACAGGTAATCATCAAGTGATCCATCCCCTGTCGCTCATTCCCAGCTTCTGGCAAACAGAGGCTAAGGATACCATTCCCGCCCATCCTGGCTAATAGCCATTGATGAACCTATCCTCCATGAATTTATCTAGTTCTTTTTTGAACACTGTTATGGTCTTGGCCTTCACAACATCCTCCGGCAAGGAGTTCCACAGGTTGACTGTGCGTTGTGTGAAGAAATACTTTCTTTTATTTGTTTTAAACCTGCTGCCTATTAATTTCATTTGGTGACCCCTAGTTCTTGTGTTATGAGAAGTAGTAAACAACACTTCCTTATTTACTTTCTCTATACCAGTCATGATTTTATAGACCTCAATCATATCTCCCCTTAGCCGTCTCTTTTCCAAGCTGAAAAGTCCCGGTCTTATTAATCTCTCCTCATATGGAAGCCATTCTATACCCCTAATCATTTTTGTTGCCCTTTTCTGAACCTTTTCCAATTCCAATATATCTTTTTTGAGATGGGGCGACCACATCTCACACAGTATTCAAGATGTGGGAGTACCGGGGATTTATATAGAGGCAACATGACATTTTGTGTCCTATTATCTATCCCTTTCTTAATTATTCCTTCTTGAGTGGTAACATCTAATTTAGACCTCATCATTTTATATGTATAGTTGGGATTATGCTTTCCAATGTGCATAACTTTGCATTTATCAACATTGAATTTCATCTGCCATTTTGTTGACTAGTCACCCAGTTTTGAGAGATCCTTTTGTAGCTCTTCGCAGTCTGCCTGGGTCTTAACTATCTTTAGTAATTTTGTATCATCTGCATATTTTGCCACCTCACTGTTTACCCCTTTTTACAGATCATTTATGAATATGTTGAATAGGACTGGTCCCAGAACAGACCCCAGGGGGACACCATTATTTACTTCTTTCCATTCTGAAAACTGACCATTTATACCTACCTTTTGTTTCCTATCTTTTAACCAGTTACCAATCCATGAGAGCACCGTCCCTCTTATCCCGTGGCAGCTTACTTTGCATAAGAGCCTTTGATGAGGGACCTTGTCAAAGGCTTTCTGAAAATCTAAGTACACTATATCCACTGGATCCCCTTGGTCCACATGCTTGTTGACCCCCTCAAAGAATTCTAGTAGATTGGTGAGGCATGATTTCCCTTTACTAAAACCATGTTGACTCTTCCTCAACAAATTATGTTCACCTATATGTCTGACAATATTGTTCTTTATTATAGTTTCAGCCAGTTTGCCTGGTACTGAAGTCAGGCTTAAAGGCCTGTAATTGCCGGGATCACCTCTTTAAAAATTGGCGTCACATTAGCTATCCTACAGTCATCTGGTACAGAAGCTGATTTAATTGATAGGTTACAGACTACAGTTAGTAGTTCTGCAATTTCACATTTGAGTTCCTTCAGAACTCTTGGGTGAATAGCATCCGGTCCTGGTGACTTATTGCTGTTTAATTTGTTCCAAAACCTCCTCTAAGGATACCTCAATCTGGGACAGTTACTCAGATCTGTCACCTAAAAAGAATGGCTCATGTTTGGGAATCTCCCTCACATCCTCAGCCGTGAAGACCGATGCAAAGAATTCATTTAGTTTCTCTGCAATAGCCTTATAGTCCTTGAGTGCTCTTTTAGCACCTCAATCGTCCAGTGGCCCCACTGGTTGTTTAGCAGGCTTCCTGCTTCTGATGTACTTAAAAAAAATTGCTATTACTTTTTGAGTCTTTGGCTAGCTGTTCCTCAAATTTTTTTTTGGCCTTCCTAATTGTATTTTTACACTTCATTTCCCAGTGTTTATGCTCCTTTCTATTTTCCTCACTAGGATTTAACTTCCACTTTTTAAAGGATGCCTTTTTGCCTCTCACTGCTTCTTTTACTTTGTTGTTTAGCCACGGTGACTCTTTTTTTGGTTCTCTTATTATGTTTTTAAATTTGGGGTATACATTTAAGTTGAGCCTCTATTATGGTGTCTTTAAAAAGTTTCCATGCAGCTTGCAGAGATTTCACTTTTGGCACTGTACCCTTTAATTTCTGTTTAACTAACCTCCTCATTTTTGTGTAGTTCCCCTTTCTGAAATTAAATGCTACAGTGTTGGGCCGCTGTGATGTTTTTCCTGCCACAGGGATACTAAATTTAATTATATTATGATCACTATTACCAAGCAGTCCAGCTATAGTCACCTCCTGGACCAGATCCTGTACTGCACTTAGGACTAAATCAAGAATTGCCTCTCCTCTGGTGGGTTCCAGGACCAGCTGCTCCAAGAAGAAGTCATTTAAGGTGTCAAGAAACTTTATCTCTGCATCCCATCCTGAGGTGATACGTACCTAGTCACTATGGGGATAATTTAAATCCCCCATTGTTATTATTATTGCGTTTTTTATTTAAATAGCCTCTCTAATCTCCCTGAGCATGTCACAGTCACTATCATCATTGATATCACCACATATCACCACAGTCAGGTGGTCGGTAATATATCCCTACCGCTATATTCTTATTATTAGAGCATGGAATTTCTATCCGTAGAGATTCTATGGTACAGTTTGATTCATTTATGATTTTTACTTCATTTGATTCTACGCTTTCTTTCACATATAATGCCACTCCCGCACCAGCACTGCCTGTTCTGTCCTTCCGATATATTTTGTATCCTGGTATTACTGTATCCCATTGATTATCCTCATTCCACCAAGTTTCTGTGATGCCTATTATATCAATATCCTCATTTAATACAAGGTACTCTAGTTCACCCATTTTATTATTTAGACTTCTAGCATTGGTATATAAACACTTTAAAAACTTGTCTCCTTTTAGCTGTTTGCCATTACACAATGTAATTGAATGGGACTCTTTTTTATTTGACTCTTTCTGATCAGACCCTGTCTGTATTTTATCATTTTCCTCTCGTCCTCACTAGGACATAGAGATTCTCTATTAATAGATCCTCCCCTAAGGGATATCCAAACCATTTGCTCTTCCGCACCTGTCAGCTTTCCCCCAGCCCTTAGTTTAAAACTGCTCTATGACCTTTTTAATGTTAGGGTAGGTCTACACTTACCCGGTAGTTCGGCGGCAAGAAAATCGAACTTCTGGGTTCGACTTATCGCGTCTTGTCTGGACGCGATAAGTCGAACCCGGAAGTGCTCGCCGTCGACTGCGGTACTCCAGCTCGACGAGAGGAGTACGCGAAGTCGACGGGGGAGCCTGCCTGCCGCGTCTGGACGGAGGTAATTTCGAACTAAGGTACTTCAAACTTCAGCTACGTTATTCACGTAGCTGAAGTTGGGTACCTTAGTTCGAATTGGGGGGTTAGTGTAGACCTGCCCTTAAGGGCCAGCAATCTGGTTCCATTTTGGTTTAGGTGGAGCTCATCCTTCCTGTATAGGCTCCCCCTCTCCCAAAAGTTTCCCCGGTTCCTAATAAATCTAAACCCCTCCTCCCTACACCATCGCCTCATCCACGCATTGCAGTTCTGCCTGTCTAAGTGGCCCTGACAATAAATGACAATAAATAGGATCATCATTTGGGCAGGAACTGGAATACAGAGTCTTTTACCTCTAGGTCACTGGTTCAATGTTCCAGTTTCTTAGGCCTGGTCTACACTAGGCTTTTATGTCGACTTTAGCGCCGTTATATCGAATTAACCCTGCACCCGTCCACACCAGGAAGTCATTTAGTTCGACATAAAGCTCTCTTTAAATCGATTTCTGTAATCCTCCCCAACGAGAGGATTAGCGCTAAATTCGACATGGCCATATCGAATTAGGCTAGGTGTGGATGGAAATCGACGGTAATAGCTCCGGGAGCTATCCCACAGTGCACCACTCTGTTGACGCTCTGGACAGCAGTCCGAGCTCGGATGCTCTGACCAGCCACACCCCCGGGAAAATTTGAATTCATTTTCATTTTCCTGTCTGGGCAGTTTGAATCTCAGTTCCTCTTTGGACATCGACGGGAGCTCAGCAGCAGTGGCAACTATGCAGAGCTCTTCAGCAGAGATGGCCGTGCAATGTAATAGAAAGAGGGCCCCAGCATGGACTGATCGGGAAGTCTTGGATCTCATCGCAGTGTGGGGCGATGAGTCCGTGCTTTCAGAGCTGCGCTCCAAAAGAAGGAATGCTAAGATCTACGAGAAGATCTCCAAAGCCATGGCAGAGAGAGGCTACAGCCGGGATGCAACGCAGTGCCGCGTGAAAATCAAGGAGCTGAGACAAGGCTACCAAAAAACCAAAGAGGCTAACGGACGCTCCGGATCCCAGCCCCACACATCCCGTTTCTACGAGGCACTGCATTCCATCCTGGGAGCGGCCGCCACCACTACCCCACCCCTGACCGTGGACTCCGAGGATGGGATCATGTCCGCGGCCGGTTCCTCGTCGGACATGACAGCGGACGGGGAAGATGAAGAAGGAGATGAGGAGGACGAGGCAGTCGACAGCGCTGGCACCGCTGATTTCCCCGACAGCCAGGAGCTCTTCATCACCCTTACCGAGATCCCGTACCAACCGTCCCCATCCCTTACCCCGGACACAGAATCAGGGGAAGGATCAAGCAGTAAGTGCTGTAAACATGTAAACATTTATTTAAAACAGAACGGTAATATTTATACTATTAACAATGTATATTTATAAAAGTTCTGTAAACTAGTAAAAAAATAATCAGGTACAAAACAGGAATATTTACAAAGGTAACAAATGGGTTTTCATGATTTCTCTGTCTTAGGCTCTTCTCAATTTAGTCCCAAGTGTTTTAAAAAATTTTCACAATGTCCGTTACTACATGATTCCCAGGCCCAAGACGCTCCACTCCAAAGTCCCAGTGCACCTACGCGAAAATCCGGTCAATGTGGCCGGGGATCGACGAGAAATCCTCGTAGGAGAACTCCTCGTAGGTCTCGTGGAGGTAGAGCTCAAGCCTGTTGATCAGGTTCCGGGGTAGGGCGATCTTAGTGGGCCCTCCGTGGTAGCAGACATGTCCCCTCCACGCCACAATCAAGTACTCCGGGATCATCGCACGACATAGCATGGCGGCATACGGCCCCGGTTTCTGCATGCTTTCCCGCAGCATGCGTTCTCTCTGGGTGTCCGGGATCCTCAGGAGGGTGATGTCGCTCATGACGCCCTGCTTTGAATTAGGGAGGGGAATGTTAGTATTGGGACTGCTTTACAGCCAAGCGGTGGAGGGAGAGGGGCAGCATACAGGGATCTTTCCCTGGGACAGCCGCGAGGGGGTGGGACAGGGGCAGAGTTGATGCTGTCCTGATTGCTGGCAGCAGAGACTGGCATTGCTTTCAATGTGAAAGGAGGCTAGTGCTACTGCTGGAGTTTTAAGCAGCCACAAGTCTGCGGCTTACCATTATTGCCCGCTCCAGAAGTTCAGGTCTCCAGCCACAGTTCTCTGAACACTCCAAGACCTCCGCAAGTCCACAGGCACTGAAGGCGACGGCCGAAAATTCGACCTTGTCCTGAGTGCGCATGTGAGAGGTTCAGTGCATGGTCTTGTTCACAGAGAAAGACTAGGTTCTTTGTATACAATTTCATTTATCTGTCTCAGGAATTCACTCCCTTTTTACAATTCACACAGACACATCTGCGACTGTCTCCCAACCCAGCCTGTCAGCACACTCCCAGAGGCTAGCGCAGATTAGGCGGAGGAAGAAGAAGAAGACGCGTGAAGACATGTTCTCAGAACTAATGGGCTGCTCCCGAGCCCAGGCAGCCCAGCAGACACAGTGGAGGGAGAACTTGTCACAAATGCACCGAGCAGTCATGGAACGGGAGGAGAGGTGGCGTCAGGAGGACCAACAGGCTACTGAAAAGCTGCTTGGACTAATGAGGGAGCAAACGGACACGCTCCGGCGCCTTGTGGATGTTCTGCAAGACCGGAGGCAGGAGGACAGAGCCCCGCTGCAGTCTATCTGTAACCGCCCTCACCCGCCACCAAGTCCCACACCACCCTCACCCAAACTCCAAAGAAGGAGGGGCGGCAAGAGCCGTTAAAACTTTCAGTCAACCCCTGCAGACTGCTCTAGCACTAGAAGGCTGACATTCCCCAAAATTTCAGAAGTCCTTTCCTACCCACCTCACACAAGCCCCCGTCCAAGTTTCACACCCCACGTTTCATGTCTGGTTCGCAATAAAATGTTTGTTTCTCTCCATTACTGTTTCAGTCAGATTCTTTTGAGGGAGAGTCTGTCTGGAGGGGGGGAAGGGGCTTGGTAATTGGACAGGACAGTGACCTTTAGCAGGGTACAGAGGCGGTGTCAGGTCCAGCATCAGGACACATACACAGTGCAGTCACTGGTTACCCTGGTCAGTCTGGGAGGTGTTTTTCATGTTCTGGGGGGGGGGGTTGCTCTGTGACTTTGTGGCGGGGGAGGGCAGTTACAGATCTTATGCAGCGGTCCTTATCCTGGCTCACAGATCCACGCAGCAGGGGATATGTAACCCTACCCCCCCTGCCAGAAAGTCACATAGCCGACACATACACACAGTCCCCCCCAGGAGTGCTGGCAGGCTCCATTGAAATAACCAGTCCACCAGTGCGGAGCCTGTCATTCCGGGAGTTTAGAAGCATCATTTGCATCAGAACACTGAACCCGCCCCCCGCCACAGTCTGCGTCCCCGGTTTAAAATATTCCCGCGAAAACAGCAATACAGACAACGGTGTTCATTAACAAAATCGAAATGATTTTATTTTTTGGGAAGGGGAAGGGGGTGAAGGGGGTATGTAACTGGAGAGGATAGTCAAAATGAACTGGGTAAAGAAACGGGGGCAGGTTCAGCTTTTCTGTCCACAAACTGAAAAGTCACTGGTTGCCCTGCTCACTCAGGAACCTAGCTTTCAAAGCCTCCCGGATGCACAGGGCGTCCCGCTGGGATCTTCTAATGGCCCGGCTGTCTGGCTGGACGTAATCAGCAGCCAGGCTATTTGCCTCTAGCTCCCACCCCGCCATAAAGGTCTCCCCCTTGCTCTCACACAGATTGTGGAGCACACAGCAAGCTGCAATAACGATGGGGATATTGGTTTCACTGAGATCACAGCGAGTGAGTAAGCTTCTCCATCTCCCTTTGAGACGGCCAAAAGCACACTCCACCACCATTCTGCACTTGCTCAGCCGGTAGTTGAACAGTTCTTTTTCTGTGTCCAGGGCGCCAGTATAGGGCTTCATGAGCCAGGGCATTAGCGGGTAGGCTGGGTCCCCGAGGATGACTGTAGGCATCTCCACATCCCCAAGAGTTATTTTGTGGTCTGGGAAGTAAATACCTTCCTGCAGCCGTCTAAACAGACCAGAGTTCCTGAACACGCGAGCGTCATGAACCTTGCCCGGCCATCCGACGTAGATGTTTGTAAACCGTCCCCGATGGTCCACCAGTGCTTGCAGCACCATTGAAAAGTAGCCCTTTCTATTGATGTACTGGCTGGCCTGGTGGTCCGGTCCCAGGATAGGGATGTGAGTCCCATCGATAGCCCCACCGCAGTTTGGGAATCCCATCGCGGCAAAGCCATCTATGATGACCTGCGCGTTTCCCAGGGTCACTACCTTTGGGAGCAGTACCTTCACGATTGCCTTGGCTACTTGCATGACAACAACCCCCACGGTAGATTTGCCCACACCAAAGTGGTTCGCAACTGACCGGTAGCTGTCCGGCGTTGCAAGCTTCCAGAGGGCTATGGCCACTCGCTTCTCAACTGTGAGGGCTGCTCTCATCCTGGTATTCTGGCGCTTCAGGGCAGGGGACAGCAATTCACAAAGTTCGAGGAAAGTCTCCTTCCGCATGCGAAAGTTTCGCAGCCACTGGGATTCATCCCAGACCTGAAGCACTATACGGTCCCACCAGTCCGTGCTTGTTTCCCGGGCCCAGAATCGCCGTTCCACGATATCCACATGACCCATTGCCACCGTGATGTCCTGGGCGCTGGGGCTCGTGGTTTCTGACAGCTCTGTGCTACTCTCCGACTTCAGGCCATCACGGCGGTGTCGTAGCCTCCTCGCCTGATTACTCTTCATCTGCCTCAGGGAAAGGTGTATGATAAGCTGCGAGGTGTTGAGAACGGCCACAAGTGCAGCGATGGTCGCAGCGTGATCCATGATCGCAGTGCTGTGGCGTCCGCGCTGTCACTGACCAGAAAAGTGCGCGAACTGATTTCCCGCCGGCGCTTTCATGGAGGGAGGGAGGGCGTTAGTGACGGATGGATGACGACAAATTTTTTTTACCCAGAAGGCATTGGCGGCTCGACCCAGAATTCCGATGGGCAGCGGGGACTGCGGGAACTGTGGGATAGCTGCCCACAGTGCACCGCTTCCAATATCGACGCTCGCCCCGTTAGTGTGGACTCACAAAGTCGAATTACTGTCCTTAGTGTGTCCTTAGTGTGGACACACACGTTCGACTTTGCAATATCGATTCCACATATTCGATTTAAGTAAAATCGAATTACCCTCGTAGTGTAGACATACCCTTAGTGACTGAAGATGGGCACTATCTCCTAGCTGGTCAGTGGCCTATGTGGAATGAGTTAGTGGACTCATTCCACTTACTAATCAACAGTAACTCAATCACCACCACAACTGGCACCTTTGCTAGCAGCCTCAGTACAGGCAAAGACTAACTTGGCCTGGAAGCTGAGCCCTTCTCTCATCCCTAGAGGTGGTCAGGTTTGATGCCCATTAGCGGAGTGGCGTGAGGGATCTTGCACTACCACTACCAATACTGTACCAATCCTATGGATAATCAGAGAACTGCCCATTCCCACACCAACCCAGCACCTTTCCCCAGCACAATCACTTATTTTTTACACTTTACAAAGTCTAAAATGAAACATTACAAAGTGTATGAGAGTAACAGTTTGAAAACATTTAGCTATTCTTCTACCTTTACTTCTCTTCACTAGGGACCCACTGCCCGCACTGAAACCAGTGGGAGCTGTGCCATTGACCTCAATGGAGGAGAGCACGCCCTCAACCCTGACTTCCAAGAACCTGCTGTCTTTGCCTTAGCTGCTTTCAGCACAGTTGTCAATAATATCAGCTGCCTAGTGCTTCTTGGACATTTAGCAAGACCCCAGAGTCCCTAATTCTTACTTCAATCAGTTTGAATCCTTCCTGTCTAATTACTCTTTTTTCCCCACTCACTCCTGAGTGAGTGTTTTCAGCTTCTCTTCACCACTTTCACCTCAAGGCTCTGTCCCTCCCTTTCCTCCTCCATTCTAGCTGCAACCTGGAGTTCAGCTTTAGGTTTACCTCAAACCACAGTGTCTCCTCAAACTCCTACCTAGGGCTTTTGTCTGTCTCAACTGATTGATTGATTGATTGATTGATTGATTGGCAATCCCTAAATTTCAAGGATGATCCCTACCACGGATTTACGTATGGGTCCTGAGATGACTCAGGACTCTGATCCTGGAACCACAAGTCCGCCCACAGTAGGTACAGACATTTTGTGGCAGGCCAGCGGCCTGCTGGAAGAAAGTTATTTCTTTTTCTCTTCCTCCTCTCTCTCTTTTCAGCTTCGAGGGCAAGGTGCTTCTCCTTGAAGCGGGCCACTGTCTGATGGAGGATATGGCGCCATTGGGGTTGGTTGGTGGCTTGCTCTTCCCAGCTTGTGGTGTCCACATCAGTTTTCCTAAGACACGCTTTCAGTATGTCTTTGTAGCATTTCCTCTGACCGCCACAGGATCTCTGACCATGGGCGAGCTGAGAGTAGAGGACTTGTTTTGCGAGGCGAGAGTCTGGCATCCACACACAATGTCCAGCCCAGCGAAGTTGGTGCATGAGGATCATTGCTTCAATGCTAGTGACATTGGCTTCAGCGAGGATGCTGGCGTTAGTGCAGTGATCTTGCCACTTGATGCGAAGGATCTTCCGGAGGCATCATTGGTGATACCTCTCCAACTCCGTCAATAGGTCACCCAGGTTTCGCATCCATAGGAGTGTAGGAACAACAATTGTCTTATAGACCTGGATCTTGGTGTCCTGCCATAGGTCACAGTCCGTGAAAATGCATCAGAGCAATTTCCCCAAGGAAGCACTTGTGCACTGGATCCTCTGCTGGATCTCACTGTCGATTTTTGCATTTTGAGAAAGTTGGCTACCGAGGTAGCAAAAGTGCTCAACTGGCTCCATCTCAACTAACAGCCCCACAATAACGTTTGCGACCTGTATTCTCTTATACAAACCAGGAACTTTTCTCCCTGACTGTCTAACCATTGAAAACATGATTACAGAATTTTTATGGAATTATAATCTACTGATCCATAAAGCAATAAATATATTATCATAATTAATTACCCACCATACTTTCCACATTAAAAAATAATTAGAAGTAAAAATCTTTAACTGGCCGTGTCTATGTTTTGTCTCTTCAGTGTCTTTTTTTGACCCTGTGAAATAGCACAGCCAATTCAGATACTGTGGGGGGCGGGGGGGAAAGAACAGCAATAGGTTCATAAAATGAGGTACTTCATTAGCAATGAACTTCAGAATCCTGATTCCCTACCAGCATGCCAAGAAAAACAAGATGAAGGACTGGCAAGGATTTCAGGACTACTGTAAATATTCTTTTATTAATTCATTAAAGATGAGGCAGGACAAAGCATACTTAGTAGTAGTTGGTAAAGCATTTTAAAAAGGAGCGATGCTACAGTACTTTGTTTTGAAGTTCAAAAACTTACTAATTTCTCATCTTGCGGCTGCTATGCAGAACCCCCTAGTTATCTGCGGCAGGAACAATCTGTCATGGTAATGAAGTATTACTAAATGATCAGGATTTGTGCATTGTAAATGATGTTATAGTTAATCATAGAGGTGGCACTTCCTTTCTAAAGCCCCCGTTCCTGCAATGATTTCCACGGAGGCAGATCCCTGTGCAAATGTAATATTCATCGCAGGATCAGGAGGTACATCTCTATTTTCAGTTCTTCATAAATTTTTTAAATATATATATATTGTCCCTAACAATTTCTCAGGCTTGGTCTCATCTCAGAAACAAAGGCAAGTTTAGCCATATTTCTACTCATCACGCCACTACGACCAAGGGTGTGTCATTTTATATAAAAGAGAAAACGTCTTCGCGTGAGGAGCTTCCTCTGCTGCAGGTGAAGTAGAGCCCAGTTACTTGTGCTAGGGTTTGATAATGGTTGGCAATATTTCTAACACTTTAACAAAGGAAACTCTCCACATAAGCAAAGGCCTGGCAGCCACTACGCTCTCCAACACCAAAGGGATTTGTGTATATTTTGGTGACTGTTAGATAATTTTCTCTGTTTTCTTCCCCCACCATCTGTAACAGTATTGTAACATAAGTGCTCCAAACAACTATCCCATCCCTTTCTCCCAATTTATTAGAAATGAACACATGCCAAGGAAGCAAAATATAATAAAGGAGTACAAACAAATTAAATTCACTAATGCCAAAGATGCCTGGGTGTCTGAGCAGCTGCAAAGGAAGCACCATGAATAAACCACAATTTTTAGGAGGGAAAAAGCCATAATAGACCTTCAACCTTAGCAACTGCTTTCCATTTTAAAGGAAATACAGGAAAATCTAGGAAAAGGCCTAAAAACTTCTTTTTAAATGAAATCTAAAAAGCCTTGACATTGATAGAATCCCAAGAAATCGGGGAGACAAGAAGGTCTGAGTCTATGCGTGCATCATTGCCTGCCCCAAAAGGCCTGTATTGCCAAGAAATAATTTTTTTCGAAAGGTTTAATTGAAATCTGTTCAGCTTTTGGAGTTATTGGAATTTTTCACCATTTCTGAGAAAGAACTGTCAGGTGATGTCCAGGACTAAGTCCTACTCCCGATAAGCCCAGTCCTCCAGATGGAGGCTCTGGTCGACTTAGTGGTCTCACGTAATTTTATGGACCATCATGTGGCTAAGAATTCCTCGGATTTGGTGGAACCCACTGATGTATCGCTCCTGGCCTTTGGGCCGGTCACTCACCAGACTACCCCCTTAGGGCGCTGAGTGACTCTTCAGTTCGGGTTGATTCGTGCCATCCACTCTCGGGTCATCCTGGGAATGACCTGGCTTGCTGCCTATGACTCCTGTATCCATTGGCCAAAAGGGACAGTGTATTTTTGCTCCCCATATTGTCAACAATTCTGCCTTCCGAAGGCAAAAGACAGAACAGATATCCTCTACAGCTTGTGTCATCATTTGGGGAATCCTGTTGTGAAGGAACAGGCCCACAGGAGTTGGGCGCACCCCCAACTGTCCTATCTGCCGCAAAAATACCTTGCAAGTACCACGGCCTTGCAGATATATTTGACAAGGGAAATGCAGACACCCTGACCCCACACAGCAAATACGACTGCCCAATTAACCTTCAGCCAGGCTCCAAAATTCCCTTTGGCTGCATATACATCCTTTCTGAAGCAGAACTCCAGGCCCTATCTGCAGAAGGCATTTATCTTGCCACCCACCTCTCTAGCAGAGGCCCTGATCATCTTGGTTAAAAAGAAGGATGTTCACTGTGGCCCTGCATTGACTACTGGGCCCTCTCTAAGGTGACGGTTCGGAACCATTACCCACTTCCCCTCATTCATAAACTCCAATAAACCATTAC
>NW_020664393.1:55202148-55223753 GCF_002925995.2 Terrapene triunguis
AACCATTACCCACTTCCCCTCATTCATAAACTCCAATAAACCATTACCCACTTCCCCTCATTCATAAACTCCTAGACCAATGACACTCTGCCCAAATTTTTACAAAGTTAGACCTACATGGGGCCTATAATTTGGTGCTAGTGCAAGACAGAGATGAGTGGAAAACCATCTTCTGCACCCATTATGGATTCCTGGAATAACCAGTCATGCTGTTTGGTCTCTGTAATGCTCCCATGACCTTCCAGCACTTTATCAATGACATTTCCCAGGACACGCTAGATCAGTTCATTATTGTCATCTATCTCATTGACATCCTTATTTTTCCCCACAACCAAGCACAGCACAAACAGCGTATACAGACATTCTTAGAAAGGCTTCGCCAACACCACCAGTATGCCAACTTAGAGACGTGCCAGTTTAACCAGAACACAGTAAAGTTTCTCAGCTACATCATCTACCCTGAAGGGCTCCCCCTGGACCTACACAAAGTGACAGCCATCATTGACTTGGTGGTACCCAGGGACATTCAGGAGGTGCAATGCTTTTTGCGCTTTGCCAATTTCTACAGTCAGTTCATCAAGGGTATCTCAGGGATGGCCTCCCCAATCACAGCCCTCCTGCAGAAGGGACCCCATGTATCTTGGACCCCAGAGGCACAAGTGGCTTTTGAGTGCCTAAAGCAGAAAGTCATTACAGCCTCCATTTTGATTCACTGCAACCTGGGCTGGCCATTTACAGTAAAAGTGGATGCCTCATGCTGGGAGCAGTCGTCTCCCATATGGCCAGCTGCATCCTTCCACTTTTTTACTCATGCACGTTCACCCCAGTGGAACAAAATTATGTCATTCCCAATAAAGAGCTACTGGCCATCACAGCAGCCTTCGAGGAATGGTGGCATCTCCTGGAGGGTGCAGGTTCCCAATCCAAGTCCTCACAGACTACAAAAACCTGGAATTCCCAAAGACAGCTCAGCACCTCAGTAGACCTGCTACCCTCCATACATTCCCTGCTGACCCATGATCTCTTTCCAGTTCAGATCTCCCAAGCCCTAAACAATGACAATGCCCAGACTTCCTCAACCTTCATTCTCCATGAAGGAATTCTGGATCACAAGGGGTGCATCTGTGTAGCCGTTGGCCAACCCACGCTGCAAGTCCTATGAATCTGCCATGATGATCCTCTAGCTGGTCACTTTGGTCAATTCAAGATGCAGGCCCTGGTGTCAGAGTTTCTGGTGGCCAGCCCTCCACATTTCGGTAGCAGTCCTGTGACCTCTGCACAAGGACCAAAAACCCTTGTGCAAAACTGGTTGGTCTTCTTCAGCCTTAGCCCACTCCACCTCGAGCCATTGTGTTGATGGACTTCATCATGGAGCTGCCGCCCTCTCAAGGGTACACCACAATTCTAGTTGCAGTCAATCTCCTGACAAAGATGGTGCATTTTATAACATCTGGTGGCCTCCTCACAATGCAGGAAACAGCTCATCTGTTTAAAGACAACATATTTTGCCTTCATGGGTTGCTCACAAGTGTAATATCTGACCAGGGGTCCCAGTTAGTTTCCCACTTTTGGTGGGAATTTCTGCACCTCCTGGGCATCAAACCTCACACCACAACTACTTTGCCTCCTTAGTAGCAATGGTCAGACAGAGAGCGTCAATCAGGTCCTGGAGTAGTACCTAAACTGCTTCCTAAATCACCACCAGTATAATTGGCTGACACTCATTCCCCATGCAGAATTTGCCTAAAACAATTCCACACATGCCACCCCAGCAGACCTCTTTCTTCATTAATTATGTGTTTCACCCTTGGTAACATCTCCAAATCCTCCTCAACTTGCCAATACCCAGAAGTGCTGACCTTGCTGCCCACAAGAACTCAGGCACCAGTCGGAAGAGGCTAGGACAGAGATCCATGCTGACCAACACCATCAGCCAACCCCGAATCTGAATGTATGGGATAAGGTTTGGCTGTCTTCCCAAGATCTGTGATTCACCCGTCCATCTGCGAAGCTGGACCACAAGTACTTGGGGCCATTTGCAATCATGGAAAAATGTAATCTGCTAGCTTTTCAACTGCAATTGCAAGAATCCATCAAGCTCCACCCCATGTACCACATCTCCCATCTGAACTCTTCATTGAGAATCCCTTCCCACACTTCACTACTCTTCCCCATCCACCAATAACCAGGAAGGGCCAAGAGGAATACATGGTGGAGTCCAGAATCGGCTGGACCCCACTACCAAGTCCAAGAGATTCCAATATCTGATGGACTGGGAGGGATACGGTCCAGAGGAGTGTTCGTGGGAACCTGCAGAACATGTCCATGTCCTGGACTGTCTGCACACTTGAGAAACCCAGCCCAAAGTCTCCTGGGAGGCAATACCAAAAGGAGAGGGTTGCTGTCAGGGACCAGGCCAGCTAGGATCAGCTGCTGGCCTGCTCCCTCCCTTCACTGTTAGGTAACCAATAAGACCATCTGCACCGCCGTGGAACTGATGAAATGGACATAGCCCCTGATTATCTGCTGGTTTAGCAGCCATGCTTATAAGCCTGGCCCCCACAGCATATCAGCAGCAGCTCAACATGTACCATGCCTGCAGCTGCACTTGCCCTTTTCCAGCCCATGCTCCAGCCCATTCCAGTCCCTGGTCCTGCTTTCTTCCAGCCCTGCGCCAGCTCACTTCCAGTCCTTTCTTCAGCCCCTGCTCCCCTCCAGCTTCAGACTTCTGGCTTCAAGCCCCAGCTCTGCCTCTGGCTTACAACTCTGATTTACCCCCCAACTTGGCCATATGATTTCTTTCCCTCCGATACCTACCCTTGGGTCAATTCCTGGACTCTGCCCACCCTGGACCCAGCTCTAAAAGGTAGGCCATACTCTCACTTCCACAAGTAGACCTGACCACCCACAGCCTGGTCAGCTCCAATTTTGTTGCAGGAGAGATCTAAAGGAAAATATCATGGGGTCCTTCTGGAGTTCTATGCATGGGAGAAATTGCCAAGATGCAGCATGATAGTATATTTGACAAGCGTTGCAAGCTGAACTTGTTGGGTTTGAAAAGCTACAGCCTTGTCAGAGACCTTCACAAGCAAAAAGCAGCCTTTGAACTGCATGTTACATGTACCAGACTGCTGCTGACCTGCCTCAGATGAGAATAATACTGACAGAACCAACAGATTCTCCTTTAGCTAGAAAGGAGGCTCAACTGCTCCTTGAGTGGTGTTTCCCATTGCCATTGATTCCTCACAATTAAGGATTTTTTTCATTTTGTGTTTACTCACTTGGCTACTCTTTTGTATCCTGCACGGTCCACATTTGGTCTTACAATTTTTATTTATTCAAGCCAATATATGCTTATTCATCAGGTGTGTTTACTTTAGTTATGGTCGAGATGGCACTGTCATTCTAAGTGTCTATATTCATTGGCTTATACATTACCTTCTGGGCAGAAATTTCTCACACTTGTTCTCATCCCAGAAATAAACCCTATTTTGCAAAGTTAGAAGAATATTTGCTGAGTTCTTTGGGAGCCTCAAATAAGCTATGCTGCATTTTGACAACAATACTTCTATTTTTAGTCCCACTGTTTTTATTTTTAAAAAAACCCTGAAATTACAGTATAAGTGTAAAAATTGTCTTCCCAAATTGGTCAGAAATGTGGGAAAGGTGCAAGCATTTGTATCTGCATTCAAAAATGAGTTTAAATTGTGTGCCTGTGATAACATGTAATAAGGTCCACACTATGTAGTTTCAGCTGCACAGAACTCCTTCAGAGTGAAATGAGAGAGGAGCTGTTTGGCGGCAGAAGGAAGGTAGATAAAATAGTTCTAGGCCTATTCCAATGGCTTTCATCACTGTAGCATCTGACTGCTCCACAACATTAGTGAATTTAACTTCCCAACACACCTTACTGGAAGGTAAGGTGATACATTATGCCCATTTTACAGATGGGGTACAGAGGCACTGAAAATTAAGGGGAAAAAATGCCAAAAGTATCCACTACTTTTGAGTACCCAACTTCAGACACCTGGGGCCTGATTTTTCAGAGACCTCAGCATTTTTATAGCACTTAAGATGTTCAAGCACGGCTCTCAATGCACAATTAGTGGTCATCTGTAAATAGTTTGGTTTGAAGTGACTTACCCAGCATCACATAGGAACTCTGTGGCAGAGGCAGAGTTAAAATTCAATTTTCCACGGTGTCATTCAATTGCCTAAGCCACAATATCATCCCTTCTTTTCCTTTCCTTTCTTTTCTTGCAGTCCCCCCGATTTCCAGCTTCTAACCTCTCTGCTGTCACCTCGAGCTGCATTCTCTTCCTCACACTGCCTCAGGGCCAACCGGGGAGCATTGAGAGCACAACAGAGAGAGTCCCCTGTCTCAATTCCACTGCCCAGTACCACTGAACATCCAGCAGCTGGGATGAGCGATTGCAGAGGAAGTCCCCCTCATTCCCTGTCGCCTGGGGCTAGAGCAGGCTCAGTGCAGATAGAATCTTCAGAGACTTTAGTTGCTGACTTCTAACAAGTCTCTACTGAGCATGTGCAGCCATTTTCAGATGCTTAAAACTCAGCTAGGTTTGGGAGGATTTTCATGGAGAAGGCAAAAGGCACCTCGCTTCCTGGGAAAAACTCTCTCTAAAACACAGCTTCACCACTGCAAACAGCAAAACATACCAAACACAAATAGCCCCAGCAGTGCTGTCAAAAAACTAAAAACATATGCATGACATGCCAAAAGTCTAAAAATCTGGGGGGAAACAGCATCAGCATTCCCTCCAAAAGGCCCTAGTATAAGCACTGACAATCAGCCCTTCTTTCGTCACTCTAAGCCCTGAAGGCTCTTTCCCCAGTTCTGCCCACGAACCCTGAAGGGCCTTCTTCCTCTGTCCCTCCTCAGAGCCCTGATTCTTGCTCTTTTCCATCCGCTTTCCAAGCCCTGCGCCATTCCTTCTCCTCCTGTGCCTCCATTTAGTACGTTACTCTGTTTGCTGCTCTGGATTGGTGGTGCTCCTCTCTGTCATGTCCCTAGATGGATAGCTGAGAGCAGCAAGCACAGACACGAATTCCTGCACATGTTCAGATTAACATGCCCGTTTCACTCATACGCAGGCTGGACTGGCTGCAGCTTGACTCAGATCCTCCTCCCTCAGTTCAGAACAAAGGGATGACTCTTAAGTGTGACTCGGAGTGGGGCATCAACTATGACTTCAGGCTGAATCGTCTTCTTTCATGACTAGCTGATACAAGAGACTGAGCAACTCCACTGGGCTGGCAGGCAGTGGGAGTCCATCCTGCTCTTCTCTCTTGTGTGGACAGATTACAGAGCCGAACAACATATCTACAACCCAACTGCTAAGAGGGGCCAAGGCCAGAGTCAGCAAATGGACGAAGCTATAAAGTCCAAGAAAAACCCATGTAGTTGTCCTTTCCTTGCAATGCTTCTCCCTGCTCTCCCTGGCAGTGGGCCCCCACCATAGATCCAAACTTTGTGGATCCTCGCTTTTCCATTCTGGGGCCTAGATTTATCGATCCTTGGATCCTGCCTTAATTTACCCAGCAAATCATGGGAATTTATTACCAGAAAAACAGTTTGTTTTCTTCACACAACTTGCCTGATATGATTTAGGTATGAAAGCCATAAACATTAGATCATGTTTAACAGGTGCCGTCTCTTCTGTTTAGTCCCTCATTTCATTTTCTCCTTTTGGTGGAAGCAGGTGGAATTGAAATTTTCTCACAGTTACTCTGCACAAAGAACAACTCTGCTATCAGCACTGAAGAGGTGGAAAAACAACCACAGAAATACAAACAGGATGGACACTGAAAGTAGTTCTGCCAACTCCAACCACTCAACCTCAGTTAGGGTCCAAAAACTCCTGAGGCTGGTTTGAAAATCACAAGAGTCTAAAATAAAATAAATGTTGGGCTCTTTTTCTTTGCCTCCTAATATTTGTGCCTTTAGGTTACACTTGGGTCACATTTTCCAGCTTTTCTCCACAACCGCAAGGGCTAGAAACTTACCTTTTTATTTAATTAATTAAAACTTAGATTCTCGTGACTCCAGGAGCTGGGGCTTTACAAAAAACACTAAATATCACAAGACCTGCAATAAAATCTTGAGAATTACCAACACTGTGATAGGTAGAATGGGGCTGTGATCTGGCATGCATACAGGTTACAGAGGAAAAAGGAAGAAGGTGAAAAGAAAGCAGAGGACTGTAAAAGGGAAGAGGCAGACAGTAAATAGTTGCAAAAGTGTTTAGCTTCTGATCATCATGAGTCACAGCCTCAGCTGTTATGACTCTTGGCCCAGAATATTCTAAAGAAGTTCTTGGATCCCTTTAAAGATCTCTCACCCCCCATCTCTGCTTGAAACAGTTCAAGCCTGAAATAATTCAATTTTGAGTTCAATTCCACTAGCTGTAGTGGCATGATGTATTATACAGGTGTTACCAAATTTAACACATGGAGTATGTGTGTATACTTTCACAGTTTCATTAATACGGGTAGATGGGGTTCTACAAGGGTATATGCGCAGCATTCCACCCTTTGGGGCTATTGACATCAGTCTCTTTAGCAGACTCACTCACCAACAATATAGTTAGCTGAAACCTGAACAATGAAATGGGTGACCTCAGATTACTTTAATTTCTCCCAGTTGGAAGTCTACTGCCTACCTACAAAGAGTGTAACAATTTTTGAAAATTACTAGACTGATGACTGCCTGGTGATCAGTGACAGAAATAGTAAATTATAAAAATACATATAAAATGTGGTCAGATTGATTTTTCTATAATCTGTGGCTCATAATAAACAAGTGCACCAAACTTAAAACTAGCTCTAAAAGGAACTTAAATAGTTGAGCTCTGGTAAGAAGGACCGATGACCTTTTGTTGGTCTCTAATGGAAAGGTCAGAATACGTATTTCTGTACAGCACACAGCAATGGGGAATGAACATGTTACCAACTTTCAATACTGTAGCTTGCGGAAACATGAAAATTACCTTGTCATCTCTTTGAGGCTGGGACTATGGTCACAATTCTTAGAGACCTAAGTCCCATTTTCAAAAGTGGAGACAGATTTTACAGGTATTTAGGCACCTACAGAAAGGTGCCTATGGGATTTTTAAAAGTGCCTAATCGGCTAATGTGCATTGATTTCAATGAGCGTTAGAATTCTTTAGGCTCCTAACTACCCTTGAAAATCTATCTTCATTTTTGAAACTGGAACTTAGACTCCTAAATCACTTGGGCAATTTTGAAAATTTTACTCTATGCTTTAGTATATACTTGGAAAACACCCAGAACGCTGTGGGTGCTGCCCTAATGCTCTAATAATAGTTTCAGTGTCACCCTTGTAGAAGTGTCTGTTTTATATTAGGGTATGTCTACACTACCCGCTGGATCGGCGGGTAGTGATCGATCTATCGGGGATCGATTTATCACGTCTAATGTAGACGCGATAAATCGATCCCCGATCACTCTTCCGTCGACTCTGGAACTCCACCACGGTGAGAGGCGGAAGAGGAGTCGACAGGGGAGCGGCGGCCGTCGATCCCGTGCCGCAAGGACGCGAAGTAAGTGATTCTAAGTCGATCTAAGATATGTCAACTTCAGCTGCGCTATTCTCGTAGCTGAAGTTGTATATCCTAGATCGATTCCCCCCCCCCCCCCCCCCGGTGTAGACCAGGCCTTAGATTGCTCTCCATTACTGAGTTGATAGATTCCAGTCAAAAAGGAGAGATACAATTCCAGCAAAGTGAGTTCCCCAACAATTATGTCACAGATCCACTCTGAGACCATTATGTCACAGATCCACTGTTCTCCTTAACCTATGAAGATAGGACAAGAAGCAATGGGTTTAAATTGCAGCAAGGGAGGTTTAGGTTGGACATTAGGAAAAACTTCCTAACTGCCAGGGTGTTTAAGCAATGGAATAAATTGCCTAGGGAGAGTGGGAATTTCCATCATTGGACATTTTTAAGAGCAAGTTACACCTATCAGGGATGATCTAGATAATACTTAGTCCTGCCATGAGTGCAGGGGACTGTACTAGATGACCTCTCGGGGTCCCTTCCAGTCCTACGATTCTATGATGGCATAGATCTTGCTTCTCCGCTATGTGGCTGAAATCTTCATGGTGCTTTATGCAAATGCACCTTACCCCTAAAATTAATGAAGGTTGGAATTTTTGCAAAGAAGCACCTGGAGCAGATTTTCAAGGGCTTCTTGCAATAATCCCATTTCCCAACCGTTCAACTGAAATTAAAATTGGAATTTTGTGGCCCTTCTTCACTAGGGATCTAACCTGGAAAATACCTACCCGACCAGTCAGGTGGGATTGCACTCAAGCAGCTGGCACGAGCCACTCCTCCTGAGTCACTGCTATTTTTAGGGCTAGCTTGAGCAGAGCTAGCATGTGGAAATTACATCTCCCAGCTGCTGTGTACATACACCCTCAGAAAGAGCCTGTAGCTTTCTTTTCTCCTTGGCATCTCTCTGTTTCATACCATGCATTGTGAGTAATTTTATGCTACACTCCCTTGATTTATTTTCTTGAGAGCTGCTATGGGTGCAAAATTAGGGAGATTTTAAGGATCTAAATGAATAGCTAAGTATGACATATGTGACAGTCAGCTGTAAATATATTCTGATCCACAAGATAACATTATTCCTGTGACAGTGGGGGATCTGACTGGTCCCAGATTTCAGCACAACCATAATAGTTATGGGGTCATTTAATTGGGTCAGTATAATCACATGCAACTAAACTTTTACTTGGCAAAGACGTGACTTAATCTAATTAAAATGTCAAATTATCTCAGCAGGACTGAACACACAGAGAGACCAGGATTCAAAAAGAAAGAGATGTGTTTACTTTCAAGTCACTAGATAAGCAAGAGCCTATACAGGACACCTTGAACAATTAACATTTACTATTTCAAGCAGAACCGGCATGTAAAAGGATTTTGCAGCATCACCCTTCAAGTACCATCAACATAACAATAGCCCTTTGCAGATGGCACAGTTCTATGTTAAAGAAGCCAGTCCCCAGGCACATAGGTCTGGGGTTTGGATTCAAATGTCCCTGGAGTGAGAGGGGATGGGGGCAGGTTGCAACTGAGGTTCCAGGTTGTACGGGGAAGAGGGTTGGAAGTGGCTTTCAGGCACAAACATCTCTGGAGGCATTGGCAACCAGGGTTTGAGCCTGAACATCCTCGGGGGTGCACAGGGATGGTGGGAACCACGGATCAGGCACAAACATCCCTTGGGGTGTTGGTACCCAGGGTTTAAGCATGAAAATTCCTGAGCATATACAGGGGTGTTGAGAACCAGAATTTGAGCACAAACATTCCTGGGGGTGTACAGGGGCGTTGGGAACTGGGATTCAGGCACCAACATCCCCACTGCACACGGGGCTGTTCAATCATGAACATTCCCCAGGTGATGTGGGAACATTGGGAACAGCAGGGTTAATCATGAATGTCCCCAGGGGGCAGACAGGAGCGTTGGGAATGGGGTGTTTGATCATGAACATCCCTGGGAGTGCATGAGGACATTAGGGCTGGGGATTTTAGTCCCAAATGTCCCCGGGATGCGCAGGGTGTTTGGGGCCAGGCCAGAGTTTAGGCGCAAATGTCTTCAGGGCACTGGGGTGGTTGATGGGCCCAAACCCTGGATCCCTTGTCAAGACAGCGGCTGGAGAAATGGATGAAGGGGATCTTTGCAGTCTGTTGCTGGCCCTCCTCATGCAGCAGCCTCCTCTTCCTGCTGATTCAACCCACGACTGCAGCTATTCCACCATGCTCTGTAGCCAGCTCCCCACACCCACCTCCCTGCTGTTACTCTCCGCCCCTGCTCCCTCCCCTCCTGGGGCCGCTGCTGGAAGTGGAGTCGCGTGAGCCACCAGTGAGGTTTACACATAGCAGCACACGACAGGCGCGTGGCAAAGAGCTTGCAGGAGCAGCAGTTGGAGTCCCTGCAATCTGGGACTGAGGCGATGGATAGGAAGGACATGGGGGCGGGGGGCTGTTTGCTGTTCAGTGATTGCATGGCCTAGATCTGATCATCAAGCAGCGGAAAGTATGTGTGGGGGGTGGGGGCGAATCCCAACCCCCACAGCAGTTGCAGTTTGCGTTGAACGCCCCCCTCTAGACACAATCAGCCCTGAGCATCTCGGGCAGGGATAAGGTGGGTGCAAAGTGCAAGGGGAGGAAATGTGTCAGCAGCAGCATCTGAGAGTCGCAGAGCAAACTCAGACGGGAAATGAGCTTGCAAAGTGCACCCAGCAAAATGATAGAGGGGATAAGTTGCTTCTATGGAAACTGCAGGCTGATTAACCAAAAAACAATCACTTTGATGGCAAAGTTTTAGCAGGAGCCGGCTTATGCTTGGTTTCAGCTACATTCCCCACTCTGTAAGCACAATGTGTTTCTTGTTATAGCCAACAACAAAAAATGGGACACAGGTTTTTTCCTGTATGGGCTACATCATAATATTAAGCTGTTAGTTTCGTTCTGGACAAACAATCTCTTGTTGCATCTTTGAGATGGAGGTTAATGAATTCCCACAGATGATGTTGGCCAAACAGTGGTCAGCTTGTGACTTGATTTCCAGCATCATGATGTGAGGGGATCAGTATAGAAAAGCACTTTGAAGGGAAGAGGCTGCCTACAGCAGGATTGTTTCTACAAGCTAATTGTACTAAGTGCAGCTGCACAAAGCTGGATCAACAGTAATAGAAGGCGGCGCAGACTTCCTGACGCCAGCCCTGCAGAGCTCCCACCAACAGACTGGCAATTCCAGATTGTTTTCCAGACCTTATCTCTCCCAAGTTAAGTTTTTTTGTTTGTTTTTTTTAATTTTGTGACCGGAACAAAGTAACAGGAAAATCCTTTGTAAAAGCAGAAAACGCTGTTAAAGATCAGTGTGCTTCACAGAATTTGTAACTAAATATTTTGCATGCAGGCTGTCCCCCTTCTCCCAAAAGTCTAAAACTGCATTCTTTGAATGGATCTGAAAGGTGAGACAAACAAAAAGGATCAGGCAGTTGAAAACAATTGGTTTGGGAGATATTTCACCAGATACATTGAAAACCTCTATGTCAAAACATATTTAGCCAACATACTTTTTTTGGTATGTTGGATTGTGGCAATAAGGTGAAGGGACAGGATTAACAACAGATTTTAGTAAAGTCTGATGATGTATAACTATGCAGCAGTTAAAGGCATTTATAGTATTTCTAGTTGGTTTTATTACAAATATAGGGTCTTGGGTATGAAAACTTTCAAGATCTTTAATCATAAGGAAAATAAGTGACTGATACCCAAGAGCCCATAGACGGGCTCTGCTTCTGAGGAAGCACTCCATTTTCCCAAGACTTCTTGTGAGAGTCAAACCCACGAGGCAACAACCTGAATTCTTATGTAACCCAGAGGCTGTTTCCTAGAAAACCACAACAATCTGCATGGTGAGAAAACAGGGTCGGGAACTTTTCAAACATCTCTGCACTGCACAGAGACGGAGCAGCGGTTTCTTTCCTTTCTCGTTATGAGCTCATTACTGTTTCACACACAGGACCAACGGGGCAGGCAGGGGTTTCATTTCTCCGCTGATAAGGACCAGCCCAGATAATGCTAATGACCATGGGCGCTTTGGAGGGCAGAAGCACCGCGGGTGAGGCTGCCGGATGCAATACAGGGGGGTTGCCTCTGGTTTCCAGCAGGACCCTGCCTCGGCCAGCTGGAGGCGCGGGGCGGGGCTCTCGGCACAGAACGAGCCCCCCTGCGGGAATGTCCTGCGGGGCCGGGGGGGGGAGCAGCCGCGTGGGGCTGGGAGCTGGCGCCCCGCCTAGGGCCCCTGTTCAGCTCTTTGGGGCTCAGGGCCCCACGCAGCGGCGGGGAGGGGAGGGGAGCGTAGCCCCCCTCCCCGGCTCAGCTCGGGGTGTCCGCGGTGCCCCCGCTGCAGGTGCGCCCGGGCGGGGGCGGCCAGGCCGGGCCCCGCAGCCTCCCACAGCCCAGGGCTCAGCCCCGGTCTCCATGGCAGCCGCCTGAGCGGCGCCGCCGGGCCCGGCCGGGGAAGGAGGGGGGAGGCAGCGAGGGGTGATGTCACGGGGCTGGCGCCGCACAGTCCGGCCCGGCCCCCGGCGCTGGAGCTGCGGGGGCGGGGCTGCGCCGCCTGGTCCCCGCTCCCTGGGGAGCCCGCAGGGGAGAGCCGGGCGAGCTGTGGCTCTCAAGGCGGGGAATTCCCCTGCGGGCCCTAGTCCGGCTCACTCCGGGGGACCAAGGTCCCCGTGCGCCAGGGCGGGGAGCTCCATCCCGCTCCGCGCCCCAGGGGCTGGGGGTCCGTAGCCCCGCTCACTACAGGGCGGTGCCTCTCTCGGGGCACTAGAGAGAGGGGTGCCCCCTGTGGGAGTGATGGGGGTGGCTCATGCACTAGGGAAGATCCTTCCCCCCACTGCGGGGTTGTGTGCATTGGGGGGAGGGGGGAGGAAGAGAAGTAGAGCACCGCTTTGGGTGACAGGAGCTGGCATACTTTTCTTCAGATGTTAGCAGCAGCATTTTGAGGTTGGGAATAGAGAAACAGATACAAGCTTGGGACTGACATCTATTTCTAAAGTACTCCTGATCTATTTCTAAGGGAGTCTCACGTGGAGTGTCATCCAGTCCTGTTTGCAACGTTCTTTGAGATCCTTAGGGGAAATGCTACAGCAGTTCCAAGGGGTACTGTTTTCTGAGAATCCCTGCACAAAATCCATTCACCTTTGCACAATATGAAAATAAACAAAATCCAGGGCTATGTGTAAAACTGCTGGGACAATTTGGACTACAACAATTAGCCAGGAGGGGTGGGGGGAGTTTCAAAGTTTTAGTGGTCGATCTGTCTATTGTAAAATCTTCCAAGAGTGAAAGACTTTCAAAACAGGTCTTAAAATCAGTCCAAAAAATGACAGAGTGTAAACACAAATCAAGAATCCCCAAGCAGAAGTGGAGTTTGTGTGCTCTAAACACCACTTTTCATGCAGAAAGTACACGATCATTTGATCACAGAATCAATTAATCTGGTTAGTCCCTCTTCATATAACTCCACTCTATAAAACAAATTTTTTAAAAATGTGAAGTGTTAAGTATTCAATACGGAAGAATGAAACCAACTATGAATGAACCAGTCCTTTGCAAAAGTCTAGGAGGACGTTTCTGTAACATTGTTTCATTATCCAGGGATGGCAAATAATGAGAGAAACATGAAGATATTTGTTGATATTGGCTATTATTGTACCAATAATAGTGTCAAAACAAAACCTGTTCCGCTGGGGCACATGTGGAACAGAAATACAAGCAAGTCAGTAGGGTAAAATCTGTGATAGTAAATCACCAGATTTAATATAAATGAGATTTTGTTAATTTAGTGTTTTAGAAGGATTGGAGTTGCAGTCAGTATTTGTTTATTTTAATTAAGCTGTTGATTATTTGCCACACAGGTTTTTCTTGACTGTGCCTTTTAATTGTACTTAAACAATGTACTTGTCTTCTTGTAAGATTGAATGGAGAGATTCACTTTCACCCTTCACATTTCAAAATGATTGAATTGTGTTCCTGTCAGGCTCAGCACCGCCTACACCCCTAGATAAAAGCCCTGGGGCAAATAAGCTTGTGTTGCAGTCAGCAAAATGTCCTGTCAGAGACCTCCCCAAACACCAGCTAAGGAATGTGACATTAATTGGAGGAAAATATTGATTGATCCCTATAGAGCTCTGCATCCAGTTCCCAATAATGATCCCTTCCCCCCCCCCCTCAAATGGAGTATGATGTAGCTATGCAACAAGGACCCAACAACATGGATAAATCAAATACTTGTGTGTCTTCTTAAATACAATTCTCGAATACCCACACCGACTTTACGTCTATATATTAATGTAGTGTAAGTGGTTTTAGTGCAATACAGAACTATGTGTGTTGGAAAATTTAACAAGTTACAATACAATAATTTTATATCATATATAATTTCCATATCTAGACATTTACAATTTCATAGCTTTAGTCTTCCTTGAGTAGTCCGTGACACCATGGGAATTAGTTCTGATAATCAGCAGTTGAGTGCAAGACAAAATGTGGAAAATGCGATTGGGCAAAAGGAAAATTTCGAAGACTGTTTCTCTCATCAAAATAATCACTGTATGTTTGTAATGTTTCTGGAAGATGTGTTTCACTGGCTTCAGCAAAAGCAAAGATGCAAAAGTACAGTACAGTAAGTATTTTCATTTGTCACCAGACTCAATCTATGCAGAATTAATTACAGTCACATCACATGCACTGGTGGGTTACAGTTCAGCAGCCTTTCAGAGGTAATATGTGTAAATGAACTTTCAATATTTGCCTAATGATCACCAATTAATAGCAACATTTAAAATAGCCCTATCCTATTTATGAGACAGCAAGCTAACAGTGCAGTGACTTCTTAGTCTTTTAAAGCCCTGAGCTATTAGCTCTGTAGCGGAGTATTCTGTCATTATAGGAAAAAGTTCCAGTTGCTCTTGTTCATTTATTTACTTGACTTTTTTATGCTTATACCTCCTGCAGTGCTTCAGCTTACAATGCTTATTAGTGAAGCTGACCGCTTATGTACGCAACCATATTAAAAAAAGAAAGACCTGTTTGTTACTATAATTCAAATTGACTTTCAGGAAGTATCAGGCTTCACTGACACCATGTTACAACTGCAGACTTTATCTGGTTATGGTGTATTCTGCACTTAGCATGCTTTATATTGTGTCCACTCCTACCCCACCACACATACAAATGCTGATAATGTGCTTATGCTCCCAAAGCCTAGTTCATTTTCAGATCCTAAATTTGCATCATTTTTCATTCCAACTTTATCCAAGCTAGCTCTTTAAAATGAAGAAGAAAATATTAGGGGAGTGTCTGTTGTACTGGAGAGGGCTGAGAGCTCTGTGATCAGACCTGGCTCTTTGCAACCACAATGCAAAATGCCCATTTCATTCCTTTCTCAGTGGCTTTGTAAAATGAGTCAGGAGGGCTCAGCAGTTACTGTACAGTATTTACTATCCTCAGCTGTGCCTAGAATAGGCACACCCCCTTCCCTACGATTGGCTCAGAATGCGGAAGGCCTGAACCTTCTTTTAGTTTTTTTTGTACCAGTGAGAATGTCTCCCCGCCTGATGGACACATTGGGTGCCTCCAATGGCAGCAAGCACTGGCTGGATTTGGCAGCTCCTGAGCCTGCAGTATAAAAGCAAGTAGAGGTAGCTTGCTGCTTCATTCCGAGCTCAGACAGCTGCTTAGAGAAAGAAAAGGAAGGGAGGCAGTCAAGCAGGCAGAGAGATCCCTTTCAGTGTGTGTTTTCTGTACCCTGGAAGTCGGGCTCTCTCCTAGTATGAAAGCTTTCAGTCCTGTGAGATCCGTCAGGAAAAACAGCCTCTCTGAACACACCCTGGGAATATCCCGGAGCAAAACCCCCGTGGATGATCCTATGAGTTTGCTATACAACATGAATGACTGCTACTCCAAACTGAAAGAGCTAGTGCCCAGCATCCCTCAGAACAAGAAAGTGAGCAAGATGGAAATCCTGCAGCACGTTATTGACTACATCCTGGACCTGCAAATTGCTTTAGACTCACACCCCAGTATTGTCAGCCTCCATCACCAGAGACCAGGACCAAATCCTTCCTCCAGAACTCCTCTGACCACCTTAAACACAGACATCAGCATCTTGTCATTACAGGTAAATGTCTTAGCCCTGGCTGTATGCAGTGTTGTTGTAGCTGTGTTGGCCTGAAGAAGAGCTCTGTGTAAGCTTGAAAGCTTGTATCTCTCAGTAACAGAAGTTGGTCCAATAAAAGATATTACCTCACCTACTTTGTCTCGTTAGCCCTGGATGGCTTTCTCCCTCCTTGTTGGCTGTCTTCATGGCCTATATGCAGTGTCTGAGATTGGACCTTAATAATGATAATGGACATTGCTGTTAGGAAGTCAGTATTAGTGATGTATCTTTTATGATAGGGAGTGACTGGCATGAGAAACAGTTGCATATTTTTTTTGTAACTAATACTAATCATTTTAGATTGAAATAGATGAAAATGTCCCAATTGCTAGGCAGCTCTAGTAATGTTGGTTGTCATTGTGAATCTAAATTGTGACATGTCATATGGAATGAGCTTCATGCTCCAGAGTATTTTGTATTTTTTGTTGTGCTGTTAAGATATTTAACATTGCACTGTTTTGTTTTATTTTTCTTCTTTGCAGGCATCTGAATTCCCTTCAGAATTAATGTCAAATGACAGCAAAGCACTTTGTGGCTAAATTCAATGGTGAGTGTTTGTGGCTCTTGGTTTTCAAAGAATAAATATAATGCAAAATACAATTTATTTTGGGGAGGGAAATGTGTGTTTGGACTTGGATTTAAGACACATTTTAATTTATAATAAAAGTAACAGGTTTATCAGAGGATGCCTTTATAACCAGTAATCAAGCCATAACGATTGCACTAGTAATTCATTTGGGGGTAGTCCAACTGAAAGTGTATTTTCACCTTTGCAAATAAATAGTATAGACTGTTTGCTCTGATACTATCCCTTTGTACTTAAATATATCACCACATGATGTAAATTCTGTGATTATCTGTTCCTAAAACCCTAACCTTCAGATGAAGTGACTGATTTAGTTGAGGATTTTAGCATAATCCATTAAATTTTGTGATGTGGGATTGTCTGCACTATCAGTTAAATAAGTGTCTGCTTTTAATCAAATAATTGCTGTAAGAGGCAGACTGGCGCCTCTGAGCAGTGCAGTTACAGAGATCCAAATAGAGATTGGACTGAGAATCCTCTTTCTCCCCCTCCTACTGAACGTATGTTATTTTAATGTTTAATTTGTGCTTTTGAGGGTGTGTGTGTGTGTGTGTGTGTGTTTTGCATCTGGACGCCAGGGTTTGCCCAATCTTTGAGTGTTTGGTTAAATGTTCAAACTGTGGCTTCCTCTCTGGCGCCAGTCTGTCCGGATCTCTGCCCTGTTAGCATTCTCCTAAATACTCCTCTTTTCAATCTTTTGCAGGTGTTTGCTGACTTTTTTTCCCCACAAGAAAATGTCTACGGGATTTTTTTTTTTTTTTTTTGTTTTTTACTTTTTTTTTTGGTTTTTTTGGGTTTTTTTTTCCCCTCTAGAAAATGTCTACGGGATTTTTTTTTTTTTTTGGGGTGCTGAACTTATTTTTCAGCCGTATCTGGAGGGGGAATCTACATCTAATTAAATGGACCTTTTAAAACTAATAAAGAAGAAAGAAACTGAGATCTCTCCCCACCCCCTCAACTTGGACTGATCTTAGCTATTTATGAAGAGACTTTTAAATGCCCTTTCCCTAGTCGGAAGGTGTCCTTTATATACTATTCCCAGCATGGGGAGTGAAACATAAAAACTCACAAGGAATTGCCCATTTTAAAGCAGACTTTGCCTTTTTTTCCAAAGGTGGAGCGTGAGTAACAGAAGGATCCAGTGTTCAGTTTCTTAGGGAAGTCCATGGTCAGAAATGACCTTTTGACGCAAGCCTAGGATTGAATGCTGTGTATATATTTATATATAAAATATATATATATATATATATATGAGAGTGAAACCTTGTGAACTCTTTAATCAGAGTTTTCTTGTATAGTGGCAGAAATGTACATTTCTGCAAAAAGTGTAATGATGTACTTAATCATGCTAAACTTTTTATAAAAGTTTAGTTGTAAACTTAACCCTTTTTATACAAAATAAATCAAGTGTGTTTATTGAACTGATTTCCTGCTTTATTCTTGGGGACCAACAGTTTGTTGGGGACGGAGGTGTTATAATTTTACAAAGTAACAGTTCAAATATGTGTAGAACATAAATAATAAAATTACTATGTTACTATTTTTAATTCTTGTAATTTGACTAAATCTTATTTAAATATATGTTCCAAATTTCTAGCCGATCACCTTATAAACAGTGTATAAGGAATTGCCAGAGTTGTGGATTACTACAGAGTGTATGCCATTGGAAATATACACAAAAGTAGTTAGTCCTAAGAAATTCCCTTGGTGTTTGATTCCCCCCCCCCCTTGTTGATGACTCACTTTCAGTTCTCCAGTAGTGCTGCCCAAGATCTGGTAACTTGCTTTTGGAATAATTACACAGAATTAAGGGTTGCGGCTGGCTATTAGTCTCCCAACCACTTAATTTCTGCAAAAGGCTTTGAATGCAAAAGTTGGTGATGCGTTAACATGTGATTTGGAATAATGAAGTGACTGTTGCCTTTCCACACTGGAATTTACATGCTTCCATGCAATAGCTCAATGAAATGGGTTTTCTAATCAGTTGCAGCAGCTTCTCCATATGACTATTGAGAATTGAACTGAATCACTGCTGTGTTACTGATTAAACTTTGGCTGGTCCTAGCATTAACTCTTTCTCCATCAGAAAGAAATTAAGCCTGTAATGAGACTCAACATTTTTAAAAGCAAAGTGTGATTTAGTATTTCTTATGTATACACTCTAGTACTACTCAAGGGCATTTGTTGTACTGTACTTGTCCACTGTAAATTACCTGTCTTCATTTGATTTATTTTGTTGCCATAACATAAGAGGGAGGGTGGGGATGCATTTACTTGAACCTCCTGGTATTGAATTCTAGTTTAAACTAAACTATAAAGTTTCCTAAACTGGGAATTCTAAATAAGTAGACTTCAAAGTCCTATAATTGAATGGAGTTACACCTCTACCCCGATATAACGCTGTCCTCGGGAGCCAAAAAATCTTACCGCGTTATAGGTGAAACCGCGTTATATCGAACTTGCTTTGATCCGCCGGAGCGTGCAGCCCCACCTCCCCCCGGAGCGCTACTTTACTGCTTTATATCCGAATTCGTGTTATATCGGGGTAGAGGTGTATTTGCAGTGGAATGAGGGGAACTCTGATAATGGTCTGGGTAAGGACTGTTCTGCAGAAGGAATTACCTCAGGCCTGGTGGGTGGGGTTGAGATTTGTGCACTCTGAGGACTCTTCCAGGGAAAGGCACCGCACCTAAGGCCAGTAACACTTTCATCAGAGTGAACAGATGTGTGGGTGGTGGCACTACACAGTCTGCATCAGCTGCCTTTCCTTGCCCTTGACACCAAATCCATCCTCTGAAGCTGGGGAGAAAGCCAGCTCTGATCTCTTAATACAGAAGCTGCCCTGACCAATCAGTATTGCAACCCTTTGTGAGGGATCAATGCAATAAGAACACAAGCATTGCATTGAAAGTCTGGATTCAGAATAGGGTGAGGTGGGGGAGGAGAGCTAATCTACTGCTTCTCACACTACACCCACCTCCCTGTCAAACCAGTGATTAAAAGTCTACAGAACTGTAGCAAATGTTCAATGCCTCCTATGGACAAACCCTGCTACTGGCTCAGCAACAGTAGGGCTGCATGCAGTTTGGTCTAACTTTGCACAGTGAATGATTAACCCCATGGGAAAGTATTTAAATTAAAAAAAAAAAAACCTTAACTTCATTTACACAAGTCAATGTATCTTAAAGCCCCTAAAATCATTCCTGCAGATGAATTTTCTCTAACCCAAATCAGGCCCCAGGATTTTAATCTGTTTTGAGGTCTTCAGTCTCTTTTTCCCACAGTAACAAGGTAACACACACAAACACTGGCAGGTTCCCCCCTCCCTCTCAAAGCTGATTTTCCACCTAAAGCTTGAGTCAGGCTGAGGCTGTAAACAGGCAGCAATGCGTGTTGCTGTAAGGCCACTTTTTCTTTTTCTCTCTTTTTTTTTGGGGGGGGGGGGCTTATGAAGTTAAGAAAAAAACTGGCAGGAGCGTTAAGGATTACAGCATAACCCCTTAGAAAGCAAGGCACCGTGTTTCTTCGACACTTTTGAATTATGGGGTGACAAATACATTAGTAGACCCAAACTAATGTTTCTCACTCATGTACTGTCAAAACAGGAGCTTTTCCATTGCTAAGGATGTGGGGGTTTCTTGTGGGGGGGGCGGGGAAAGGGAGAAGAAGAATAGAAAACCACACCTGCTTTTAAAAATGCAAATTAAATTGTTTCCTTCTTCAAGGATTAACTACCTGTGATTTAATTTGGCATTTCCACCACACATTTCCTCTGACCAGTGCTTGGGGCTTATTAGTCACCTAGTTCTAAATTTACTAGAGATTCACACTCATTGGGTTCATACTGAAATTTTTATAGTTCAAAAGATCAACTGCAAAGTTAAAGCTTGGTCCCTAGAACTTTCGCATTGATGCTCATGTGAAGAATTGGGCCGCCCTTTTTTATATAATATTGGCCTCATAAGCCAAGCATACATTAAAAGTTTCTGCATGAAAAGGGAATCCTAGATCAATTACTTTTCACCCTCTTTCTGGGCCTGCTGTAGGCTATAAGATTATACTGTATCTGAATACAGCTGCTGCCAACAGTCATGTTACATGACTTGATGCTGAATATGGTAGATCAGGACAAATCATGGTCAACAAGTTAGTTAAGATGTGTTAGCAAACATGTTTATTAGCTGTAAAATGATGTGGCATAGACCAGGCATAAAAGTTGCAAATACAGCCACAGATTTAAGAGTAAAGGCCCCATTGGCAAACAAGAGAACCCAACAAGGGATTTAAGAAGATTCTCGCTCCAGAAGATTTGGGATGGTAAGAGTTCTTCAAAGCCTTTCATCAGGTTACAAACAACACAAAGAGCCCCTTTGTTTTTGCTGACCATTTCCAAAGCAGATGAAAAGGTTTCAAATGCATTGAAATATTTATCACAAGTCATTTAAAGAATCAGTGCAAATATTTTGACAAAATTGCTACAAAGAGTCTTGACTACAGATTAAAATTAGTACCTCTGAGTCAGATTCCATTCATGTTGGTCTCTTTATAATTTTTTACTCATATAACATGCACTAGCCATGGAGGGTGAGCACCACCTTCTGGTCTAGGTAAAGAAGGCAGATTCCCCCTTTTTTAAAAATGCCTGCTTTTCTCTTTTTAACTTATGCCTGTACTGTGCACAAATCATCTTTAAGAAAGAAATCGGTTGGTGCTTAAAATGTTAGTGAATAAGGGAAAAGTGCAATCCTTTATGGATTATTTTGAATAATTTTATAATTTCATCCTGCTAGTTCAGATGAAAATGTTTAAATTGGGTGAAAATCCAGTACATTACTTCTGTTGCCTGTGCTGATCCAACTTTGAAGTCTGAAGTTCTTAAAAATTTGGTACCTGAAGTCTGAAAGAAAGGTTTAAATGAAAATTAATTTTTTAAAATGTATTTGTGAGGAGTACAGCCATGTTCATACACCACGTCGATTGTTTTTATTTGTTTTGGGAAAATAAAAGAGGTTTTCCCACATAATTTTGTGTGTGTAGAAACTGGGGGAAAGTTATTTGTCCTATCAAAGGAAATAGTTTGTGGAAGAATACACCCTGGCATAATCCATGCCATGTAGGAAACATGTCAAGTATTAATTAAGGAGAATAATAATACTTATGTGTAAATCTCTCTCCCTTAGCAAGCACATCAGTAAACTTAAAACTGGGAGAGCAGCTGGAGAGAATAACATTC
>NW_020664393.1:55223763-55423684 GCF_002925995.2 Terrapene triunguis
CATCAGTAAACTTAAAACTGGGAGAGCAGCTGGAGAGAATAACATTCCTGGAGAGATACTTAAAGCAAGTGACAAAATAACCCTTCAGACTTTCCTTGTGATTTTGGATAGAATGTGGAATGAAGAAAAGAACCCAACCTGGGGGAAAGAGGCCTTACCAGTAAAATTGCCAAAGAAGACTGACCTTACCAACTGCAACAACTGAAGAGAACTGCATTACTCTCAGTGCCTGGGAAAATCACTTGCAACATCATCCTGGAATGCATTAAGAAACTAACAGATCTTGTACTTACAGAGACAGAAGAAAGTTTTAGACAGGAGGGTTTGAGAGAGACCCATACCAGAATATTCTGTATTCTAGTGGCTAGAGCACTCACCTGAGAGCTGAGAGACTGTATTAATTTCAATGGACTATATACCCCTTGTTCTTGTTCCCTTTAGCTGGAGAGAATTTTACTTGACCGTCTTTTAGAGGTAACTGTTCTTTTTAGGGAAAAAGGAAGGGCTGGAGCTGTTAAAGTCCAATCCTATTTATTAGAAGACAAAACAAGACAAATGCACACAAAAGGGGAGAGAAAGAACCAGTGAAGAGAGAAAATGCAGTGTCTGTCTCTGGTATTGACTCTTGCTTGCAACCCCACTGCTGGAGAAACACAGGCATGGCACAGTATCTTATTAGTAAGGCTACATTTTAGTCATGGGTATTTTTAGTAAAAGTCATGGACAGGTCATCGGCAGTAAACAAAAATTCACGGCCCGTGACCTGTCCATGACTTGTACTATACCCCTGACTAAATCTTGGGGGGAGGGGAGGTGGCCCGGTGGCACTGCGGGTGCTGGGAGAGGGGAGGCGGTGGCGCGCAGCCCAGGAACCCTACTGGTACTGGGGGTTGGGGCTGGCAGGCTCCCTACCTGGCTCTGCACCTTCCCAGCAGCAACAACCTCCCCCTCCTTCAGCTCCTAGGTGGAGGCGTGGCCAGGCAGCTCTGCGCGCTGCCTCCGCCAAGAGCACCGGCTGAGCAGCACCCATTGGCCAGTGATAGGCCTTTTTATTTGTACTAATTTAGCTTTTCTGTTTTCCTTTTGCACCTTTTGCCAGCAACATTTGTTGTTTTGAGATATTGTGACCACTTATGAACTTTTACTTACTTTTCACAGTTGAATTTACAAATTAGGATAAATTTGTAGGCCCAAATATTATAAACAAGACCCACTTTCATATCCCTTCTCCGCATCAGGTGGAGGCGGGAAGTGAACCAGGAGCTCCCTCATCCCTGGTAAGTGCCTTAACAACTGAGCTAAAGGTTATAAGGGACTCATCCCTCCTCCTTCTCCCTGCCCCCAAGTCATCTTATGGGGAGTTAGCATGCTCTGAGCACATTTACTGGATTGGGCTCTGCAGGCAAAATATGCCTAGTTTGAGGGTCCCACAAGGGCCTAGGTATAATTAAGCCCCTTCATTTTCAGTTTAAACCGATTTTTACAGAAAATTCCTGTGTTTTACAAAAAGTATTTTTCAGTTTTTTTCCGCTTTTTACTCTACTTTTGTATCATTCAAATATATAAAAAATAACTTGTTTTATTAGGAAAATACAATACATTGCATGAGCTATAAGTATTATGATAATATATTAGTCTGTGTGTATATGCAAAGCTGCCTGTTGAAGTAAGGCTATGTATTAGTCTAGAAAATACACACAATAAACAAACAGGCACACGCCCAAGCTCTGAAGTGCATGCGCATCTGAACGTACTGATGAATCTCACCCCTACCACATACACATGTCAAGCTCTTAGCAGATAACAGTTTAAAGATTTGAGACACTAAAATGGGAAGAAAATGAAAATCTGTATCAGAATACATTTCAGAACAAAAGTATTTAAAAGTTAAAAAAAAAAACAGGAGAAAAGGATGAAGTTGAGTGTATGCGCTGCAAATGGCACAGACCAATTATTAAATGTAAATATTTATAGGCTAATAGTTCTAAGTCTACAACAGTAAACTGTTTATTCAAATGAAAAGTTTTATTTGGGGATTAGAAATGTATTGTTTTCTTAAACTCAGAGGTGGCATTGTGTTCTGAGTTCTGTTTTAGTTTTGCAGCAAACCACATTGATGAATGGAATTCAAAGCATTAATCTACTGCAGGGATTGTCAAACTTCACAGCAACGCAACCTCCTTCTGACAACAAAAATTACTACACAACCCCAGGAAGAGGGACTAGGGCCCACCAGAGCCCCGCCACCCCAGGCGGGAGGGAGGGTCAAAGTCCAAGCCCAAGGGCTTCAGCCCCGGGCGGGGGGCCTGTAACTTGAGTCCTGCCACCCACGGCTGAAGCCCAAGCCCCAGTCCCCAGGGCTGAAGTCTTTGGGCTTCGGCCCTGGGGGATGTGGCTCGGGCTTTGGCGCCAGGCGGCAGGGCTCAGGCTTTGGACCCGGGCACCAGCAAATCTAAACACCAGCCCTGGCAACCCCATTAAAATGGAGTCGCAACCCACTTTGGGGTCCCGACCCACAGTTTGAGAACCACTGATCTACTGAATACTTTTTCCCCATCTTTCCATCCACCAAAATAAACCCCAATATTGACCCAGAAAAATTATTAATAGTTTTTGCACTGATTTTCATCTGTTTTTGTTGTTGTGGCAATAAACACTGATAAATTCCCGGGAAAAATTAAAATAAAATAAAAACTGAAAACGAAGGGCCCTAGGTGTAATACAGGCGCAAGCTGCTGGGTGGGGTCAGGACTGAGTTGACTGTATTCATGCCCATCTGCCAGAACATAGGTATCTAGAGGACTTTAACCGCAGAAAGTTAGGCACCTGGAGGGCTAGGCAGCAGCTGAGTAGAGTTTTTGTGAATGCCAACATTGACTAAATGTTGGACTGAGGTGCCTAACTGTCACTTTAAGGACGTAAATCCCTTTGTGAGTCCAGCTCTCCCTGTCTTTTGCTTTAAACACAAGATCATCCTTCCTCTCTAGACAATAAGTTGAATTGCAAGACAGACTATACTGCAGCACCCAGCATTTACAAAGGCCATATGCTAGCAGCACTGTTAGTTAAGAAAAACACAAAAGAAGAAATTGAAGCAACTACAAATAGCTTAGGGCTTGTCTATACTTAGCCGCTAGTTCGGCGGCTGGAAATCGAACTTCCTGGTTCGATTTATCGCGTCTGGTCTGGACGCGATAAATCGAACCAGGAAGTGCTCGCCGTCGACTGCGGTACTCCAGCTCAACGAGAGGAGTACCGCGGAGTCGACAGGGGAGCCTGCCTGCCGCGTGTGGACCGCGTCTGAACCGCGGTAAATTCGAAGTAAGGTATGTCGACTTCAGCTACGTTATTCACGTAGCTGAAGTTGCGTACCTTACTTCGACTTGGGGGGTTAGTGTAGACCAGGCCTTAGTAAAGTCAACCACGGCTGCAACAATGAGAAGCCCATCTGCCACCTTGATCCATTCCTTGAAAAAAACATAGACAGCATGCGCTGACCCCTAGGGCAGGCGGGGGGCTCCAGCTGTGAATCCTGCATGGCTGTCAGTGCCCCACACTCAGCTGTCAGTGCCCCATAATGCCCTGCTTCGGTCAGTGCAAGCGCTCCTAGTGAGGACATGCACCGCCAGCAGAAGGAGGGCAATGTGGATACCAACAGCCAACTGAATTACTGTGGTGGCTGTAGGTCGACCTAAACTAAGGGCACGTCTTCACTACCCGCCGAATCGGTGGGTAGCAATCGATCTATTGGGGATCGACTTATCGCGTCTAGTGAAGACACGATAAAATCGATCCCCGATGGCTCTTCCGTCGACTCCGGAAATCCACCGCGGCAAGCGGCGGAAGCGGCGTCGACGGCGGCGCGGCAGCGGTCAACTCACCGCCGTCCTCACAGCCAGGTAAGTCGACCTAAAATATGCCACTTCAGCTACGCTATTCACGTAGCTGAAGTTGCGTATCTTAGGTCGACCCCCCCCCGTAGTGTAGACCTAGCCTAAGTCGACCCAATTTTGTAGTGTAGGCAAGCCCTGAGAGATCGTGTATACTTGTGTCCCATCTTTACCTAACCTGACACAGCCCTCTGTCTTACATTGTTGCAATTGTTGGAAGCTACCCTAGAGAACAATACCTATCTCCTGTGTATTCTCACAAAGATATTGATGCATATAATCTCATTGTATGAGATTATAAAAATTATTCAGATTTTAGGTAACTAAGCTAATTATATTAATTGCCAAAATAAGTCATTATAAGGTGTGTTTTTTTCAATTAATATTTCCATGCAAGCATACCATGACCTTGGCACCCAGTGTTTAGACCAGATCAACAGAAATTTCTGCTCAAATCTAGCTCTAGGTTTTTACTAGTGATGGTGAAACCTCAAAAGGTTACTCAACACTATTATATGAACCTCCTGGGTCTACATAGATGGGCTACAAATCTGTTAAGTCTCTCTTTTACTTGCAGGATAGCAAGCTTTTGGGGGGGGGGGGTGTCTGCCTTTGGTTGGGACAGAAATCTCATAAAAACAGTTTTTGGATATTTTGACACACTTACGTTCTCATATTGCTCATATGCATAGTATCTGAGTGCCTTCAAGAAGTGAATTAAGCGACATCTGTCACATGTAGTTTGTTCTCTCTTTCATCTTCTCCCATGGGGAAACTTGTACCTGAAGTGGAGGTAACAAAACACAGGTGTAAGATGTCTGCATCAAACGTTGTTGCTTATATGCCTGCTGCTACAAGCTGCAACAACTTCAGGCTCTTTGTAGCTCTTGGATTCAAATCCAGGAGATAGTCCAAGCTGGAGGGGATGCAACTGTGAATTGATGTAGCTAGGTCTTCATCTGGGAGAAAATAGTGCATCTTCCTGGCTAGGCAAAGGTGTTAAAAACTGAACACTCCACCCCCTTCAGCTAACATGAGACACAATACTACTAGTTCCTGTAGCAACTTGCACATCCAAGAGTAATGAGGAATTTAGCATGGCTCCCAGGCATTGTACCAAAGAAGAACAGTAGTGTGTCTGGAGGTGTCTGATTTTAGGATGTGACAAACTCCAGTTTCTTGGGCAAGCAGGTTTGATTTCCATTTCCTCTCTCAAACATTACTACAAGATCTCTGAATTCACATGTAAATCACCTGCCTGGCCCTCACAGAGCAACTCTCCTCTTCTGTTGCATCTGATTTATACATAGATAGCTGTGTCCCAGCCGAAATTAGCATCCTTTCTCTCAGGGTGTCTACGTTATTTTACATAATTGTTAAGGGAATTATGCAATCATAGCCTTAATGTTCTCATATTTTAAATAATTTAATATTTCTCATCAATAAGCCCATCCATATCAAATATGATTTACTGACAGACAAGTATCCTGTCAGCCCCATGGAAGCATGTGGCTCATATTTAAAATTGTGTGGTGATTTGATCGACTTTCTTAACAGGAAGTGTCAGTTCACATAGATGAGTACCTACAAAGAGTTTTGCACCTATAGTAGCCTTTTAAATAACATAAGGTATGTTTCACTTAGCAGGCATTTATAGAAATTCAATACATTTCTGTCTCAAAATTGGATCAAAACTTTATAAGTAAAGCAAATTGGGGTAAACTTTGCCAAAAATGGGTCTGCAGAATAACTTGAACTGTTTTTAATGCCTTTGAGAGTCTCTGACCAGTGAATCAGATACTTTGAGGCTTCTTGATCTGTTCACCCTGGTGATGTTTGCTACATATTTCTTGAGCGCTTATTTGCAAGTCAAAAATTGATAAAAGTTCATTCCATTAAAGGTACCTATGAAAAAGCTTGAAGTTGTCCATGAAAATGTTTGAAAGTTGCAAGCAAAGGCCTCCCTTTCCCTTCAAAGTTTTGTATTTAAGTACCTGAAAGGAGAGGATAATCATAGAATATCAGGGTTGGAAGGGACCTCAGGAGGTCATGTAGTCCAACCCTCTGCTCAAAGCAGGACCAATCCCCAACTAAATCATCCCAGCCAGGGCTTTGTCATGCCTGACTTCAAAAACTTCTAAGGAAGGAAATTCCACCACCTCCCTAGGTAACCCATTCCAGTGCTTCACCACCCTCCAAGTGAAAAAGTTTTTCCTAATATACAACCTAAACCTCCCCCACTGCAACTTGAGACCATTACTCCTTGTTCTATCATCTGCCACCATTGAGAACAGCCGAGCTCCATCCTCTTTGGAACCCCCTTTCAGGTAGTTGAAAGCAGCTATCAAATCTCCTCTCATTCTTCTCTTCTGCAGACTAAACAATCCCAGTTCCCTCAGCCTCTCCTCGTAAGTCATGTGCTCCAGCCCCCTAATCATTTTTGTTGCCCTCCACTGGACTCTTTCCAATTTTTTTCCACATCCTTCTTGTAGTGTGGGGCCCAAAACTGCACACAGTACTCCAGATGAGGCCCCACCACCTGTCGAATAGAGGGGAACGATCACGTCCCTCGATCTGCTGGCAATGCCCCTACTTATACAGCCCAAAATGCTGTTAGCCTTCTTGGCAACAAGGGCACACTGTCGACTCATATCCAGCTTCTTGTCCACTGTAACCCCTAGTTCCTTTTCTGAAGAACTGTTGCCTAGCCATTCGGTCCCTAGTCTGTAGCAGTGCATGGGATTCTTCTGTCCTAAGTGCAGGACTTTGCACTTGTCCTTGTTGAACCTCATCAGATTTCTTTTGGCCCAATCCTCTAATTTGTCTAGGTCCCTCTGTATGCTATCCCTATCCTCTAGTGTATCTACCACTCCTCCCAGTTTAGTGTCATCTGCAAACTTGCTGAGGGTGCAATCCACACCATCCTCCAGATCATTAATGATCTTGTTACTTACCTTTCAGTAACAAGTTCTTTGAGATGTTTTGTCCCTATTGGTACTCCACCGCAGGATGTGTGCACACCCATGTGCTCTCAGTTGGAAACCCTGCAAAATAGCGTCTGTGGGCCCACGCCTGCACAGAGCAATGCTTCATGCTTCTAATGAGAGAATATAGGGAGGTGCGAGCCACTCCATTCCTTCTCATCTGTGAAGCCAGAGACTCCACAGGAAAGAGGAGGGCAGGAGGTAGCACATCAATAGGGACAAAACATCTCGAAGAACTCAAGTTAATATAAGGTAAGTAACCTCTTCTCCTTCTTTAAGTATATGTCTGTAGGGATGTGCCAACTTAAGAGACTCTCAAGCAGTAACTCAATGAGGAGGTGGGTGCTGAGGAGGTAAGTCCAGAACAGTTCAGAGGACTGAATCACCAAAGGTGGTGTCATGTGTGGACGCAGTTAAGATGGGGTAATGCTTGACAAAAGTATAGAGAGAAGACCAGGTTGCAGTCCTGCAGATTTCTGTTATGGGAACATTCTTCAGTAGAGCTATAGATGTGAATTGAGCTCTAGTGGAATGCATTGTTACTCTCTGAGGGGGCTGCACCCCAGCATTTATGTATCAGGTCAAGATAAAACTTGACAACCACTTAGACAGCCTTTGGGTTGATCTCATCCTTTCTGCAAATGACACAGAGACTCGGAAAGTCTTGGTCCTGTCCAGATAGAAGGCAAGGGGCCCTTCTAATATCCAATAAATGAAGACTTGATTCTTCTCTGGAGGCATGAGGTTTTGATAGAACACTGGCAGGCAAATCTTCTGGTTAATGTGATATTCAGAGGAGACCTTTGGGAGAAAATGAGGATGGGGGCATAATATAACTTTGTCCTGTAAAAGGTGGTATATGGTGGATCAGCCATGAGTGCTCCCACCTCTCCCATTCATCTTGCTAAAGTAATGGTGATTAGGAAGTTGAGGGAGAGGTGGAGGAGAGACCTTGTAGCCATCAGTTGGAAAGGGAGTTTTCTCAGGGCGTTAAGAACTAGGTTGAGAGGTCTCACTGTGTGGGCTGGGTTCTGAACAGGAGAAAATAAGTTGTATAGGCCCTTGAGGAATCTGGCTGTGAAAGAGTGGGCGAAGACTGAAAAGCCGTGAATGGGAGAATGGGAAGTAGTGATGATGGCCCAAATGTACTCTGATAGAGCTCATTGACAGATTCTGTGTCTTTAATTGCAGTAGGTAATCCAGTGTCTTGAGATGTGGGACTTCCAAGGTTTGGGAGGAAGAGAGCACCAGGAGTGAGAACATTTCCACTTTTGGAGTAGGTCTTGCAGATACTGAGCTTTCTCCTGGATAAATGGACCAACTGACCTGCTTCTGAACAGGCTGACTCCATGCTCGAGAGCCATGCTCTGAGATTGAGGGAGGAGGGGTTAGGATGGATGAGAGTCATTGAGTTCTATGTCAAGAGATCCTTTGGGATAGGAAGTCATAAGTCACAGCTTGAGGAGGGTCTTGAGTATCAGCGTTAGAGTTGGATAAGCATAAATCATGGTGTAGGGCACAGGGGGCAACTTTCCAAAGTGCAAGGGGGTGCTCGACCCCCAGCTCAGCCCCAAGCCCCGCCCCCACTCCACTCCTTCCCTCAAGGCCTCACCCTGCTCTGCCTCTTCCTGGCCCTGTCCCACCTACGCCCCGCCTCTTCCCTCCCCTGCTCCACTCACTGCCCTGCCTCTTCCCGCCCAGTTCCGCCCCCCTTCCCCAAGCGCCATGTCCTCACTCCTTCCCACTTCCTCCCAGCCTCCTGCACGCTGCGAAACAGCTGATTGTGGCAGGCGGGAGGCGCAGGGAGGGAGTGTGAGGTGCTGATGTGCAGGGCCTGCCGGTAGGCGGGAGGCGCTGTGAGGTGCGGGGGAGTGGATAGAGGGGCTGCTGGTGGTTGCTCAGCACCCACCATTTTTTCCCCATGGGTGCTCCAGCCCCGGAGAACCCACGGAGTCAGCACCTATAGTGCGAGAATATGAGCATCCCCCATAGAACTGTGTCCATAACCTTCCCTGGAGCAGAACAGGCAACATTTTGCATTGAGAACATAAGAATGGCCATACTGGGTCAGACCAAAGGTCCATCCAGCCCAGTATCCTGTCTGCCGACAGTGGTGCCCCAGACGGAGTGAACCTAACAGGTAATGATCAAGTGATCTCTCTTCTGCCATCCATCTCCACCCTCTGACAAACAGAGGCTAGGGACACCATTCCTTACCCATCCTGGCTAATAGCCATTAATGGACTTAACCTCCATGAATTTATCTAGTTCTCTTTTAAACCCTGTTATAGTCCTAGCCTTCACAACCTCCTCAGGCAAGGAGTTCCACAGGTTGACTGTGTGCTGTGTGAAGAAGAACTTCCTTTTATTTGTTTTAAACCTGCTGCCCATTAATTTAATTTGGTGGCCCCTAGTTCTTATATTATGCATTGTTCTAGGTGGCGAATAGGTCTACTTGTGGTAGATCCCAGGTCTGGCAGATACATTGGAAGACAGAGTCTTTGCGCTCCCATCTGTGATCTTGCCAGAAGTGTCTACTCAGGGAGTCTGCAATAATATTCTGGAGGCCTGGAAGACAGATAGCTGATACCTCTATTTTATGGGAAATACTCCAGTTCCAGGGCCGTAGTGACTTTGTGCAAAAGGATTGTGATCTTGCTTTGCTCTGGAGGTTGATGTAATACATTGCTGCCTTGCTAACTCAAGATATTAAGTCCAAAGCAGACTGTGAAGAATTACAAAGGGATCTCTCAAAACTGGGTGAGTGGGCAGGAGAAATTCAGTGTAGATAAATGTAAAGTAATGCACATTGGAAAACATAATTCCAGCTATACACACAAAATGAAGCGGCCTAAATTAGCTGTTACCACTCAAAAAAGAAATCTTGGAGTCATTGTGGATAGTTCTCTGAAAACATCCACTTAATATGCAGCAGTTAAAAAAAGCTAACAGAATGTTAGGAACCATTAGTAAAGGGATAGATAAGACAGAATAATATCTCTATATAAATCCATGATACGCCCACATCTTGAATACTGCATGCAGATCTGGTCACCCCATCTCAAAAAAGATATATTAGGATTGGAAAAGGTACAAAAATGATTTAGGGGTATGGAACAGCTTCTGTATGAGGAGAGATTAAAAGGACTAGGACTTTTCAGCTTAGAAAAAAAAACAAGAGGGGATACGATAGAAGCCTATAAAATTTTGACTGGTGTGGAGAAAGTGAATAAGGAAATGTTATTTACTCCTTCATATAACACAAGAACTAGTGATCACCCAATGAAATTAATAGGCAGCAGGTTTAAAACAAACAAAAATAAGTACTTCTTCACACAACGCAGTCAACCTGTAGAACTCATTGCCAGGGGATGTTGTGAAGACCAAAACTATAACAGGGTTCAAAAAAGAACTAGATAAGTTCATGGAAGATAGGTCCATCAATGGCTATTAGCCACAATGGTCAGGGATGCAACACCATGCTCTGAGTGTCCCTAGACTCTGTTTGCCAGAAACTGGGAGTGGGTGGCAGGGGATGGATCACTCAATAATTGCCTGTTTTGTTCATTTCCTCTGAAGCATCTGGCACTCGCCACTGTTAGAAGACAGGATACTGGGCTAGATGGACCATTGATCTGACCCAGTACGTCCGTTCTTATGTTGTACAGCATTACCTTGAGTGACCCTGTATATCTTGGAGGATATATCTGTCACACATATTATACCACTCTTAGCTCCAGAACGTTGATATAGAGTGCTGATTCCTGTGGAGACCATTTACCTTGGACCCTGTATGTGAGTGCCCCATCCTAACAGAGAGCCATCTGTTCTGCGGATCTTTGATGATGTGGGATGAGAAACTACATTTCCTATGCAGGACCTCTGTGTGTCCTTCCACCACATAAAAGAGTCCAACACCTTTTGAGTTAGTGACATGTTTGGATAGATTGTGTCTCTTTGGAGTATACACTGTTCTTAGCCACATTTGGAAACTTATGAGGTGCAGTCTTGTGAGGGGAGTCACAAATGTGGAGGCGGGCATATGACCCAAGAGCTGTAGGCAGACTTTTACAGTTGTTTGTGGGCTGAACTGTAGCGTTGAGACTAGAGTGGACAAGGTGGAAAATCTCTCCTTGGGTAGATAGGCTTTTGCTGATGCAGGACCTATAAAGTCTAAAGTGGCTCCTATAAAGTCTATCTTTTGATCTGAAGTTAGCGTGGATTTTCTGTGGTTGATGTGAAGGCCCAGATATTGGAATAAGGTTAACACCCTCTGTGTGTTACCAGCTGGACCTCTTTGTTGTGACAGCTTCTGAGCAGCCAGTCAGCTAAGTATAGGAATACTGAGATTCCCCACTGATAGAGGCAAGCCATTACCACTGAGAGGACCTTTGTAAACACCTTCGGAGTTGTGCAGAATTCAAAGGAGAGAACTCGATATTGATAGTGATCTGTTCTTAATACAAAGCATAGGGAATATTTGTGGGAAGGGTGATGGCCACATGAAAGTAGGCATCCTGTAGATTGAGGGCTACAAACCAGTTTCCCAGATCTAGAGATGGAATTATGGTAGTTAGTGTAACCATTCTGAAGTGTTGTTCTAGGGCATAACTGTTCAAGTTCCTGAGGTTGAAGATTAGTTTACACCCTCTGTCTCTTGTCAGAACTAGAAAGCAGTTGAAATAGAACCCTCTTTCGATGAACTCTGGTGGAACCAGCTCTAATGCCCCCAGGAGGAGGAGGAATTGAACCTTTTGTCTTAAGATTTCTTCATAAGAAGAGGGGTCCCTAAAGAGGGACAGCGAGAGATGGGTGGCAAGGAGAAATAGAGTGGAAGTGGATAGAGTAACCCACTTTGACAATCTCCAGTATCCACTTGTCTGAGGTAGGGAGCTCCCAGGCAGCTAAGTAGTGGGACAGTCCGTCTTCAAAAGGTGAGTAATTGCACAACCAAGGATCTGGTGGAATGGACTGCTTGATGCTCTCTACCTTGGTGTCAAAACTGCCCCTTAGAAGGAGGGGCAGATTGAGTAGAAGTAGGGGAAAGTAGTTCCTTTTTTTGTTGTTTGGATCTCCTCCTGAAGGGTTTCTGAGGCCTAGAGAAGGTGTGCTGATGGTACTGGAATGGCCTGGACCTTTGGGGTCTAATTGCCTTTTTGTTGCATAAATCGCCAGTGACCACAACATTGCCTTGGAATCATTAAGTGTGTGGAGAAAGGAGTCCATATTCTCACTAAAGAGCTGGGTCATTCAAAAGGGAGATCCTCCACCGTGTTTTGCACCTCCCTTGGAAGACCTGAGGACTGGAGCCAGGCTGTCCTCATGACCGCAGCTGTGGCCATGGGCCTAGAAGGTGCAACAGTGGAGTCTTGGACAGGTTGAAGGGAGGCTTTTGTGACTGGTCTTCCGAGATGATAGCTTGAAATCAATCTCTCTGGTTTTGTGGCAGGTGTTCAATAAAATGTGTAAAAACAACAAGGAGTCTGTTAGCACCTTAAAGACTAACAGATTTATTTGGGCATAAGCTTTCGTGGGTAAAAACCTCACTTCTTCGGATGCATAGAGTGAAAGTTACAGATGCAGGCATTATATACTGACACATGGAGAGCAGGGAGTTACTTCGCAAGTGGAGAACCGGTGTTGACAGGGCCAATTCAATCAGGGTGGATGTAGTCCACTCCCAATAATAGATGAGGAGGTGTCAATTCCAGGAGAGAAAAAGCTGCTTCTGTAATGAGCCAGTCACTCCCAGTCCCTATTCAAGCCCAGATTAATGGTGTTAAATTTGCAAATGAATTTTAGTTCTGCTGTTTCTCTTTGATGTCTGTTTCTGAAGTTTTTTTGTTCAATGATAGTGACTTTTAAATCTGTAATAGAATGACCAGGGAGATTGAAGTGTTCACTTACTGGTTTATGTATGTTACCATTCCTGATGTCCGATTTGTGTCCATTTATTCTTTCGCAGAGGGACTGTCCGGTTTGGCCAATGTACATGGCAGAGGGGCATTGCTGGCACATGATGGCATATATAACATTAATGGATGTGCAGGTGAATGAGCCCTTGATGGTGTGGCTGATGTGGTTGGGTCCTCTGATGGTGTCGCCAGAGTAGATATGGGGACAGAGTAGGCAACGAGGTTTGCTACAGGGATTGGTTTCTGGGTTGGTGTTTCTGTGGTGTGGTGTGTAGTTGCTGGTGAGTATTTGCTTCAGGTTGGGGGGTTGTCTGTAAGCGAGGACTGGCCTGCCTCCCAAGGTCTGTGAGAGTGAGGGTAAATTGTGATAAAGTTGTATTTTGCTATGAAGGCCTTATATTGGCAATATGAAATTGATGAGCAGCTGATGAGTAGTTCTGCCTACCCAGTAAATCCAGGTGCTTGGATTCTTTGTCCATTGGAGAAAGTCTGAATCTAGCTTGACAGCTCCTTCTGTTGGCTGCATCCATCACTAGGGAATTAGCGCTGGGTTCGGAAAAGAAATATTCTATTCCCTTTGGTGGAATATAGTTCTTCTTATCTGCCCTTTTACAGATGAGTGGAATTGTACCAGGTGTTTGCCACAGGGTATATGAGGGAGATAGCAATGCCTCATTAAGAGGTAGGCCAATCTTTCCTTGTGGATTAATATTCAAAATATCCACCTAGGAATGTTGTGACTCTTGGACTTCCACTTGAGGAATCTGGAGTGAGCCTGCCAGCCTCTTCATGAGGTCTGGGAAGTTCTTGAAATCATCCACATAAGAAGGCAGTGATGGCATTACCACTTCATCCAGAGATGAAGAGGACTTGACTGAAGGAGGCAAGATCTCCTCAGTCTGCAGTTCATGCTGCTCCTGAGTATCATCCAGTAATGAAGAAGACCAAGGGATGGTCGGTTGGTAACTGTGAGTGCTGGTACACTTTTGTTGGTATCCTATAGAACTGGTTGCCGAAATGGTCCCATGGGTCCCTGTAACCCCACTGGGGAGGAAGATGGGGAAGCATCCCCAATGATAGTTGTACTATCGGAGGCTACGATGTCTGGTAGGTTCCCCAGGATCCTCTTTCCCAGGAGTTTGGTGGTATGGTGCCAGGATGGATTCCTGGACTGAGATCTCTGAGTCTGATGAATCTTCTCCTGAGCTAAGAGAGGAAACATCAGGTATCAGGGCCAGTAGCAAAGGCTGCAGACTTAGGTGGGTCTCACTGGTACTGGCGAGGGGGCTCTGATAGATCTCTGTAACAGTGGAGATTCAGGCTCATCAGAAATTACAAGAACCTCCGAAGCCAGATATCTTTCATGAGGCAGAAGGCTCTTTTAGCCTATAATCAAGACTTGGGTCAGTACCTGAGGTGGAAATGTCAGCCTGTAGGATGGAGACTGCTGCGTTACTGAGGAGGTTGCAGGGTCCTCCCCTTCCTCAGAACTGTGGTAAGAGACCAGTACTGGGGCACGTATGATAGTCCTCTGGGATATCGCAGTGCCACAAGGGACCTGCCCCATTTTTTGTTTTCCCTATTTGAGAAGATGTACTTCTTTTTCTTCGAAGTCTTTGCCTCCAGGGCCACAGACGAAGCTGTGACTATAACCAAAGAGTCCTATGATACTGAGGCTGATGAACAGGGGGAGCAGATCCCTGTCGAGGTATAGCACATTCCATTAGTAGGAGCTTTAGTCTAGTCTCTCTGTCTTTTTTGGACCTGCCTTTGAACCCCAGACAGATTTTATACACTGAGGAGATATGGGAGTCCCCCAAACACTGCAGGAAACTCAAGGGTCCATCAGTGAAAGGAAAGGACCTGTAGCAGGTCTGGCAGAGTTTAAACCCTGTGGTTTTAGGCATAACAGATTGTGCTCCAGCACAAATGAAAGGTCCAAAAATTGGATGGCGGGGGGGCTCCCCCAGGAGCTCCTCTCAGGAGCACAAAAGAACTAAACAAACAAAAGTAGAAGTAAATAACTCAAATAAATAGGGTAAAAGAGGATTTTTTTATCCTATTTAGGTACCCACAAGGTGGGAAACTGAATACAGCACACAGCTGAGCCATAGGTGCTTGAGAAGGAACTCACTGGTGGCCAACTTGCACCGCCCTATATCCCCTTGTTCAAAGCATAAGGCATTGCTCTCTGCAGGGTGGACCTATGGGCATTACTTTGCATTTGCTAATTGAGAGAGCATGGGCTTGCACATATCCTAGGATGGAGCACTCATAGGGACATATACACAAAGAAGACTTCAACATCTGGGCGTCGATGTCAAAATTCAAGGTCTTGCTTCCCCAGGCAGGAGTTCTTTGCTCTGGGATGCAAAGCTCCATGGCCTGAAAGACTTCAGAGCCACCCTCAAGTTCCTGGGTCTCACACTCCATCACCTTCCAGGAAGCACTTCAGGCCCCAGCACTCAACTATTTCTTAGCTCCGCCACCCCATCAGGACCTGCAAAAGAAACAAAACAGGGGGGTTAGATGCAAGCAACTGCCTCTGTCCATCTCAGCGTCCCTACATGACCCACCCAGATACATGGGGATAGTCAAACAGAACTTTTGATGGGACGCCCAGCTCCCATGCCACCGTATCGTGTCCCCTGTTTGTTTTTGGACCGCCTATCCCACTCACCTCAACATGGTCTTTTATCACCACAGACCGCTGGATGCTGAACACTCTGGAAAGGGATTATATGCTCCAGTTTATTTCCACACCCCCCCCCACATACCCACCCTCCCTGTCCCTCTTCAGGGACCCTTCTCATGAGCAATTTCTAGCCCAGGAGTGGGAGCTGTGGAGGAGGTTCCTCGGGACTCAAGAGGGAAGGTGTTTTAAACCTGATATTTCCTAATTCCAAAGTACAAGTGGGGTCTCCGACCCATTTTAGACCTGCTCCATCTCAATGGCTACCTCAAAGAGCTGAAGTTCCGTATGGTCTCCCTGGCCTCCATCATTCCCTCCCTGGATCCAGGGGACTGGTACGCCACCCTCAGCTTGAGAGACATTTATTTCCATGTCTCAATTTTCCAAGGCCACAGGAGGTTCCTCGGGTTCATTGTAAACCAAACTCACTTTACCAATTTATGGTTCTCCCTGTCGGACTTTCGGCAGTCCCCAGGGCTTTCTCAAAATGCATAGCGGTAATGGTAGCCTTCCTTAGAAGACGAGGGGTACAAGTCTACCCATACCTTGATGACTGGCTGGTCAAGGACCAGTCCCAGGCCCAAGTGGAGACCAGTATCCACTTTATACAGTTGACCTTTCAGGCACTGGGCCTGCTTATAAATGAGCAGAAATCTACCCTCATCCTGGTGCAGAGGTTATCAGAGCAGTGCTCAATGCCTCCCATGCAAGGGCTTTCTTCCTAGAAGCCCATTTTCAGACACTGGGATAATTGATAGCGCAAGTCAAAGCCCACCCAGTCACAACAGCCCATTTCTGCATCAGACTGTTAGGCCACATGGACATGTGCACATATGTAGTGCAGCATGCGAGCTACGCCTCAGACCCCTTCAAGCTTGGCTGGCCTCAATGTACTCACCGAACTGCCATCACCTGGACTTGGTGCCCACGGTTCCTGCGCTGGTCCTCTCCTCCCTCAACTGGTGAAGGGACCCTCTGTCGGTCCGCTCAGGCGTCACTTTCGTCAGGCCCCAGCTCTCATTATCCCTAGTTTAGGATGCGTCAGATCTACGATGCGGGGGCTCACCTAGGGCACCTCAGGACCCAGGGCCGGTGGTCACCAGAAGAGCTCTCCCTACACATAAATGTCAGGGAGCTAAAAGCAGTCCGCCTGGCCTGTTAGGTGTTCTTACCCCACATCATGAACATGAACGTGCTAGTGCTCATGGACAATATGGCAACCATGTTCTACCTCAACATGCAGGGAGAGGCTCACGCTTCACCCCCTGTGCCAGGAAGCTAGCTGCTTGTGGGAGTTCTGCATAAGGCATTTGATCCATCTCAAAGCTTCTGACCTTCTGGGACCCTAGAACGAGCTGGCAGATCACCTCAGCAGGTATTTCTCCAGTCTCCATGAGTGGTCCCTTCACTCCGATGTAGTAAGGATAGTTTTCCAGAAGTGAGGGACTCCCCAGATAGACCTGTTTGCAACCAGGCTGAACAGGAAACGTCACCAGTTCTGCTGCCTGCGAAATCACAGTCCAAGCTTTCCTGCTCCCTTGGATGGGGCACGTGTTCTATGCCTCCCCACCCCCATTCCTCTCATGAACAAGGTCCTGCTGAAGATCAAGTGGGAAAGAGTGTGAGTCATTCTCGTAGCCCCAGCCTGGCCCCGCCAGCACTGGTTCACCACGCTGCTAGGCCTTTCAGTAGTGACTCTGATGCCGCGCCCTCTCCTCACAGGACCACGGTCACATGCTCCACCCAAACCTCAACACCCTCCACCTGACAGCTTGGAAGCTCCATGGTTAAATCCCAAGGAGCTGGCCTGTTTGGAGCAATTCCGCCAGGTTCTACTAGGTAGCAGGAAGCCCTCTACCAGAGCTACATACCTTGCCAAGTGGAAGTGTTTTTCCATTTGGTTTTCGCAGCAAGATCTCTTGGCCACCCTGTCATCACTGCAGACCATTCTGGAATATTTCCTACATCTGAAACAGCAAGGGCCGGCAATTTCATCAGTTAAAGTACACCTGGCAGCGATTTTGGCGTTCCACGTCCCAGTGGATGATCGATCAGTTTTCTCACATGAGATGACCATTCGTTTTCTCAAGGGCCCTGAAAGACTATACCCACAGATTCAGCAGCCCATTCCCCCATGGGACCTAAAGCCAGTCTTGTCAAAACTCACAGGCCCCTCCGTTTGAGCCACTGGCAACATGCCCCTTGTTGTACCTTTGCTGGAAGCTATCACTTTGGCTTGGAGGGTATCAGAGATCAGGGCCCTTACGTCAGAACTCCCATATATGGTCTCCTTTAAGGTCGTCACATCGAATTCCTCCCGCAGGTGGTTTTGAAATGTCACAGTAATCAGGCTATTTTCCTGCCAGTTTTCTTCCTGAAACCACATGCAAGCAGGGAGGAGCAATGTCTCCATACACTTGATGTTAGGAACACCCTGGCTTTCTATATTGAGAGGACACAACCATTCCATAGATCCACATAGGTTTTTGTGGCAGTAATGTCAGGATGAAGGGCCTTCCTATTTCAGCTCAGAGTATTTCATCCTGGATCACATTGTGCATCCGCACGTGCTACAAGCAAGCAGGGGTCCTGCCACCAGCTATAGTGATGGCTCATTCTATGAGGGTGCAAGCTTCCTCAGTGGTGTTCCTGGCCCGGGTCCTGATCCAGGACATCTGCAGAATGGTGACTTGGTCATCGGTACATACATTTTCATCCCACTATGCCATCCCCCAGCAAACTAAAGATGATGCTGGGTTTGATCGAGCTGTGTTGCAGTCAGCATGTCCATGATCTCTGATATCACCTCCTATGGTACTGCTTGGGAGTCACTTAATGTGGAATGGACATGTTCAAGCATTCGAAGAAGAAAAAATTATTACTAGTCTTTTCGTAACTGTTGTTCTTCAAGATATGTTGTCCATGTCCATTCCACTAGCCACCCTCTTACCCTTCTGTCGGAGTTGGCCGGAAAGAAGGAACTAAGAGGGTGCAGGGTCGGTTGGATCCCTTATACTGGCATTATCGCACAGCACCAGAGGGTGCTAGAGACAACCTGATGGATACTATCGAGGGGAAAAATTTCCGGTGACTGCATGCGGCACACGCACACCTAACATGGAATGGACATGTGCAACACATCCCGAAGAACACCAGTTACAGAAAAGTTAATAATCATTTTTTCTGCAACAAGAATATGCAGGCAAAGACAAGAAAGTTAAAAGATCAGCCAGAAAAGAGACAAGACAATGGATACAAAAATAAAGCAAGAGAAGGAAATCAGAATTCTCGAACTATTGTGGCAATGTGAAGGCTCAAGATTGTACAATTTTAACCACAGAGGAGGGACAAAGAGCCCATTGTATAGAACATTTCCAGGCTGTACTCAACCACCCTGAACCACTAATACACATTGAAGATGCAAAGAAATAGCAGGCTTACCAATATCATTATAAGTAATTGTCTTTGAGGAAGTAAATGAGGCCATAACCAGCTAAAAAGTGTGTTGTGTGCTTGAATTTAATAACAATACGAGATATCACATGACAGGCTCAAGTGGAATTAGTCAAAGATTATTAGTCACAGATTAATACAGCACAATACAGAATACTAAAAGGCTATACATACCGATCTGGAGACTGGAGAAGTGACATTGCAGCTTGATCCACTCCTGACTAACTCCCAAAACTCTTCCCTTTATATACTGTTCAGACCAAATAAATTGTTCCCCCATGTTTGTTCTAACTAAGAGTTCTATCCAGATATCTCAGTTTACCAAATCAATAAGCTGAAGACATCTGTGAGCAATCCATTATTACCAAAACCATCTGTGACTATAAGTGGTTCTAATTGGCCCAAACATCAATCAATGGGCCATTATTTCATCAATCACAGAACACATCTGATAACAAATGTCCCTTGTCAATCACCAGTGTCTCATCAATCACAGAACATGTGTAATAACAAACATCTTGTCAATTACCAGTGGTCCTCCCTGGACATCTGGACACAATTCTCAACAGGTCAATGGGGTTAGAGTAAAATACTATGCACATTCCACTATTGATGATATACATTCCTTTATTTGATCACCCACTAAGGTTCAACCAAAATACAAAGAACTTTTCAGTTTGATAGGTTCAGGTCACTAGATCTGTAGATACAAAACACTTTGGTTTATACACAAAAAGGATTTTGGTTAATACATAACAGAACTGTAGGGCTTTCAATATCTACTAACAAGTGGTAAAACACCAGTGATAAGACAGACGCTGAAATGTTAAGAGCTTGAGAGAAAGTGATGATGAATTGTATGTGCTGGTTATACAGAATGGCTTAAGAAAAGGAGATTGTTTTTAAAGATTGGAGAAGAGGTGTCATATGTAAAATTCCTAAAAGAAGGAAACAGCTTATTTGTGATAACTGGAGAGGGGTGACTCTCATATCTGTATCTGGAAAAGTGCTTTTTTGCGTTATCATTTTGAAATGGAGGAAAACTGCTGTTGATAAAGTACTCAGGGAAGCTGGATTTTGATCTGGTAGTTTGATTTCAGATCAGGTTTTCACCTTGAAAAGACTTATTGAGAAACATTTAGAATACCAGCAAAGAAATTTTTTAAACTTCCTTGATTTTATGAAAGTGTTTGATAGTGTCCACAGAGAAGCTCCCTGGAAGATCCTGAGACACTACAGAATTCCTGCAAAGATTGTTACTTTGATTAGAAGCTGTATGATGAATCTGTGTGCTGTGTCAAGACAGAGAGCAGAGACATGGAATGGTTTAAGATTGGTGCTGGCGTATGGCAAAGTTGCATACTATCTCCACTTCTCTTCTGCACTGTCATAGAAGTTGTGATGAGCAGAGCAACAGCTGCTGCCAAGGACAGAGGTATTGTTTGGGAAAGACATAAGCTCCGAGACTTAGGGTATGTCTACACTACGGGATTACTCCGAATTTACAGAATTTGATTTTTGGCAACCGATTGTATAAAGTCGAGTGCATGCGGCCACACTAAGCACATTAATTTGGCGGTGTGCGTCCATGTACCGAGGCTAGCGTCAACTTCCGGAGCGTTGCACTGTGGGTAGCTATCCCATAGCTATCCCATAGTTCCCGCAGTCTCCCCCGCCCATTGGAATTCTGCGTTGAGATCCCAATGCCTGATGGGGCAAAAAACATTGTCGCTGGTGGTTCTGGGTACAGCCTCACCCCTTCCTCCATGAAAGCAATGGCAGACAACCGTTTCACGCCTTTTTTCCTGGGTGAACACTGTAGATGCCATACCATGGCAAGCATGGAGCCCGCTCAGCTCAAGACAGCTGTCATGAACACTGTAAACACCTCACGCATTATCGTGCAGTTTATGCTGAACCAGGACCTGAAAAACCAGGCAAAGAGGAGGCAGCGACGGCAGCGCGGCAACGAGAGTGATGAGGACATGGACACAGAATTCTCTCAAACCGCGGGCCCCGGCGCTTTGGAGATCATGCTGTTAATGGGGCAGGTTATAGCCATGGAACGCCAATTCTGGGCCCAGGAAACAAGCATAGACTGGTGGGACCCCATAGTGTTGCAGGTCTGGGATGATTCCCAGTGGCTGCGAAACTTTCGCATGCTTAAGGGCACTTTCATGGAACTTTGTGACTTGCTTTCCCCTGCCCTGAAGCACCAGAATACCAAGATGAGAGCAGCCCTCACAGTTGAGAAGCGAGAGGCGATAGCCCTGTGGAAGCTTGCAACGCCAGACAGCTACCGGTCAGTTGGGAATCAATTTGGAGTGGGCAAATCTACTGTGGGGGCTGCTGTGATGCAAGTAGCCAATGAAATCACTGAGCTACTGCTACCAAAGGTAGTGACTCTGGGAAATGTGCAGGTCATAGTGGATGGCTTTGCTGCAATGGGATTCCCTAACTGTGGTGGGGCGATAGATGGAACCCATATCCCTATCTTGGCACCGGAGCACCAGGGTACCCAGTACATAAACCGCAAGGGGTACTTTTCAATGGTGCTGCAAGCACTGGTGGATCACAAGGGACGTTTCACCAACATCAACGTGGGATGGCCAGGAAGGATTCATGACGCTCGGGTCTTCAGGACCACTAATCTGTTTAAACGGCTGCAGCAAGGGATTTACTTCCCAAACCAGAAAATAACCGTTGGGGATGTTGAAATGCCTATAGTTATCCTTGGGGACCCAGCCTACCCCTTAATGCCATGGCTCATGAAGCCATACACAGGCAGCCTGGACAGGAGTCAGGAGCTGTTCAACTACAGGCTGAGCAAGTGCAGAATGGTGGTAGAATGTGTATTTGGACGTTTAAAAAGTCGCTGGCGCACGTTACTGACTCGCTCAGACCTCAGCCAAACCAATATTCCCATTGTTATTGCTGCTTGCTGTGTGCTCCACAATCTCTGTGAGAGTAAGGGGGAGACCTTTATGGCGGGTCGGAGGCTGAGGCAAATCGCCTGGCCGCTGATTACGCACAGCCAGACACCAGGGCGATTAGAAGAGGAAGCACTGCGCATCAGAGAAGCTTTGCAAACCAGTTTCATGACTGGCCAGGCTACAGTGTGAAAGTTCTGTTTGTTTCTCCTTGATGAAAACCCGCCCCCTTGATTGACTCATTCTCTGTAAGCAACCCACCCTCCCCCTTCGATCACAGCTTGCTTTCAAAGGAAATAAAGTCACTATCGTTTAAAAATCATGTATTCTTTATTAATTGATTATAAAAAGAGGGAGAGAACTGACAAGGTAGCCCAAGTGGGGTTTGGGAGGAGGATAGGAGGGAAGGAAAAGGCCACTAAAAAAGTTCAAAATAATGACAGCCTTTTGCTTGGGCTGTCCTCTGGGATGGAGTGGGAGGGTGCACAGAGCCTCCCCCACCCCGCGTTCTTACACATCTGGGTGAGGAGGCTACGGAACATGGTGAGGGGGGAGGGCGGTTATACAGGGGCTGCAGCGGCACTCTGTGATCCTGCTGCCGTTCCTGAAGTTCCACCAGATGCCGGAGCATGTCCGTTTGCTCACGCAGCAGCCCCAGCTTTGCATCCTGCTTCCTCTGATCTTCCTGCTGCCACCTCTCATCTTGAGTGACTCTCCTCTCCTCACGTTGGTCCCTCATGTCGGTCCCTCATGTCCTCATGTTCACTGGCATCTTACCTGTACTTTAATACCGTGTCCTTCCACTCATTCAGATGAGCTCTTTCATTGTGGGTCGATTCCATGATTTCAGAGAACATTTCATCCCGCGTCCGTTTTTTATGCCACCTTATCTGAGATAGCCTTCGGGACGGAGGAGGGAGGCTTGAAAAATTTGCAGCTGTGGGAGGGAGGGAAAAAAGGGAGAGAAATATTTAAAAAGATACATTTTACAGAATAATGCTTATACTCTTTCATGGTGAACAACACTATTCACATTACATAGCACATGTGATTTCGGTATAAGGTCGCATTTTGCATCTTAATATTGAGTGCCTGCGGCTTTGGTTAGAGATCACAGACACAGGTCCGGGCAACAGAATTCGGCTTGCATGCGGCCATGATAAGCCATTGTCTTTCGGCTTCTGCAGCCTTCATAAAAGCAGCGCCCTCCTTTCCCACATACCAAGCAAAGCCCATTGAGTGCTGCGGTTTTCCTGTTAACGTGCAGCAGCAGAAACCAAACTAACCCCCCCACATCCAATTCTCTGGGATGATCGCTTTACCCCTCCCCCCACCGCGTGGCTGGTATCAGGGAAGATCCCTGCTAGGCAAACGTGAAAAGCTCAGCGCCAATGCCCCCTCACCCCCCTCTTGGCTAACTGCAGGGAAGGATTTCTTTTCAGCCACAGGCAAACAGCCCAGTAGGAACGGCCACCTCTGTCCCCTTAATTAAATTCCCGTATTTCAACCAGGTTACCATGAACGATATCACTCTCCTGAGGATAATACAGCGAGATAAAGAACGGATGTTGCTTGAATGCCACCAAACACCGGGACCATACGCTGCCAGGCTTTGTCATGCAATGATACCAGATTACTTGCTACTAGCATGGTGTGATCAAGTGTCCTACCATGTAGGACGGAATAAGGCTGCACTGCCCAGAAACCTTCTGCAAAGGCTTTTGGAGTACCTCCAGGAGAGCTTCATGGAGATGTCCCTGGAGGATTTCCGCTCCATCCCCAGACACGTTAACAGATTTTTCCAATAGCTGTACTGGCCGCGAATGCATCCCAAGTCCTCAGGGCAAATTAATCATTAAAAAACGCTTGCTTTTAAACCATGTTTTATATTTACAAAGGTACACTCACCAGAGGTCCCTTTCATGGCTTCATACTCTGGGATACTGCCTTGGGAGGGTTGGGAGGGTACTTCAGTCAGGCTGAGAAAAAGATCCTGGCTGTTGGGGAGAACGGAGTGCTGGGTGCTCTCCGCAAGCTCGTCCTCCTCCTCATCTTCCCCGTCTGCAGAATCCTCAGGCATGGCTGAGATTACCCCCGCCTCGGAATCTACGGTCAGAGGTGGGGTAGTGGCGCCCCCCCCCCCAGAATTGCATGCAGCTCAGCGTAGAAGCGGCACGTCTACGGCTCTGCCCTGGACCTTCCGTTTGCTTCTTTGGTTTTCTGGTAGGCTTGTCTGAGCTCCTTAACTTTCACGTGGCACTGATATGAGTCCCTATTGTGGCCTCTCTCCATCATGCCCTTGGAGATTTTTTCAAATGTTTTGGCATTTCATCTTTTGGAACGTAGTTCTGCTAGCACAGAATCCTCTCCCCATATAGCGATCAGATCCAGTACCTCCCGTACGGTCCATGCTTGTGCTCTTTTTCGATTCTCGGACTGCATGGTTACCTGTGCTGAGGAGCTCTGCGTGGTCACCTGTGCTCTCCACGCTGGGCAAACAGGAAATGAAATTCAAAAGTTCGCGGGGCTTTTCCTGTCTACCTGGCCAGTGCATCCGAGTTCAGATTGCTGTCCAGAGCGGTCACAATGGTGCACTGTGGGATAGCTCCCAGAAGCCAATACCATCGAATTGCGGCCACACTAACTCTAATTCGAAATGGCAATGTCGATTTCGGCGCTACTCCCCTCGTCGGGGAGGAGTACAGAAATCGATTTTAAGAGCCCTTTATGTTGAAGTAAATGGCTTCGTTGTGTGGATGGGTGCAGGGTTAATTCGATTTAACACTGCTAAATTCGACCTAAACTCATAGTGTAGACCAGGCCTTAGATTTTGCAGATGAGACAGTCATACTGGATGCCAACTTGGATGAAATGAAAAGACTCTTTATAAGCATAAAAGTGGAAGCTGCTAAAGTGGGACTTTATATCAGTATGTTAAAGACCAAGACCATGGAGAGAGGAGAGAATGCTGTTAATACGGGCGGATGTGTGATTGACTGAGTACAACAGATTTGACTTTGTTTATCTTGGATGTACATCTGCTAATGGCCAGCTCACTACAGAAGTGAAGGCAAGAATTCATAAAGACAGTGGATAATTTTCTGATTTGTCAAACATCTGGAGAAGTAAGATACATCTACATGCTAACATGAGATTGCATAACACTATTGCCCTTCTAACACTATCATAGCCTCAATAACGTGGTAGATGGTGGAAGTACACATCAGGAACTGAATGCATTCCACCAGTGTTGTTTAAGAATAATCTTGAGAATTCATTGGAGAAATCGTGTAACCAGTGTGGAAGTGCTGCATCGCATGGATCAGCAGATTAAGGACTCAATAATTAGACAGAGATGGCTACAGTGGTTTGGCAATGTCATTAGCCTATCCCATGGCAGAAGTGCAAGGTATTTCTTAGCTTGGCTTCCAATCTGGAAGGAAAAGAAGGCATGAAGGACAAAGCATGACTTATCACAGGACAATCAAAAAGGATGCTGCCATAGACTCAGATTCACAGACTTTCAGGCCAGAAGGCACCATCATGATCATCTAGTCTGACCTCCTGCACACCGCAGGCCTTAGAACCTCCCCCACTCCCCCTACCCCACACTCCAGTAACTCAGCCAGAGATAATGGGTCTTTTACAGAAGTCCTCAAATCATGATTTAAAGACATCAAGTTACAGAGAATCCACCATTTACTCTAGTTCAAACCAGCAAGTGACCCAGGCCCCATGCTGAAGAGGAAGGCAAACCCTGGTCCCAGGGTCTCTGCCAGTCTGACTTAGAGAAAATTCCTTCACGACCCCAAATAGTTAGACCCTGAGCATGTTAGTGAGACCCACCAACCAGACACCTAAGAAAGAATTCATTGTGGTAACTCAGAGCCCTCCCCATCTGGTGTCCTATCTCCAGCCTTTGGACTGGTTTGCTACTAGCAGTTGCGCATGAACCACATGCCATTATAGGCAATCTCAGCATACCGTCCCTTTCATATCAAGCTCAGTCTTAAAACCAATTAGGGTTTTTTGCCCCCACTGCTCCCCTTGGAAGGCTACTCCAGAACTTCACTCCTCTGATGGTTAGAAACCTTCATTTAATTTCAACCCTAAACTTGTTGATGGCCAGTTGATATCCATTTTTTCTTGTGCCAACACCGGCCCTTAGCTTTAAGAACTCTTCTCTCTATAAAGACATCAGAGGAATAAACACCAGGGAGGGAGAAATCATATCTCCCCTCTGCCTTTGTTTGATTAGGCCAAACAAGCCAATCTTCTTGTATGATATTCCAGTCCTCCTCCATATTGGCAATACCTCCCAACTTTGTGTCATCCACAAATTTTATTAGTATACTCCCACTTTTTGTGCCTAGGTCATTAATGAGAATGTTAAATAAAATTGGTCCTAAGGCCAATCCCTGAGGAACTCAACTAGTAACCTCCCTCCACCCTGACAGTTCACCTTTCAGTATGATACACTGTAGTCTTCCCTTTAACCAGTTCCTTACCCACCTTTAATTCTTGTATTAATCCCCATCTTCTCCAATTTAATTTATAACTTCCCATATGGAACTGTATTAAATACCTTACTGAAATCCAGATAGATTTGATCTACTGCATTTCCTTTGTCTAGAAAATCAGTTATCTTCGCAAAGAAAGAAATCAGGTTGGTCTGGCATAATCTACCTTTTGTAAAACCATGTTGTATTTTATCCCAATTACTGTTTATCTCTATGGCCTTAATTGGAGCATAGCAGATGAATAGGCTTTTTATCCAAATAAGTCCTATCATTTCCAGTCTCTGTCATGAGGGGTGGATTAGGGTTGGTATTGGCATCCTTTTTTGTGCATGGCATTGACAACTAAGGAATTTTGGGGTGGGGTGAGAAAACAAAAATCCCATGTCCTTTTTCAGGAATATAATGTTGATCTGCCCGCTTGCAGGTCAGTAAGATGGACGCTGGGGTCTGCCAGAGGGGATCGAGAAGGGCCTTATTGACAGGGAAGACTATTTTAGAGAATGAGGATGTGTGCAGGATGTCAAGCAGTTTATGTTGTTGTTCATCTTTCACTTCCTCCAAAGGGATCTGGAGGGAATCTGCAATCCTGTGAAACAAGTCCTGGAAGTTTTTGAAGTAGCAAGTGGAGGCATGATATCCTCATTAGGGGAAGAAGAGAAGAAGTGGAGTGGTGGTGGAACTTCCTCCTCCTGTTCTTCCTCATCATCTACTCATACATCTTCCTCTGGTGGTTGAGAGACCAATGGAAATGGCGAGCCTGAGGGCCTCCAGATTTATTGTATGGGAGGCTTCCCAAATTGTGCTCTGTACTTGTCCCAAGGATCCCAGTATGGCCAATGTGGAGGGAATGGCACCTGGGGTTGCAGCCAGGGCGGCCCATACCAGGGCTCTGGTCCAGTTGGAGTTTGAGGATAGTAAGGATGTGTAGACAATGTCATTTGTGCCTGTCCTGAGTATGAGGGAGGAACGGAGTACTCTTCCTCCTCTGCCTCGCTGGGGAAGGGGGTGCCATCCTGTAAGGGGTCGGACTCATCCCTGCGGCGCCTCCTGCTGATCATCTGGGGAATCAGCTCTGTCCAGCCCGGAGCGCCCTCTGCAGGTCGGTGATCTGCCTTGTCCTTTGCTGGCTCCCGTGTCCCTCCCAGGATCCCAGTGCCCCTTGCTCTGGGTGCTGCCCCCTGGCAGTACCCACACACGCTGGGTCTCCCCTCCCAGGGGAACCCCCACCCACTAACCCCTACCTCGCCTCAGGATAAGGCCACTGCCAGTCACCAACTAGCCCCCACTCCCTGTGGCAGACTGCAGTATAGGCCACCCATCATCGACAAGGTTGGGTTTGGACCTGCTGCCTTGGCCTAGCCCTGGGCTGCCCTCTGCAACCCCCAGTACCCCTTGGGCTTCTCCTAGGCCGCAGCCTGGGGCTTTCCAGGCTGGAGCTCCCCAGCCTTTCCCCAGCCCTGCTCCACTCAGGTACCCTGTGTCTAGCTCCCTGCAGCCAGGCCCTTCTCTCTCTCTGAGTGCAGAGAGAGACTGCTGAGCTCCTGGCTCCCAGCCTCTTTATACAGGCCAGCTTGGGCCTGATTGGGGCGTGGCCCAGCTGCGGCTACTTCCCCAATCAGCCTACGTAGCTTTTCCCACAGCCCCAGCCCTCTGCAGGGCTGGCTTTAATCCTTCCCAGGCAGGAGCGGGTGTCCACTCTGCTACACATCCTTGGAGGAGAAAGAGAAGACTGGTGTGATTCCAGAGAGGAGAATGGAAGTGGAGGGAGGTCGTGTCAGGGTAGTGGTGACTCAGGCATATCAAATACAACGAGATCTTTAGTGTATCTGAACTCTTCGGGAGGAGGGAGGATCATCATCAGCACTAGCGCATGTATCAGTGCCAAGGGAAAGGTATAGTTTCTTGAGTGCCAGAAGATGGAGTTGAAGACTTGCTCAGTGTGGAGGACTTGGTCAGTGCCGACGGCTTTGACGGTCCAAAATGAATGTCGGCGGTGGTTATGTCGGTGCCATAGTGCCCGAAGTTGGTCTGGTCTGGACAGTGGGCACCGGTCTAGAAGGTCTCGTGTCTCGGTTTCCAGTGTCAAGAGATGAAGCCAATGGCTGTAGGTCTGCCTGGTTATGGTCTTTAGATGTTTGCTTAGCTCTGGTACCGGATGTACTAGGATGGTCCCTGGAGCTATATCCCATCTCTGAGAATGTTGAGGCAACTGACCTTGCAGGGGATGGCGTCCTGGCGGGCGATGTCTCAGAGGGAAAGAGATTTTCTTTTACAGGGACGTGCCAAATGAGGGTTGGTGGACAACCTAGCAGAGCGTGAGAGCTGCTCAGGGGAAGTATTCAGCCAGGGTCCAATGCTGAATGCAATGATTTCTCCATCAGAAGTCTTACTTAAATGTCCCAGTCTTTTCTGGCCCTGGCAGTCAGGCTGTGGCAATGAGTACACTTTTGCGGGACATGTCCCTCTCCCAGGCAGCGAATGCACTGCGTGTGGCTGTCAGTTACCGGGAAGGCATCCTGGCAGGAAACACATCTCTTAAACCCGCAAATCCAAGCATAAAGGTGAGGGGAAAAGCTTCCTGGTCAGGAAGGGCGGGAAATGGGAAAATGGAAACCTCCGCTACAAACTAATGGGGAACAAGGAGACGAAAAGGTAATTTTTTAAGTGAGATGACAAAAAGAATGAAGTAACTATTGACTACACTAAAACTAACAGGTAAGGCACTATCTAACTAGTCAAAAAAGGAGGAACGGGCTCTGCTGCAGATTCCATCCTAGACCAAAGGTGGTAAAGAAGGACTGGGGGGCAGTCAGACTGCACAGCGCTATATATATATATGTTCTGCTCATGGCGCGAGATGGGGAAAGTGTGCATGTGTGGTCCGACGGGCGCTGCTGATGAAGATCTCCAATCCCAGGTGCAGGCACCTACAGTGGAGCACCCATAGGGACATCACTTGAAGAAGAACTGTGATCTGCCTGTAACATCATTAGTGTGAAAAGCTGTTTGATTCAAATTTTGCGTAGTCTGTAGAACCTTGATTGCGATTTTTTTCCTTATGTAACCAAGTTTGATCTCTATGCCTGCCACTTATAATTACTTAAAATCTATCTTTCCATAGTTAATAAATCTGTTTTATATTTTACCTAAAACAGTGTGGTTGTGGTTGAAGTGCTTGGGGAATCTCAGCTCAGGTTAACAAGGGCTGTTGCACGTCCACTAACCTTTGCTGGAGTGGCAAACTAATTAATGAGCTTGCACTGTCCAAGGGAGGCTTGAGCAGTGTAAGACAGTATATTTCTGGGGTGCAAGGCTGGGGGCTGGGTTCATTGAATGGTGCCTTTCTCTGTATGATTCATGAGTGTCTTGGAGAGCCTTCACGCAATTTAGCTGGGTGTGGGTCTTCACATGTTTATGGCAGAGTGATCACAGCACCTTGAGGGGTTTGCTGTTTGTCACAGGCATAGCTTTGTGAGAGACAGCCCAGGCTGGACAGTTAAGGAGGCACAGTGGGCCCACAATTTCTGTTTTACCCCAGGGGGTCCCATCACAACCCAAATGGCTGACAAAACTGCTTTCAGCTCCTGGAAACTTTCTCCATCTAGCTTGTGGTGTTCCCAAGAAATGCCAAGTGAAAACCAAGGGGCTAAAATGCTGCAAAGGAGTCTGGAAATACTCTTTGGGCCAATTCCATCTATTAATGTGTATAATGAGTGCAGGGTAGCTTTTGCATGAGTTTTTGATTAACAACAATGTAGAACGTGAACCTGAGACCTTAAATTAGTATACAATACCTCCTAAACTAGCATAATTTGAAGCATTTTTATAGATTGCATGCAATTTTAAAGACTGTAGGGCCTTTATATTTTTAGCTACAGGCAAGATCCCAAGTCTTCTGAGCTTCTACAGCCAAATCATTATACTTCAGTGAAACAGAAGTAAAACCTCTGACCAGCAAATACATACAAAACAGAGATGATGACATTTATAAAGGAGGATGCTAGATTCTTTTTTATATCTGTTTTACTGTCATCAGGATATGGGCACCATATTGACATTATCCAACCAATCACACAGCACCACATTCCCATTCAAGTTAGTGTTGTGAAAGAAAATAAAGAGAAGATTAGCAACTAAGGGAATACTAAAGGGACAATACTCATTTAGAAGACCTTTAAGCAGCGCTGTTAAGAAACACAGCAACATCATTTCGAGTATGTTCAAGTAGCAGTTTCTCCCTCATTAGTATTACCTTGGATGCTAAGCTTCTCTTTGGTCTGTGTTAGTTTTGTTTTCCTTCTTCTTCCCTCCCCGTCTCCCTCCCCCAAAGTCTTGAATTGTAAAACAGTTCATGATTAGCCAGGTAGCATCAGATACCCAACCATATTTAAAATGCCACCCCCATTTAGTTTGGAAGAAACAGAATGATTTTCACTCCCTCTTTCCCACAGTGGATGCAGTTTCCACACTATTATTTGTAGTGCTCCTTCCTTGTAATGTTTTGTCAAAACAATACAGTGTGTGTCTATGGGATTTTAAGAGACCACTTTTTTGTGAATGTTGCCATATAATCAAATGAAATACATAGCTAATTAGTGATTCCATGGTCAGAATGAAAGGAACTGAGCTACTGAATATCTGAATTGGTCAAGAGGGTACTGCTGAACTACTGCTATGTATGTTAGTTCCCTTATCCTTGCCATGGAAATCATCCATGAAGCACAGAATTATTCCAAAACCTTTCCCCACATTTAGGATCACTTTGTAGTTTTTCTTTAGTTTTGGTTTAAGATTATACAACTAGCATGGGATTTCTGGTGTCAATGCGAAAGGCTGATCTCATGGTTAAGGCATTTGACTGGGAGCCAGGAGATCCAGATTCAATTCCTGGTTCTGTCACAGACTTCTCATGTGGCCCTGGGCAAGTTAATAGATTTCTCTGGTGCCCAAGTCCTCTGACTCTAAAATGAGGCTACTTTCCTATCTCCCAGACTATGAGGACAAATCAATGAATACTTGAAGGTGCCCAGATACATAGGTGTCATACAAATACCTATGCCAACAGAATAAAACATTGTGTTGCCTTTAGCTAAGTAAAAAGTGTGAGACTTTTCAGAAGAGAAAAATATTTTAAAATTAAGAAAACTTGGTTCTCAGCTGAACAATTCCTTGCAGTTTTTGTTAGGGAGGGACGGCAGCAAGGGCATCACAACATTTCCATTTTAGCTTCACTGTCCCTCATAGTCAGTAGCATGCAGCTTTTTTTTTTTTTTAGTTCAAGATTCTATGGACATTTGCAAATCACGCAAGCTTGGTTTTTGTACTTTTATCACCAGAAACTCAAATGTACTTGAAGCCTTATAATGAACAATTATTCCCTTTCCCTCCCCGTCAGAAACAGCATATATGTTATGTTCAAATGATGAGATACAGAAACCTCTGAATTTTACTTATTTACAAAAAGACTTCTCTGTAGCATAGGTCACTTCCTTACTGCAGTAATTCATACATTTCAGCTGAAAAAGCACTCTTCATATTCCCTTCTAAAACATATTTACATATAAACAGAGAAGGCACCAGCTCTGAGCTCTGGTAGGTGTCAGACCTTCAAAACCCACAACTGAGTTTTCCTTGTGGTTACAAGTTCATAACTGTCTCAGATTCAGAACCAGAACAACCATGAATAGTTCAGGGTTTCCTTTATCTAGCTTGGGCCTTTGATCTCGGCCTCATGTTAACAGGTGATCAAGAGATAATTGCCCACTTCTCAGGGCATAGCTTCAAAAGGCTGGGTTTTTGCATAAGCAGTGGTGGGAAATTTGCATTCACCTCCCCCATATATACTCCCCCAAAAAACCTCTTAACACTTTTTGTGCTACGTCCTTCTTGTCTGGCACCTTATTAGGTATAGTCCTTTGAACCTCTAGGTCTCACATTTGTCACATCTTCCCCCTCAAGAGGTCACACAATCCCAGTCCACAATAATACACACACCATTCATTTAATACAATGAACCCAAAAGATACTTAAACTTAATTGAAGAAGGTCTCCAAAAGATATTGCAGGAAATTGCCATAGTTGTCATAGCACTATTTTAAGAGTTCATCAAGAAAATTTGAAACATGAAGGAGTTGCCTTGAGGTGGCCAGGAAACCAAAATCCAGTTCTATGATAATTTCCAAGTTTTGGGAATTTTTTTTGTCCTAATCAGGACAAAAAGCCAAAAAACATGACAAATATCTTGTAGCTGAAATCCTGCAATATTTTATTTGGAAACACCAAAACATGATGTTTTCAAAATAAATGATGCTTCCTGGGATCTCTGGCAGCTAATGACTGAAATTGCCATGATTCCTGTCATGTTTCATGATTCCTGCACACCACTGAATAGTCAATGGGCAGCCATAAAATGGACAATAATCATGTAAATTACAGTCAGCTCCTGACAAGGCTCTATGGTCCAAAGCTGGAAAATAGCCCTGCCATGTGGATGACATAGGGCTGGGATCCCAGGGCTTCCAGACTCCTCTGCCAGCTGGCTTTTCAGATTGCCCAACTCTCAAGGGAGCTGGCTCCCTAAGCTTTGGGAGCCAGTTGGCCTAGGTGTCTGGAAGCCCTGCGGTCCTCAGCTCTAGGGAAGTCTGTGTGGTGAGGCTGCCCTGCTGCTGTGGAACCTCAGAAGCCCTGGGGTCCTGACTGTGAGGCAGTTCTTCACATGGGCAGCAGAGGAGCCAGGCTGATGAGACAGCAGGAAACCAGTCATGTTTCTGCCGGAAACCTGCCTGGCAGGCAAAATCTGCCTGTATTCCATCGGAAAACTCATCAAAATCCATGTTTCCACAAAATGTTTCTTTCATCTAATTGTCATTTTCAGATGGGAAAACATTCTATTGGAAAATTTCCAACCAGTTCTAGTAATGGCCACATACTAGATTCACATAATAAAAAAAAAATCTGGTAATGGTTACTTAATCATCAGTGCTGTTTTCTTATTCCCTTCTTTAAGAGACATAGGTTAGACCCATAAGTATTATAAAAAAAATTATTTTTTTGCTCAACCTCTCAAGTATATCTATAAGACCTTTGTTGCCAGTTGGCTGAAGTGGCTCATATCAATCTAACCAAGTAGCTGCAGTCCCATATGACTGATTTAGAAAACAGATCTCCCACATAAGAATCCTATGGCTCTTGGGATTTCCAGGAGACAGGGAGCAGGACATGAATTTCACAATTACAGAATAACTAAAAATATTACTTATAAATGTTACTTATGAAAGAATTTGAACTGAAGAACAAGACACAAACACATGGTTCCAAAACGTGTAGAGGAGAGAAAGCCAGGGCCCTTTACTGGTCAGCCCCTATGTTTTACCATCAAAGGACTAACTAACTCCTGAAAAATGCCAGAAACCTTGGCACTCTGCATGCCACCAAGCACGAGAGCGAAAGACTGTGTCCCTCTCCCTTGCTACTTGAAGGGTTAAAATCCATGTGCATTTTATATAACAACCTGGTATATGGATTGTGCCAGCTCTTTTCCAGACCCAAAGTCCAGAGTTTGGTCTGGAGACCAGAGGCCTAGCTAATAGTGATCAGCTAAGAGAAAAGCAGAATAAACAAGACAACATTGCCTTTGCTAAGATATGTTTGGTCAGTAGAAATGCCAGATGTTGAAGCAATAACTGAATAATTATGTTTCATCCAATGTTTCAAATTGAACAAAGGATCCCTGTTCCTATTGTGTTTCTCCTGAAGGGAAAACAGTCTTCCTACAGATCCAACCTTGAGTTTGTGAAAAATTGGCACGTCACTATAATGATATGGCATCCTTTCACCTCCCTTCCCAGGGACCAATGCCCTGCCTTAAGACATAAAGGAGACAATCTCTATTGCCGTATGCTTTCACTGTTTCTTTGCTTTAACCCCTAGGAATGTACCTGTTGGACAATCAAAGGAGTTGCTCCATTCCTATGGACCCCAAATCAGAATTCAGCATATATATTTTATACTAACAACATTTTATCAAAGTATTAATTAAATGATAACTTGCTAACTTGAGACCATAGGTGGAGACATTATGTAACTTTTTTAACCATTGGCTACTGTGCTATCTTGTCTTGCTGCAAAACCTATCCTGGGGTGTGGAACTGCCTACCCCGTCACTTTCCCCCGCCCATGGTAAATCTATATATTCCATTGTAATCAATTGATTGACAGTGTCTCTGAGCCTAATAAGCCAGGTGACACTCCGCCAGCGCTGTGTGTAATAAACTCCTATGCTTGACCTCTACACGGTGTGGATTTATGTCCTTCACTACTGCAGCTCACTGGCATGGAAGGGTCGGACTTTTTATTATGCATGAGGCAGGCTAGAGGCACAAATGTAGCAGCCTGCCTGAGTTAATTGATCTCATTCTCTGAGGCACAAATGTAGCAGTGTGACTGTGTAGTTAGTAACATTGTTAAAGTTGCTGTTGATGGTTAATTGATCTCATTCCCTGAGGCAGAAACGTAGCAGCCTGCCTGATAGTAACATTGTTAATGTTCCTAGTGTTAGTTAACTGTTCTCATTCTCAGTCAATTCCCCCAGGAGCATAAAACCTGTGAAAGTTTTAAGGCCCCTACATTGCCAGAGTGAGGTAAAGGAGTCTTATTATAAATGACAGTAAGGGAATCCTCAGCTAGGAAGATCTATGGGCTTTCTCACTTTTTTCCTGTGCCAAAATGGCACAATGGAGATAGATTACAGATAAGGATTTACTTACCCATTAAAAAAAAAAAAGACTTTGAAGGCAAATAAAACATTTACCAAGCAGTCAATAAAATGTCAGGACAATCAGAATCAAGCACTTCCCAAAGTACCCAGCCAGGTCCAACTGACGTTACCGAAGGGCAAAGGGATATTCATTCTTTTGCTTGATGTGAACGGCCTTCACATCACACATCAAAAACAGCTACACCTGCTTCTCATGCTCGAGAATTCCCTACAAAACTGCATTCGGATGGGGACAAATTATTTTGCACATTGTGCAATGTTGTTCTTAATCATGACAGAGGGTGTGTAATTGTGGATCATTTTGCATAAAAAACCCCACAAACCGAAGGAAGATGCGGTTCAAGAGAAAGGTAGAAATAAATGTCAGAAGACCATTACAAGTACACTGAAAAAACACCAGCAGAGAAAGAATGTGTGGAGGTGAGTGGAAATATAAGATAATGTTATAATACAGAAAAATAAGATAAGTAGCATAAAACAGTCATAGTGATGGGGGTCTCTTCACTTGCTCTGAGATGTTGAATAGACAGCTCTGTTTTTAAACTACTTTTTTGTAAGTGATGACTATGTGATTATTTACTATACTATAAATCTAAATTAAAAACTAGAAATTCAGAACTAAATATATGAATAAATGTATTAATCTCAGGTTAAAGATGTTACATGGATGGTAAATGTTTGTGCTCACTCAAGACTTATCTAACTTCTTCTACTTTCAGATTTGTACAGCATGGGTTACATGTACAGCCAACATCCCCTTGTCAAAGACTGACCACCCACTTGTGAGGGAATTTCTTGACAGCAGTGTCCGGAATGGTGATGCGATTCCTGGTAGGACACAACTGACTGAGACATACTTACCTGAAGTGTACCTCAAAGAAAAGGAAAACTTAAAACTTAACCTTAAAGACAAGAAAATCTCTGTTATCTGTGATGAATGTTGTGATGAGGCAAGATCAGTTCTGAATGTACTGTTTGCACCATTACAACCTGATTGCAGTGGGCATGTTAACTCTTTTTAGGGGGATACAGTGTTTTTAGATGCTGTTAATCGCTCAACTGTTTCACAGGCTGCAGTCAAAGCAGTAAATAAGTAGCAGATTGATTATGAAAATGTTGTAGTAATTGATACTAACAATGCTAGTTACATGAAAAAGGATTTCGATTCTGTGTTTTCTACACTTTTTCCAAATTCTGTGCATATAACCTGTTTGGCACATATTGTTAACTTAACTGGTGAATCATTTAGAAAGCCTTTTCAGCTGGTTGATACATTTGTAATGTGCTTCAAAAACATGTTCTGCAACTTTGGTAGTAGGAAAGCGAGGTACCTCCATTTCATGAACTAGAAACTACAAGAGGACTCTCCATATGTCAAAGCATCCATGCCAGGTGGAACACGCTGGAACAGCTGGTTCCATGGTGTCCAGTATCACTCTAAGAACTTTCAGTTCTACAAAGAGTTCTTTAATGAAAAGTGCAACAGCAGCTCCCCAGTTTCGGTGTAAATTACTCAGAAAATGCTGAATGACCCAACTAATTATGTATTGTTGAAAGTACAGAACACTTTTCTAGCACAGAAATGTGAACAAATTCTCAGTTTAAATCTGTCATTTGAGAGCAGGAAGCCTTGCAGGTAAAGCATTTGACCTTCTGGAAGAACTGCAGATATATTTCAGGTTTCAGAGTGGTAGCTGTGTTAGTCTGTATCAGCAAAAAGAACGAGGAGTACTTGTGGCACCTTAGAGATTAACACATTTATTTGGGCATAAGCTTTCATGGGCTCATAAAAATAAATTTGTTAGTCTCTAAGATATATTTCAGTTCACATCTAGAGCTTCCTTCAGAAAGCACCTCAGAGTTCTTCAAAATTAGGGAGGCAGAAAACGTATATCTCCTGTTAAAAGATTTACCTGTCTAGATCTCTTTAAAGCGGCATTCCATGAAGCATCTGAAAAGCTTGTTTATATCCTGCCAGATCACTGTGAATACTTTCAAGCAATACCTGGTTTTTCTGAGGTACTTGAACAGGAGCAAAAATTGTACAGGGAAAAGATTGTGCCTGAAGCTATTCAAAGTCAACCTATTTTTGTAGACCTTCAAGTGTTTTGGCTTTCAGTGACAGAGAGAATTCCAAATATCACCAAGCGGGCCTTGAATTGCATAAATGCTGTATCAAATTCTGCAGATGCAAAGAGAAGTTTTTCACTGTACAATCTGATTCTTTGTAGCAGAAGGAAAACACTAAATGAGAAAAACTTGAAGGCTCTTTGTTTTCTGTACTATACTTTAAATTAGGGCTGTCGATTAATCACAGTTAACTCACACAGTTAACTAAAAAAAATTAATCGTGATTAATCACAGTTTTAATCGCACTGTTAAACAAGAGAATACCAATTGAAATTTATTAAATATTTTGGATGTTTTTCTACATTTTCATATATAGCTTGTATTCTGTGTTGTAATTGAAATCAAAGTGTATATTTTGATTACAAGTATTTGCACTGTAAAAATGATAATCAGAAGAAATAGTATTTTTCAATTCACCTCATACAAGTACTGTAGTGCAATCTCTTTCTCCTGAAAGTGCAACTTACAAATGTAGATTTTTTTTTTTTGTTACATAAAAATAAAAAAAAAAAAAAAATGTAAAACTTCAGCTCCTACAAGTCCACTCAGTCCTACTTCTTGTTCAGCCAATTGCTAAAACAAACAAGTTTATTTACATTTACAGGAGATAATGCTGTCCTTTTCTTATTTACAGTGTCACCAAAAAGTGAGAACAAGCATTTGCATGGCACTTTTGTAACCAGTATTGCAAGTTATTTACGCACCAGATATGCTAAACATTAGTATGCTCCTTCATGCTTCAGCCACCCTTCCAGAGGATATGCTTCCATGCTGATGACACTCGTTTAAAAAATAATGCGTTAATTAAATTTGTGACTGAACTCCTTGGGGGAGAATTGTATGTCCCCTGCTCTGTTTTACCCACATTCTGCCATATATTTCATGTTATGGCAGTCTCGGATGATGACTCAGCACGTGATGTTGTTTGTTTTAAGAACACTTTCACTGCAGATTTGACAAACCACAAAGAAGGTACCAATGTGAGATTTGTAAAGCTAGCTACAGCACTCGACCCAAGATTTAAGAATCTGAAGTGCTTTCCAAAATCTGAGAGGGACGAGGTAGGGAGCATGCTTTCAGAAGTCTTAAAAGAGCAACACTCCGATGAACCTGAACCACTAAAAAAGAAAATCAACCTTCTGCTGGTGGCATCTGACTCAGATGATGAAAATGAACATGCGTCGGTCCGCACTGCTTTGGATGGTTTTCGAGCAGAACCCATCATCAGCATGGACACATCCTCTGGAATGGTGGTTGAAACATGAAGGGACATATGAATCTTTAGTGCATCTGGCACATAAATATCTTGCGACGCCGGCTACAACAGTACCATGTGAATGCCTGTCCTTACTTTCAAGTGACATTGTAAACAAAAAGCGGGCAGCACTATCTCCTGCAAATGTAAACAAACTTATTTGTCTGAGCGACTGGCTGAACAAGAAGTAGGACTGAGTGGACTTGCAGGCTCTAAAGTTTTACATTGTTTTATTTTTGAATCCAGTTATCTTTTGTACAGAACTCTACATTTGTAAGTTCAACTTTCATGATAAAGAGATTTCATTACAGTACTTGTAATAGGTGAATTGAAAAATACTATTTCTTTTGTTTTTTTACAGTGCAAATATTTGTAATCAAAAAGAAATATAAGGTGAGCACTGTACACTTTGTATTCTGTGCTGTAATTGAAATCAATATATTTTACAATGTAGGAAACATCCAAAAATATTTACATAAATGGCATTTTATTATTAACAGTAATATTAATCACAATTAATTCTTTTAATTCCTTGACAGCCCTAGTTTTTTGTTTAAGAGATCACTTTTAAATAATTAAAAGCTCCCTGTATTTTGTATCAGACAGAGATCAATGCTATATTACTTGTTACCCCACAATTTGGACCTAAGGCATCCCAACACTGGATTGCCTATAACCGTAAATCGATTGCCAATTTATTTTGTTCAAAAGGGGTAATAAGGTGGTGGCCCACCCTAGTGTAATTGCCAGGGTGTTACCAGGGGATTGTCTCCGACCCGCAGTGGACTCCCCAGAGCAGGCTAATCCTGCTAATCCTTGGGAAGGCACAGAGACAGCCTTCCGCTCAAAGGATTGACATACAAGCAGTAATTCTTTGAAAACAAAATCTTATTTATTGAAAGAAAATAAGCAGTTACAATATATCCAATAAAGCAAGAAAGAAAGCATTACAGTATATAATAGGTAGTAAGGCACACTTACATTGCACTTCAAGATCATACATTCAAACGGCACAAGAGACTACACAGATTGTATGGCAAATACAATGTTGTAATATTGGTACACTGACCCTTTCATACATATGCATGAGGCTTTTAATACACTAACGTGACATTAGGCTCATTACAATGTAGCATACACATTCCCTATGCACATGTACAACATAGTATTACAATATAACATTAAAGAGCATTAAAGTAGTTAATATCATTCTGCGAGTGCTGGCCAGATGATCACAGAATAGGTGGGATGCATTTCATTCAAACACAAGTTTCAGCTTTATTTACAGACACACCCAATCATTCTTTCAAGAAAGAGACAGAGAGTCAGACTTACACTCGATCTTTCTAAGTCCCTCTGAACCATCTTGGTCCTTCTGCTCTGTCAGAATGGTGGTCTCCGCTCAATTAATAACTGCTGTCTTCTCCTATTTGTGCTCTGTTGTCTTCTCCTGCTATTCTCGATCTTCTGCTCTCCTTCTTCCTGCTTTTGCGCCCACACACACAGCCTGCTGGCTGTTTCCTTTTATTCAGTTTCTGGCCTTCTCTGATTGGTTGCTGTCTCAAGTTCAGTAATTAGCAACCTTGCATGGGTGGCAACAATTCAACCAATCAGCTCTGCCTATCTTTTGAGCTGATCCCCCTCCTAACCTCTCCCTTCAGGTATTTTGGAGTGAGTTGAGTCATCCCTGTTTGAACTTTATTTCACCCGTTTCTTATCTGCTATTGGTCAATTTAGTCTGTGTCCTCCATTTTTGATGTTTCTAATACAAAAACAGTGTGGCTGCCATTTTGAATGTTTAGCTATAAACTATTAATTATACCTTATCTAAAATGTCAAATCTAAAACTAACTACCGTTTTATGCAAAGTTAAGCATTATGATACTGTCACTACCTTTGTTATGCTAATTGGGAGCGGTGAATTGTTCACGATATCTCTCATCCTCCCTCTCTCTGCTTGTCAGTATCTCTATGCCTGTCTCTGACCGGCGTGCTGCAATCTTTATACAGGATCAAAGCAGGTAAAAATCTCCTGTATCACACTTACTATTCAGTATATTTGTACAACAAATATCAACCTCAGACACCCCGGAACATTTAAATGTGTATTAAGGTTGTGATTTTATGCAAGCAACTCAAAAGAACCATATATTATTTTCCTTAGAAATACCACAGTAACACCTAGAACCCTTAATAAGAACCTCTGCTACAGAGCTTAATCCCAAAACTGACTGATGACAAAAATCGTCAAACATAAGCAAGAGTATTTTAAAAAAAGCCTCTTCAGGTCTTCAATAATTGAGCTGACAAAACAAAACAAAAATAAATAAATCACACTTTGTCTATATTGGATAAATATGCAAACTAAGAATATGGGTATGTCTGCACTGCAATTACAAACCCATGGTTGGCCCATGTCAGCTGATTTAGGGACCTGAGGCTTGTGTTAAGGGGCTGTTTAATTGTGGTGTAGACATTCAGGCTTGAGCTGGAGCCTGAGCTACGGGACCCTGTGAGCGGGGAGCGTCTCAGAGCTTGGCTCCTGCCAGAGCGTCTACACCATAGTTAAATAATCCCTTATCACAAGCCCCAGGTGCTTGAGTCAGCTGACATGGGTCAACCATGGGTTTGTAATTGCATTGTAGACACACCCATAGGGGCTTGGATGCCTTCTGGAGATGCCAGTCTAAGGGACCACATATGCTATAGAAATTACCCACATAATAATGATGTTATAAAAAGACCTGTATACCAGCAGTAATCTTGCTCTCATAGTTTTCATTTACTTTTTTTTTTTTAAATTCATTTTGAGCATTGCCCCATTCTTCATGGAACTCTTGGGTTCCCACCAATGCTGATTTCCAAAGTCACAGAGCTCACATTTTAACATTGGAGAATATTTATGGCCTCCTGTATCCATGATTGTTCAATCATCTGAGCTAGCTAGTAGCCCTGGAAATGAAATCATACAAAAATAAAAAGTTTCAGGAATATGAAATTGTTTTATTTTTAGATTTTGCAACGTTTTCATACGTGTGTCAGATTATGTACAACAGCAACTATATACACCCATTATGTCCTAGGCGGACTTTGCTTTTATTACTCTCCTGTATCTTTGAAAACTCACTCTCTCCTCCTTCCTTCCCTTTCCTTCTCCTTTTTCCTCTTTCCCCCTATGGAGGCAGTTCTCCCCTTTCTGTTTTATTTAAGATCAACCTGTAAAAATCAATAAGATAGTTTGATTTAAAAAATTGCATTCTTTTGAGCTACAGGCATTTTGCACACAACAGCATCTTATAGGTATGATTCCAAGGAGAACCAGGAATATTTATTGTTTTATTAATACACAACATTTATAAGCAAGTTCTTCTTGCAAATGACATGTTCATATTCTGCTAGTTCCAGGAGCTACATTGGGAACCCACATATAACCAGCTCAGGATTACAATAATTATGTAAGCCTACAATAATAGTTATATTGCTTAGGAATGAAGGTGTGTTTCCAAATCAATTTATTTGACTAAATAACCACTATTACCCCATTATCTATTCATTCACCATAAATTTTGTCATATCTTATATCTTGCCTTCCTTGCATTTGTTATATACATAAAGAACCCTCAACTGAACCATTATGGTGTATACATGTCTGAAATTAGCAACTGTATTATCGTATTGCTGTAATCCACATCCTCTTTCACTCCATGCCCTCCTTTCTTCTGACCATCCCAACTTGCTGAGTCCCCAATTAATATTTACATTATGAACTCTTTAGAGCATGGGAATCATGCCTTTCTTTGTTTTCTGTCAAGCATCTATTATGTTTTCGGACACTATAAAATAATAAATACAATGGTCCATCTTGGCAGCTGAGTGGCATTTTGAAGTACATAAGAATGCATCTCTGATGGCAATATGCAGTAAATCAGAATTTTTAAAAAAAAGATACATCAAAAATTACATAATTTTAGTTAAACAAATCTGTGTGGGAGAGTATAATTGTATTTTGGAAAACTTATGCGATTCTCATTTGCATTAGTGAAGCCTCATTTAGAAGGATGAAGAAATGGAACAGACCTACAAATAGTGAAGGGCCTGATGTTTACAACACCTCCAGCTCCTTAGGACTTCAACTGGAGTTGCAGGTACTCAATACGTCTGAAAACTGGGCCCAGAGATTTATGTACTGTTCAGATAATCCAGTTGTGAGTAAAGATTTATGTTGTTTTAATTTCCACAGGAATACTAGATAAAGTTTCATATTCATATGTACAGTTGTCACCATTAAAAAGCAAACACAGTCAACAGATTTCACAATTTGTTTCCTACATTAAGATCTTGGGCTATTTTTTATTTATTCCACTTTTTCCCCCCCAAAGGAAGTGATCGCTTTGCTCACTTGAACAGCTTCAACAATGTAAGATGGGAGATGGCTTAACATTTCTGAACTTTAAGCATTTCTGAATTGATCCAGTTACTAAACTGATTCAGCTAGTTTTTAGCATAGTGGAAGATTAAGAACTAAGGACTGCATATGGCTATCTATTGAAACACACCTTGCTATCCACTTAGCTCCTACTGTTTCAATTGTCCATTATCAAACAATTTCCTTTAGTAGTGTTGGCCAATGAAAGCTAGAAAATATTGTGCAAAAGTCTTGTTCTTTTTTCTTTTTTTAACATGGCATCTCATATTTCATTCAAAATAGAAAGACCCAGCTTTCCATGAGGACTGGCAGATGAGACTTTCTTCTAGAGTATTAAAGGTTTAAAATTATGTGAAGACCATCTGACATTTGCTCCAATTAGATTATTTGACGAGTTATAGAGATAACAAGGCTTGCGAGATAGACAGTAGCTTTCTGTAATACTGCCAAGTTGTCTTCAAGGAGGAGGATGTACCTCTCTTCCTTCTCTCTCAAACATTTTTTGTAACTGTCTTTCCAAAAAAAGCTTTTACATTCAGAGATTCTACGTTGTTGCACAGGGCAATCAGTGATGTACAGGCACAGATATGTAAAATATAGAAAAGGGACCTGAACCAAAAAATATTTCAAAACGTTTAGCAAAGATTATGAAACTGTGTTTTCTGTAAAGTTAGTTGAAAATGGAGCATTTCTCAAAATCTTGACAATAGACATCATAAAAATAATAGTGTACACAAGAAATTCCAACAATATGGTAATATTTTGGGAAATATACAATTCAAATGATACAGTCTTATGTACAAGTTTAACAGAATTCTATGGTGTTAACATACCAAGTATTCAGTATTGTTAGTGCTGGGGACATGTGAGGAATGGAAAACTAAAGAAACAGATACTGCCAACCTCCTCTTTCTGTTGACTCTGGCACAGAAATGCATTCTCTCAATATGGATAAAAGAGACCATTACCACATGGTCCAACATGGTCCAGCTGGATGAATCTGATTGAAGATGCACTGAGACTGGAACACATTACAAAAAACTTCTAGCTAAAGCAAAGTGACTTATGAAAAACATGATTACAACTTTGGAATATTTTCAAGCAGAGGGAGGTTGACCTCCCTCAAGCATGTACCAATTACTAAAAAATGATCCAAGTTTGCCTATTCCATGGATCAAATATGTTTTCTTGTACCTTGATGTTTATTTAGGGGATTCTATTAATGAAAAATATTACTTTGTTTGTAAAGCATTAATCATTATTAAATTCATAAATTGCTTTAATCACAACATCCTCTCAAGTACATTTGATTTTTCTGTCAAATAAGGAAACAATCACTATAATAAACAGAAACTCAGACACAAAAGCAATATGCCAATTTATTTATTATTCCCTCTATACTACTGGAGTACATTTGATTGAACAAGTTTCCAAAATCATGCAAATTTCACTAAAGTACAAAGTATTTGCTACAATGACATTCAGATACATTATTTAACTGACTGAAACACAAACAATTTAATACTCTATCATAAGAAAGCTGGTACACTATATTATCACTGAACTTCTGATTTTTAAATGTTACTTTTAAAATGGCAAACACTTATTACTTTTTCCTTTCTATAACCAGGTGAAAAACAATATATTAGTGAAAGGGCATACAGAACAATACTTCATAAATTCAGACAATACTTGCAAACACTGTCCTGATGTAACAGGAGTTACAACTATTTAGTGCAACGCTTGTGAAATTACATACCAACAATAAATAGAGCACTCACTAAATCAACGAGAGAACATTACATACTAAATATCTGTTAATTCTAACACTATATCCAGACAATGTCCTCTACAAATCAGCACAATGCACAAATAAAATTGCCAGAAACAAAAGCAATTAGGTGATAAAGATGTACAGTTTGCCAATCATGTATCTTAATACTTAACCAACATATTCTATTTCATATGTTGCACACACTTTTGGAGATCAACTAATTAATGAAAAGTATGAAATTTCATGTTACCAAGGGCCTGAGGGATTTTAATATTGTGTCTTCTGGCTTCTGTAAATTCAGATGGCAACACATGGTACAATGTTTTTCTAAAAGTAAGCTATTTAATTGGAATTTTTAGAAGGGATAACAAAATGTGAGTTTGTGCATTGCAGCAGACATTTAATGTCTATGTTTTACTTTTATATGAAATACTCCTGACCTACTTAATCCTAAAACATCTTTTCCACAAAAATTCTTTGTCAAGGAATTTGATTCCCATGCAGAAAGACATGAACTGCTTTCATTTGTGGAAAAGAGCATTATATTTACTAGCAGTATAAATTAGGGGGAGGGGTAATGAAATATTTTATTGTGTAGGTTATTTTTTCTTTCAAAAAAAAAAAAATGCCTGGAAAAAAATCCAGGTTTGTTAGTGGAGGCTACTGAAAGAGATAAAAAGTGTCTAGCATGATCATGAACTGACAAACCAGGGATTTAAAGAAAATTATGACATACAGACATGCTCTGTTTTAATTTTGTTTGTTTCTTTCACAGAATACTCTCTCTCTCTTCTCCAAAACCTGTAGCGTCTGAGGCTGTAACACCATGGAGCTCTGAAGAATCTTTCGAAAGCCTGGTATAACTTGAACGCTGGCTTCGCTTGTGAGACACGCTTTTTAGGTTCTCATTCTGAACTGCAGTTGAGTTGGAGCTGGAGCCAGGGCGCAGGATGATTTGAGAAGAATCTCTGATATCTTCAATTTCTTCAAAATTTTGATTAGCTCGATTGGCTGGAGCACTGTTATTATTTAGGGTGACTGTACTAGGTGTTCTGTTTAGATTATAGACTTTCTGGCAAGCAAGCCAGTTCTCTTCAGGACTGCTTGCTATTAAGCTGCTCTCTGAAGGGCTTTTCTTGTCTTCCGAGCAAATTGACATGCGTGCCACAACTGGATCTTGAAGGCCACTCAGACTGTGTGGAATTCCTCTCTTTCCACTGTGGCTGTCATCTTCAAGCTCAATGAGATTTGCTTTTTCAAGCTGTGAATCATCCGCTCCATCATTGTGGAGGGAGTGGTTTGGAGAACTTTCACTGGACCTCACACCAGAGTCAGAGGAATCCTTTTTGTCTAAAAGGGCGTCTGTCAAGTACTCCTTTGCTTTGATGAAGGTTCTAATAGGCTCAGATCCATGTTCTGGGGATTTTGTTTGCTTGTCCACTTTCCCATCAATTTTCTTGTCCTTTCCTTCCTTGAGAAGTGGAGTGTTATCTGATTCTTCTGTTCCAGACTCATCTTCATCACTTGGCAGTTTCTGATAGCGCAGAGTAACTCCTTTTAGTTTTAAATCTGCTGCCTGGAAAATGCTTGTTCTTTCTGAAGATTTCTTTCCTGGAAGAAGCTTGGAACCAGACTGATCAGATTTTTCATCTTCTTCAGTGATAGGGTCCAAAGGAGATGCATCATTAGTGGAAACACCTGAAGTACTGTAATCTACAACATCACCCCTCTTCATCAGAAAGGACTTTCGTCCATCATCTTGTTTCTGTTCACCATCCTTTCCTTTTTCTTGTTCTATACTGGAATGGAGGGAGCCCCCTGATGTGCTCTGCCCCATATAGAAAGCTGAGGTGCTATGTGGGGAAGATCTGCCACTTACAGTGGTAGAACTTGCACCTCCTTCTAGCTGTGACATTTGAGCAATATATTCTCTATATGCATCTCTGTATTCTGCCTGCACCTTATCAGTAAGCTTTGAGATTTCTACACTAGAATCTTGAGAATTGAGACTTGAAAGACTTGGGGTTCTGCGAGTTTGTGACTGGAAAAAAAACAAAAAAAAACAATAAAACAAAACCATTTATTATTATCCTTGTTATTTTAATATAACCAGAAGCAATAGCATATATGTATGAATGAAAAACTTTTGTCTGTAATGCATCATGGCAGTTAAATTCTTAAACAACCATTTAAAAGATCTGGATAAATGCTTAATAGTCATATTTGTATTCACACTCATTCATCAACTCCACAAAACACTGTCATTTCTGTTCCATTGCAAAAAGAAAGTACATACAAATCTGTATTTTATGAAAACATTTAAAGTTTATCCTATTTGAAGAGACTTTATAATTATTAAATTCATTTGATGTATTGAGTTTAGGTATTTACATATGTATATATGATTTTTTTCATTTAAATTTTAAGGACAATTCATTGCCAACAAACATTTGTGAGGGAGAATTTTGAAAATAATTAAAAGCATTAGTGTTGAATATATACTACTGAAACTTTCATTGTATTTAGCTGGTTTCAGAAAAATCAGACTCTCAGATTAAGAAAATGAACTCTGTTCCTCACCTCTTCTCTCTTTGCTCCTTCTCTTTCACTTATTCTCTCTCTTCCACCTTGCTCTTGGTCCTACATGCATTTTTTTTTTCTGATTCTTTCCTTTTTTCCTCAAAAACTGTTCTTTAGCAAGCAATCATGTGCAAGAAGCCATAGGAAGGATCTTACCTGTGGACTGTAGTTTTGTTACCCCCTCTGTACTACTACTAAGGTCTTGTGATTTATTAAATATTACTAACAGCTTTTCACAAGATTCTTTTCTATGTACTAGGATTTTGTGAAGTTGCCAAACACGATTAATGCTGAATAAAACAATGGCTAAAAATAAGCATCTTGTATATTCAATGAAAGACAACAAGCTGCAATTCAGTGCCCATAATGAAACACTGCAGTCTCAAAGATGGATATGGTCAGTTATGTATGCCTATTCCCTATTAAATAGAGCTAAATAAATTCACAAAGGAGTATTTAATTTGGCTATCCATTTCCAAAAGGTGCCTTTTCCCCTTTAGATGAGCCGGTTTTTGTTTATTTATTGATGCAAACTTGCTATATATCCTCTGAATGGTGGATTCCAATGCTTCCCAAAAGTAGACAGTCAAACTGACTAACTTCTTACTTTTCTGAATTAATGTTTCTCTCTCTATTGTGGTTCTAAAGTTTTGATTTTTTTTTTTTAATGTCTTTCAAAATCTTTGTTTCTATTATTCCTGGGCTCTTGACATATAATGAAAAACTATAAATAAAAGACAGTGAGCTACACCATATTGTTGTTGAAAAGGACATATTGAGACTGGATTCTACCTGAAGTGTTCATAAGAAACACTCATTTACGTCCTAAATCATTTTGTGTACATTTCAGTTATAACTATGATGATTAAAAAGATTGGCCAAGAGTTGTAATTAGTGATTTTGGGTGCCTCAGTTTCTGGGTGCTCAACTTGAAATACCTGATTTTCAAGAAGTGCTGAGCATTGACCCTCTGAAAATCAGGCCTCAATTTTTTGGGTGCCCAGAATTTGAGGCACTGAAAATCACTAGTTACTTTTTAAAATCTTGATCATTGCCTTAAAAACATTTATTCATTTATCAACTGTTTAATCCCTGTAAAGGCCCCATATATCTAAAACTGTTCATACTTAGTGTGATTTTGGAAATTATAAGCCAAAAATTATATGCACAAAACTTGTGGGAGAATGAGAGGAGGGTCCCAAATCCAGAGTTTAACGCTGGATCACTTGCCAACACAGGACCCAGGCTCTGACATCCATCAGTACTGTGCATGTTAGAATTAATAAAATAAAATTAAAAAGTCATAAATATATTTCTCAACCTTTGAGTGGTGCATGCTGGTAGCAAGTTATTAAAATATTTACCATTTGTGAGGATTGAACAGTATGATTAATAGAATTTATCTGATGAAATATCTAGTATTTACCATGCCTTATGCAAGGTGAACTAAGTACTTTAGTCATACTCTCCCCCTGGAGGGGAATTACCAGGGAGGAGGAACAGCTATTGGGGAGTGAGAGAAAATGAGGATGAGGCAGTGGAAATTGTTTATTTGGGGTTGTTCCCTACTCTCTCTCCAAACTATGGTCTTGGGGCAAGACAGGGAGTTGAGAGGGTATCTGGATAGACAGAGTGAACTTGCAGCCTGCCCTGTCATCTAACAAAGAATAATTTCCCACATATTAGGTAAACAAAATACATCTCTTTAGTAAATACCTGCCAGCTCAAATTACTGTGAGGTGGAGGAGCTTCATCGAGACCAATTGTGTTCAGTTCTTCAAAGCTGAAGTTGAGAGCGTAGGGAACCTGAGCAGAAATTCCTGTAAGCTCAGTGTGAGGCAATTCACTATTATGCACAGGACGATGTACAAGCTCATTGTGAGGAATCACATTGGTAACATGTTCACTCACTGCACGAGAATCTTCATGAACAACCTGATTTTCTGTATTTCTCATTTCGAGTACCTTAACGTAAAAACAGTACAAATGTCATTACACAGCAAAGCAAGATAAAATGGTTCGAGCAAGTAATCTTTCTTAAATTGTAACAATTATATTCCAAACAAAAGGAAACAGGAAAATGTAACTTGTTTTTTTAAATTGTAAAATTGCATGTGTGTTTCTGAATGATTCACCAAAAAAGACTACTTGGGAGAGTCTTTATGGAACTGTCCTCATTGTCTGCAATGAAAATCATTCTTAATATTTAGTTACTGTACACAGCCTTTTTAAAGCATTAACATGCCAAAGACTATCAATTTTCAAGTATACAAGTCCTGTAAAACAAAATACTAATTACAAGTTTAAGAGTGAAAAACAAATACCACAGTTAACAGTTTTAATAAACGTCAGTATCACAATAAAACATTGTCTAGGTAACCATGAATATTTACAAGTCTGTGAATTAGCAGCACAAACATATTCTGCAGTATAGGAGTAGAGAATCAACAGCACTCAAACATCTTTGTGGAGAATTTAACAGTCTGATGCCTGTGCCTAGCTCCCATTAACTATGTTATTTACCCTCAAGCTGAGGGAAGAACAGATCTTTTAGTATACATGTATGGCTTAACAATATCAGAGATACAGCTGCCCCTCACTGTATGGCTTGTGTAAGTCCAATACTACCAATACTTTAATAGTTTGAGTTTTAAGATGCAGCCAACGTAATGATACGTGCTTACACATTTACCATGAGAAGTGACTTATAGTACCAAGGAAAAAGCAAAATAAATGAGGAGTTCTAGATCAAATGTAAAACAACAATCAGCTCTCTCTTTATAAGGTAAACTTAAGAAAAGCTCAAAATGTTATCTTACTGTGCTTCTGAACAGGTGCCAGTCACCAAAATTCATGTTCATCTCTCGCTTCAGTTCATCGATGTTACATTGAGCCAAGACACGACCGTTTATGTTTGCCTAAATAAAATAAGTAACACTGTGTAAAAAGTACTTGGTGCCTTAAAAAAAACCTGTAAATATTTCATAATAAAATTCATTTTATCCAGAAATCATCTTGGACTCATACAAGGATTTTATATTTCTAATTTATCATTTACTTGAAACAATATTTCTTTTTAGTAATCTTGACTTTGCTTTTCAATCCTTAAGGTTCTTTTAAACAATAGAGGTTACCTTGGAAGCCTTGAAGTATATGCCATGGACTACCAAATGGCAATTTCAAGGTCAAATCCCAATTCCTTGACTGGGTAAAGGAGAACTGTGGTGGTGACAAACTCTCTACCCAAAGATGAAAAGTCATGTGTTACTCTAAAGAACAACTGATTGATCAGGAACAAATTTACTAGAATTTTAGTCACACCTGAATACACCTCTACCCCAATATAACGCAACCCGATATAACACGAATTCTGATATAACACAGTAAAGCAGTGCTCCGGGGGGGGCGGGGCTACGCACTCCGGCGGATCAAAGCAAGTTCGATATAACGCGGTTTCACCTATAACGCGGTAAGATTTTTTGGCTCCCGAGGATAGCGTTATATTGAGGTAGAGGTGTAGTTGTGGAGACATGAGACCAACATACAGAGATAAGAGGTAACACAAAGGTCAAAAGCATGGCTCAGGAAAGATTCTACCCAAACCCTAACTGCCTCCAGCAGTCCAGAACTCCTAATCAGACCAGGATTTTCCTGCTTCAAGAGGCACTGGTGAGTGGATGGATTGTACCATACTATGTAGCACCAGAGAGAAATTGTATGGAATAAGGGATAATCTGTTATTGGTGAGTGTGACAGAATACACTCCTGTATTCATACCCTACATACTATTGTAATAATCTTAGTACAAAGTATGACTTGTGAGGTATTTGAAAACTCGAAATTTGCTGGTCAGTATTGCCCTGATAAAATATGTGTGGCAACACTGTATGTCATGTTATGAGATTCCACTGTACACTGTTGCTCACACATGTTCCAAACTCCACAGCCCTGCCCAAACTGAGGGTGGCAAACAGGTTTGTCCTAAACAAAGGAATGTGTGCTCTGCTTAATTTGCATTTAAGCAGTAAACAGAGTCATCAAGCAGGGAGGGAAACCAAGAAAGCTCAAACAGGTGAGAAAAAAAGCAGCAGGGAACATCCTTCCACATTGACTCATTGTCTCATAGTGCCCAGCTAGAAATGTTTTTAAAGAGGGGGACTGAAACTATAAAAAGGAGGAATAAACACACCAAGGCACCACTTTCTATCTCCCTGCCCATCACATTAACTGTACCTGAAGCAACAAAGGCAGCATTTGTTGGACTCTCGGAGAAGGGGTCCTGACCTACAGGGTTTGGTGAGTAAGACTGCTGAAAGCATACAGAGAGAAATTTTGCTTGAATCTGATGTAGTTTGTTAAGTTAGGTATTAATAAATGTCTTATCTTTAATTTTCTTGTAATAATTTCTGACTTTTATGCCTCATTACTTGTACTTACTTTAAATATAGCTCTTTGTAGTTAATAAACTCATTTTATTGTGTTATCTAATCCAGCATATTTAAATTGAAGCATCTGGGTAATTCCACTTATTTTCTTAAAGGAATAACGGACATTATAATTTGTAGTGTTCGGGAGAGGGCTGGGCAGTACAGGACATACATTTCTGGAGGGAAATCTGGGAATGGGTGTGTGTTCAAGTCATCCTGCAGTATAACCACAACTGGTGAGAGCCAGAGTGTAACCCAAGTGTGGCTGGCAGGCTGCAACTACACACAGACACCAAGGGTGTGGCTTGCATTCTGGCAAGTTGTTTATGAGTGGTCCAGGTGGGAGCTACTTCAGCAAGCAATTAAAGCACCCAACATTGCAGGGCAGGGGTGACACAGCTGATCATTAATCTGGATTGTACTCTGATAAATAACAGTGAGGAAAGGGCACTACAGAGAGGGTAAGAAGGATAAAGAGAAGGGACAAAAAAATAAAGTTTATAAAGCATCCATCTAAGTATCAGTGACAACACAAAGTGAGAGATATAAGTGGAATGTGTTGCAGGATATGAAGCTAATTTAGACAGGACAGATTAAATAGATGAGAACTGTAGGATGAGATACCTTATTTACCTACATATGAAAAAGGACATTTTACTCTTTTTTTTTTTTTTTTTTTTTAAAGTTCTTTACAGATATTTGGGGTTAAGAATTATGGGAATTGATACGAAATATTTCCTGTTAATTTGAGATCTCTACTTCAGGACAAGGATTTGGGACTGAGGGGTTTCCTCTGCTTCACAATTGTGACATGCAGAGTCAGTTCATGAGCCACAATTATTTGCAGAATGAATTGGCTTCCCCCTTTTATTTTCTCCTAAATTGATCTACTCAATAGCGGAAACCTCTTTTCTTATAATCCAATCCCGAAATAACTGGGTCCCAAAAAGAGAAGGGAGTGGGGCAGAAAAATCTCCAGTTTGTCACCAACCCTCATAAATTAGAACAACGAATATAAATAAATGCACAGTATGTTATTTTTGCATCTTTGGAGAGTGATTTGGAATCTTTGCTATTTAATCCAGATAGAATGAGTACTATGACAGTACATCCCAGGTGAGAGTTGAATAAATATGATTAAGGAACAGGAGTACTTGTGGCACCTTAGAGAAACTAAAATTTATTTGAGCATAAGCTTCCGTGGGCTACAGCCCACTTCATCGGATGCATGCAGTGGAAAATACAGTAGGAAGATATATATATATATATATACACACACAGAGAATATGAAACAATGGGTGTTACCATACACACTATAAGGAGAGTGATCAGTTAAGGTGAGCTATTATCAGCAGGAGAGAAAAAGAACTGTTTGTAGTGGTAATGAAAATGGTCCATTTCCAGCAATTGACAAGAAGATGTGAGGAATTGTGGGGGGAGGGGGGAGCATGGGGAAATAGTTTTACTTTGTGTAATGGCCCATCCACTCCCAGTCTTTATTCAAGCCTAATTTAATGGTGTCCAATTTGCAAATTAATTCCAATTCAGCAGTCTCTCGTTGGAGTCTGTTTTTGAAGTTTTGTTGTTGTAATATTGCGACTTTTAGGTCTGTAATCGAATGGCCAGGGAGATTGAAGTGTTCTCCAACTGGTTTTTGAATGTTATAATTCTTGATGTCTGATTTGTGTCCATTTATTCTTTTACGTAGAGACTGTCCGGTTTGGCCAATGTACATGGCCACTCGATTTTATAGGTAATGGCTATAAAAGCATTTTTGAGTATGCACAGAGGCTAGTGTGAGATCACTATGAGTATAATTTCCATAAACTACTTCCTGGCTCCGAACCTATAAAGCTGTAAGACTATTCAAGGCGAAGCCTGGATATGAACCAAGAACTAATGGCTGGAACCTGAAGCCAGGCAAACTCAGATTAGAAATAAGGCACACATTTGCAAAGGTTATTAATCATTACTACAAACTATGAAGGAAAGTCGTGGATCCTTTCTCTCTTGATGTCTTCAAACCAAGACTGAATGCCTTTCTGAAAGATATGCTCTAGTCAAAAACATGTTATCAGGCTCAATACAGGGGTAACTGGGTGAAATTCTCTGGCCTTTGTTATATAGGAGGCCATACTAAATAATCTAATGGTCTCTTCTGGAATCTTAAAATGTATGTGGAAAATCAGGGAAATGTATTTCAGCACATACCCAGGGGTTTTGATTGGTAATTATAAAAAGTGTCAATACAGATTTTGAGATATTAAAACTTTTTATTATTATTATTACTGAGCATGTTGTGGATCTGGCTCTGTTTTAGGTTTAATCAGTGGCACTAGTAAAAAACATCATGTACTATTTTACTGTCTGGTTTGGGGGTATGCCTGGAACATCTCTACCAGCACAAAATGCTCTCCTCCCAGGAAGAGTCCCCTCCATACAGCCCTTGAGGACAGGGTGATCATGTGTCTCTGATTTTTGCATCCTTCCGGACTAGCCAGTTGAGACAAGGGAAGTGAAAGCAAGCCAGCTAACTGCACATACACTATAAGGATGACCTCCCACCAACCCTATTACTAGCTGAAATCCTACCCTTCCCTCTAACCAGCACCCATGAAGCTTCAAATGAACACCTATTACATGAGCCCTTGAACCACCATTCCCCTGTATTTACTCTGACATACACATGGGAAAAGTCAGTGACCTTTTCTGTAACTGGTGTTCTTCGAGATGTGTTGCTCATGTCCATTCCATATTGGGGGGGGGGGTGCTCGCCAAATGCACTGGTGCTGGAAGTTTTTCCCCTCAGCAGTATCTGTAGGGTACCGGTTCTGGTGCCCTCTGGAGCGGCGCCCACATGGCACAGTATAAGGGGCGCTGCCAACTCCCCCCACCCTCAGTTCCTTCTTGCCGGAAACTCTGACAGTGGGGAAGGATGGCAGGTTGCAGAATGGACATGAGCAACACATCTCAAAGAACACCAGTTACAGAAAAGGTAACTGTCTTTTCTTCTTCGAGTGCTTGCTCATGTCCATTCCACATTAGGTGACTCCCAAGCAGTACCCCTAGAGGTGGGTAGGAATTCACGGATGTGTAAATTACACAGCTCTGCTGAACCCAGCGTTGTCTCTGGCCTGCTGAGTGATGGCATAATGAGCGGTAAACGTGTGACCAGAGGGGGCCACATTGCGGCTCTACAGGTGTCCTGAATAGGGATGCGTGCCAGGAAGGCTGCCGAAGACGCCTGCGCTCTCGTTGAGTGGGCTCTGACAATCTGCAGCGGCGGAACCGTCATAACAGGTCCTTATGCACAATTCATCCTATGCGCTTGGTACATTCTAAGTAGAAAGCCAAGGCCCTCCAGACGTCCAGGGCATGAAGACGCATCTCCTCACTGGTCTTGTGCGATTTGGGACAGAACACTGGAAGGAAGATGTCCTGGTTCACATGGAAGTTGGAGACCAACTTTGGCAGGAAGGCTGGGTGGGGCCGCAACTGAACCTTATCTTTGTAGAAGACCATGTACGGAGGTTCTGAGGTCCAGGCTTTAATTTCAGAGACCTGTCTTGCCGATGTCACCGCCACCAGGAATGCGACCTTCCATGACAGGTGGGAAAGAGATCAGGAACCCAGCGACTCAAAGGGTGGGTCCACGAGCCTGAAGAGGACCAAATTAAGATCCCACTGTGGGATAGGAGTCCGTATCTGGGGGAAGAGTCTCTTGAGCCCTATCAAGAATCTGACTGTCATGTCGTGGGAAAACACCGTCTGTCCTTGGATCAGCAGGTGAAAAGCGGAGATGGCCGCTAGGTGCACTCTAATGGAAGAGTGTGCCAGGCCCTGGATCCACAAATGGAGCAGGTAGTCCAGGACAGCCTATATGGAAGAATGCGAGGGAGAGATGCCACGCTTAGACACCCAGCAGGAAAACCTCGTCCACTTGGCCAGGTAAGTCAGTCTGGTTGAGGGCTTCCTACTCCCCAGGAGGACCTGTTGGACTCCTTCCGAACAGGTCCATACCTCTGGGTTCAGCCACGCAGCATCCACGCCGAGAGGTGGAGTGACTTGAGGTTGGGGTGTAGGAGCTGGCTGTGGTCCTGTGACAGGAGGTCCGGGCGGTTGCACAGGGGCCAGGGAGGGACAAGCTCATAAGTGTGCCGAACCAATATTGGCGAGGCCACGCCGGGGCGATCACAACCACCTGCGCTTTGTCTCTCTTGATCTTTGCTAGGACCCTGCTGATGAGTGGAATTGGAGGGAATGCTTACATTAGACTCCCTGACCACGATAGGAGGAAGGCTTCTGAGAGGGAGCCCTTGCTCAGACCTTGCAGAGAGCAAAACCGGTGGCATTTCCTGTTCTGTCTGGTAGCGAACAAGTCCACTTGGGGAGTTCCCCACCTTTGGAAGATCATGCAGGCTCTCTCTGGATGGAGCGACCACTCATGGTGAGAGGAGAAGTCCTTGCTGCGCTGCTCCATCAGCGTATTCTCGACACTGGGAAGGTGACAAGCTTCCAGGTGGATTTCGTGGCTGATGCTGAAGTCCCATAGATGGAGTGCTTCTTGACAGAGAGTCGACAAGCACGCTCCCCCTTACCTGTTGATGTAGAACATCAAGGCTGTGTTGTCTGTCAGTACTCGTACCATCATGCCCAACAAGTGGGGCAGGAAGACTTTGCACGTCAGCCGGACTGCTCGGAGCTCTTTGACCTTTATGTGCAACTTCTCCTCCTCTGGGGACCACATCCCGTGTCTGGAGGTCGCCGAGATGTGCACCCCCACCGAGGTCTGAGGCATCCAACACCAACTTGATGGAGTGATGGGGGGGTTGTTGAACAGAACTCCCTCCAGGACTGTCCTGCGGTCGGTCCATCATCGCAGTGAGGTAAGTATCGCCTGGGGAATGACAACAATCTTTTCCAGGAGGTCTCTGGACTGGGAATAGACCTTCCCCAGCCATTGTTGCAGGGGCCGCATTCGGAGTCTGGCATGGCAGACAATGTATGTGCACGCTGCCATGGGACCCAGGAGGTGCAGACAGACCCCGGCTGTAGTCAGAGGGAATGCGGAGCCTTCTGTGATGAGGTTCGTCAACATGTAGAACCTTTCCAGCGGCAGGAATGCCCTGGCGCAGGTCAAGTCGAGGACCGCTCTGGTGAACTCTATCCTCTGCACCGGCACTAACTTCGACTTTTTGTCATTTACCAGTAGGCCCAGAGAGTGGCACATGGCCTGAAGAACCGCAACATCCCTTTGGACTTGAGACCTGGAGCTGCCCTTGACGACCAATAGTCGAGGTATGGGTAGATCCGGATACCCTGAAGGCTGAGGTAAGCCGCTACCACTGACATGCACTTGGTAAAAACTCTCGCCAGGCCGAATGGGAGGACTGCAAACTGGTAGTGGTGGGGCCCCACCGTAAACCGGAGGAAGCGTCTGTGTCCTTGAAAGATCACTATGTGGAAGTATGTGTCCTTCTAATCGAGGGTGGCATACCAGTCTCCCGAATCCAGGAAGGTAATAATAGAAGCCAGGGAAACCATGCAGAATTTTAACTTCTTTAGGTACTTGTTGAGGTCTCACAGGTCCAGGATGGGCTGTAGACCGCCCTTGGCTTTTGGGATTAAGAAGTACTGGGAATAGAACCTCCTGTTCCTGTACTCAAGAGGAACTTCTTCCACCGCAACCAGCTGTAGTAACCCCTTTACCTCCTGTGCAAGGAGACTCCTGTGAGAGGGGTCCCTGAAGAGGGATGGGGAAAGTGGGTGGGAATGGGGGGCGGGGTAAAAAGGAACTGGAGGGTACAACCCTGTTCCACTGTGCTGAGAACCCATCAGTCCGAGGTTATAGCCGTCCAGGCAGGGAGGAAGAGGGAGAGGCGGTTGGAGAATACAGGGAAGGATGGATCCTTCTGGAATAGTCTGGTAGGTCGCCCTCGGGCGCACCCTCAAAACGACCATTTGGCCCCCTGCTTATTACAGGTCAAGCCTGACTGGGCAGAGGGTGGAGGCAGGTGGCTCAGACAGCGCTTGTAGCCCTTGGCTTGTTTATAGGGCTAGTCCTGCCGAGGCTGACTCCCCTGGCCCTGCACCTGCTGCGGTTTGAACTGCTTACGTGCCGGGGTTGGGATGTAAAGGCCCAGGCTTCATTTAGGGTGGTGAGGTAGTCCTTGAGGCCATGCAATTTGCTGTCTGTTTGCTCCATCAATAGGGCCCTGATGTCGAAGGGTAGGTCCTGTATTGACTGCTGAGCTTCGGTGGACAACCCAGAGAGGAGCAGCTAGGAGACTCGCTGCATCGAGATAGCGGAAGCCATTTTGCGGGCAGCAGCGTCCGCAGTATCTGACGCCACCTGGAAAGCCGCCCTGGCCGCGGTCCTGTCCTCATCGAGGATCGCTCGGAACTCCTTCTTGGAAGCCTCGGGGAGTGACCCTTCGAACTTGGCCATGGCTTGCCACATATTGAAGTCATATTGGTGAAGAAAGGCTTGGTGGTTAGCCACTCTCAGCTGAAGGCTGGAAGATGAATAAACCTTACATCAGAAAAGATCCCGACTCCTTGAGTCTTTATTTTTGGGGGTGGCCCCGGGTTGTTCCTGCCTCTCCTTGTGATTAACTGCCTCGACCACAAGGAAATTGGGGGCTGCGTGGGAGTATAAATACTCATGCCCTTTGGCTGGCATGAAGTACTTACGTTCGGCCCTTTTAGAGATAGGGGCCAGGAAAGAGGGGGTCTGCCACAGGGCATTAGTGATCTTAGAAATCCCTTTATGAAAGGGTAGAGCCACCCTGGCAGGAGCCAAGGAACAGAGGATGTCAAACAGAGAGACTGAGGGTTCTTCCAGCTGCTCTGCCTGATGCCCGAGGTTAGAAGCGACCCTCTTCAAAAGTTCCAAGTGCGCCTTGGCGTCATCCTGAGGAACTGGGTGACTGGGCCCCGTGATAGCCTCGTCTGGCGATGACAAGGACGATGTTGGTGCCACGGGAACCTCCATGTCCATTCGTGGTTCAGCAGCTTGTTCCCCTGGTCCTCCTGGACCTGTGGGGTCTTACCCCCTGAAGTCTCCTGAGGGGGATGGGATACCAAGGCCGCTGGCCTCTCTGAGGCTCCCAACACCAATTGGACAGCCTGGGAGAACCCCCAAGGGTTCCACGGTATCCATGGCACCAGCCACTGCTCTTGGGGCCATGGGACAGGTTTTGGTACTGATAATGTTGTCGGCACCGTTGGTACCAGGGCTTGTCCCACAGTCAAGGAACCTCGCTCCGAGCCACCAGCAGAGCGATCGGTCCCGGGAGACCAGGATCAGGCTGTGCAGTGGCTCTTGTCCTGAGTAGGGTGACCTTCCTTTTGGATGATGGCCCAGCGATTGGCGGTCTCTGGTGCCCAATCGGTCCCGGGATCGGTCCTGGGACCTTGAAGATGGTCGGGGCCGGTCCCGGAGTTCTTGCCAGGTGGCACGTGCCTCAGAGGGTCTGCACCAATCTAACGGCGAGGTACACCTCAAGTCCCTCAATCGGTGCCCCTGGTGAGGGGACTGAAGAGGGCTCCGCTGAGCCTGCCTCTCCCATCCTGAGGTGTGACGGCTGCAGGTGAGCGAACACTGGCAGGACGTCCCTCTCGATGGGGAAAGGTACCTCTGAGATGGGGACACACGCATAGGTCCCAACACGGGTTTTCCCCAAGACCAGGATTCTGCAGGAGCCAGTGAGGGTGGCACCAGGAGCGTCGGGATCTCCTGAGCTGCTTGAAGAGCTTCGGGTGTCGACGGCACCTGAAGCTGGCCGGGGCCTGCACTGCTATCTGGAGTCACAGGCAAGGCATGGGATGGGCTGCACTGCTCGACTTGAGCTGGGAACTGACTTCCTGAGGGTGATGTTGAGCTGCCTGACATGGGCCTGGGCTCATCCCCTGTCCTCTCCTTTCCCTTGCGGGAGGTAGGACAATTTCCCCCACAGTCTTTTTCGGCTTCTTGACTGGAGCCATGGAGGGAGACCGGTGCCGGCTCGTGGACGGCGCTGGGGGAGCACTGCACACAGAGGCCACAGTGCTCGGTGCAGAGTTGGACCGCTGCTCCGGCGCCGAAGTGAGTGACGACTCCATTAGGAATGCTCTTAGACGGATATTGCGCTCCTTCTTCGTCCTAGGTTTGAAGGGCTTGCAGATACGGCACTTGTCACTTATGTGCCCTTCGCCTAAGCACCTTAAGCAGCTGGTATGGGGACCGCTGACGGGCATAGGCCATTTGCAGCGATCACAGGGTTTAAAGCCTGGGGACCGGGGCATGCCCTGACCAGGTCCCATTCGGGACTAATGGAGAGTTTGAGAACTACTACTAAGGGTAACTAAGAAAACTACTAACTATGTATAACTATTTTACAGGATTTCAAAGTTCGCAAGAACAGAGAAGGAATCAATGCTAGCCAAAGCATCAGACATTCCAGCACTGTCACTGGCGGCAAGAAGGAACTGACGGTGGGGGGAGCCGGCGGTGCCCCTTATACCGCCCCATGTGGGTGCCACTCCAGAGGGCGCCAGAGCCGGTCCACTACAGATACTGCTGAGGGGAAAACTTCCAGCACCGGTGCATGTGGCGAGCACACACACCTAATATGGAATGGACATGAACGAGCACTCAAAGAAGAATCAGAACTTACAGAAAGCTCAACAACACCCTAATACAAAAATGGCTACTGACCCAGCCTCAACGCTGCTCTTCATTTTCCTGGCATCAGTAGGGAGCACTGGATTGTGAAAAGGCGGGGGAGACACAAGGGAGTTATTTTAGCGTATGAGAGGGAAGACAGAATAAATGAGAGCGTGAATAAGTGTGGCAGAGAAAGTGAGGGAGATATGGAAGGGTGAGAGGTAAAGAGGGAGGAAGAAAGGGTGAATGGACTGAATGAAGGTGAGAGAGGATGAAGTGAGGAAAAACAAAGGTATAGAAAATTAAAAAAAACAGAAAACAGGAGGGGGGAGTATATAAAAATAAAATGAGAAGACTAAGAGATATGGGAATCGTAGGGCATGGGAGATTTCTATAAAATAACTGCAGGGACTGCAGATACAGGAATAGAAAATAGAGTCACAGGGCTGGGTCTTGGAGAAAACAATGAAGGGTAAATAGATGCCCATACTTTATTGTAATATGTTCCAACTTTTATGCTGAAAAGCTATGGGAGGGAGGAAAGGGGATCTTTTCTCCCCTTTTGACTCCCTACAGATACTATATCTGCCAAAATCCTCCTTTACACACTTTCCTGACAAAATACTTATCTGTAATACCCCTCTGGGACAGGGATCCTATTTTTAGTCTTTGAAAAAAAATGTAGTTACCCTACCAGGGGGAAAAGAATACCTTTTGAGATTAGACTTTTGTAATAAATTGCTTGATTCATGTAGAGATGGTAGTTTTAGAAGTAATTTTCCTGTGTTAACTCTCACACAGAGCACCCAGTTTCACAGTACTAGGCCTTTCAGTAGGCTATGTAGAATTTTAGTATTCTGCACACATCCAGAACATTCCATATATAACATTTATATATCTGTCAGGATAAGGGACTAAACTGGGGAAGAACTATCTCCTAATTTATCAGAAAACAGAACAGGACTTTGGAAAGGAGAGAGGAAGAGACTTCAGACAATTTTTTTCCTTGATCTAAAATAAGGTAAAAGACTATACAATCTCATCTGAGAGTAAAAAAAATAAATTAAATGCAGGCTTTAAGAAAATTACCATGGTAAATTGAACATGGTAAATTAATTACAATAATGTATGATATTCTTTTTGCAAGAAAAACCACATTTTGACTTTTCACTTTAGTGACTACGGCCCTTACCTCAGTTTTAAATACAAGATAACAAAGTATTCAGGACATTTTCCTTGCATTAAAGAAGCTGCATTACTTTGCAAAAAGAACAGGAGTACTTGTGGCACCTTAGAGACTAACAAATTTATTTGAGCATAAGCTTTCGTGGGCTACAGCCCACTTCATCGGATGCATAGAATGGAACATATAGTGAGGAGATATATATACATACAGAGAACATAAGACGGTTACTTACCTTCTGTAACTGTTGTTCTTCGAGATGTGTTGTTCACGTCCATTCCACATTAGGTGTGCGCGCGCCGCGTGCACGAATCGTCGGAAACTTTTCCCTCAGCAGCTCCCGTCGGGCCCACAGGGTCCCCCTTCCCGCCAGAGCGGCGCCCCGCCCTCGCGTATATATATCCCTGTCGGCCCGACCCTCCCTCAGTTCCTTCTTGCCGGTGACTCCGACAGAGGGGAAGGAGGGTGGGAAGTGGAATGGACGTGAACAACACATCTCGAAGAACAACAGTTACAGAAGGTAAGTAACCGTCTTTTCTTCTTCGAGTGCTTGTTCACGTCCATTCCACATTAGGTGACTCGCAAGCTTACCGTTGGAGGAGGGTAGGAGTCAAGGAATAATTGATTGCAGCACCGCCTTGCCGACCACTGCATCATCTCTAGACTGATGGTGGATCGCGTAGTGGGCTGTGAAGGTATGCACCGACGACCAGGTGGCTGCCTTGCAGATCTCCTGGAGCGGGACCTGTGCCAAGAAGGCCGTCGAGGACGCCTGGGCTCTAGTGGAGTGAGCCCTGATCTGAGGAGCAGGCGTGTTGGCGAGCTCGTAGCACGTACGTATGCAGTGCACTATCCACGCCGACAGGCGTTGCGTAGAAATCGGTTGGCCCTTCATGCGCTCCGCAATGGCCACGAACAACTGAGACGACTTACGGAAAGGCCGGGTACGGTCCAGATAAAAGGCCAATGCCCGCCGAACATCCAGGGTGTGCAGGCTGCGATGGCTCGGGTCCGTATGGGGCTTAGGGAAGAATACTGGTAAACAAATGTCCTGCCCCATGTGAAAATTCGTAACCACCTTCGGGAGGAATTTAGGGTGAGGCCTAAGCTGCACCTTGTCTTTGTAAAAAATGGTATAAGGGGGCTCCGAGGTGAGGGCCCTCAACTCGGACACCCTCCTAGCCGAGGTAATGGCCACGAGGAACGCGACCTTCCATGAAAGGTGCGTGAGGGAGCAAGCGGCCAGGGGTTCAAAGGGCGGCCCCATAAGTTTAGTGAGGACCAGATTGAGGTTCCACGGGGGTATAGGAGGGCGCGAGTAGGGGAACACCCGCTCCAGACCCTTGAGGAAACGGACCACCGTGGGGTTGGAGAACACGGATCTGCCCGATTCCCCAGGGTGGAACGCCGAAATGGCGGCCAGATGCACCTTAATAGAAGCGGGGGCGAGGCCTTGACGCTTGAGGTGCAGCAAGTAATCGAGGATCAGAGGTATCGAGGCCTGTAAAGGCTGCGAGTGGTGAGGCACACACCACAAGGAGAAGCGCTTCCACTTAGCCAGGTAGGCTGCCCTCGTGGAGGGTTTCCTACTGCCAAGTAGGATTTGCTGAACCTCGTGTGAGCACCTGTGCTCCACCCCACTTAGCCAGAGAGTAGCCATGCCGTGAGATGTAGCGATGACAGGTTCGGGTGGAGTAGGTGACCCCGATCCTGAGTGATGAGGTCGTGATGTAGGGGAAGGGCTATCGGAGAGGTCACGGAGAGTTCCACCAGAGTTGTGAACCAGTGTTGGCGTGGCCACGCCGGGGCGATTAAGATGACTGTCGCCCTGTCCCTGCGGACCTTTAGGAGGACCTTGTGAATGAGTGGGAACGGGGGAAAGGCGTACTTCAGGCTCCCACCCCATGGGATAGCAAAGGCGTCTGCCACTGAGCCTGGACTGTGACCCTGAAACGAGCAGAATTGCGGGCACTGACTGTTGTCTTTGCTGGCAAATAAATCTACCTGGGGAAACCCCCACCTCAGGAAAATGGAACGGAGGACGTCCCGTCTCAGCCTCCACTCGTGCCTGAGGTAGGACCGGCTGAGACGGTCCGCCAGCCCGTTCTGGACCCCGGGGAGATACGCCGCCCGAAGTTGTACTGAATGGGCTATGCAGAAGTCCCAGAGGAGGAGAGCCTCGCGGCAGAGGGGAGAGGACCGGGACCCGCCCTGCTTGTTTATGTAAAACATCGCGGTAGTGTTGTCTGTCAGAACTGACACGCTGTGTCCTTTTATGGTGGCGTGAAAGGTCTGGCAGGTGAGGCGAACCGCTCTCAGCTCCTTCAGGTTGATGTGGAGCAGCCGTTCCTCCCTGGACCACAAGCCCTGAGTGCGCTGGTCCCCTAGGTGCGCACCCCAACCCAGGTCCGACGCGTCTGTTACTAGCGTCAGAGTCGGTTGTGGGGCGGTGAACGGGACCCCTGCGCAAACCTGCTGCTGGTTGAGCCACCAATTGAGGGCATCCGATACCCGAGCCGGGACCGTGACGACCATGTCCAAGGGGTCTCTGTTGGGGCGATATACCTGAGCCAACCACAGCTGCAGCGGTCGGAGCCGTAGACGGGCGAGCTCGACTACGTGCGTGCACGCTGCCATGTGCCCCAGGAGTTGTAGGCAACATCTGGCTGTGGTCGTAGGGAATCGCTGAACGGAGGTTACGGCCTCCTTGATAGCCAGGAATCGGGATACGGGAAGACTTGCCCGTGCCTCTACCGAGTCCAGGACTGCCCCTATGAAGTCCAGTCTTTGTGTGGGGATTAGTGATGACTTGGGCACATTGACCAACAGCCCGAGTTCCCGGAATACTTGCAACGCCAGTGTCACATGGGCGCGGACCTCTGCCTCCGACCGGCCCGCTAGGAGCCAATCGTCCAGGTACGGGTAGACGCGCATCCGTCTTTTTCGAAGAAAGGCGGCTACCACCGACATGCATTTCGTGAAGACACGTGGGGCTGTTGCCAGGCCGAAGGGCAAGACCGTGAACTGGAAATGGCGCTGCTGGACAGTGAAGCGCAGGAAACGCCGATGAGCTCGGCGAATGGCAATGTGAAAATAGGCGTCTTTCATATCGAGGGCAGCGTACCAATCCCCCGGATCCAGGGAAGGGATGATGGTACCAAGGGAGACCATACGGAACCGTGGCTTCTGCAAGTACTTGTTCAGCTTGCGAAGATCCAGGATGGGACCGAGGCCCCCTTTTGCTTTGGGGATGAGGAAGTATCTGGAATAGAACCCTCTTCCTCTGAAGTTCAGAGGAACCTCCTCCACCGCCCCCGCCTCGAGGAGGGTCTGTACCTCCTGTATGAGGAGTTGCTCGTGAGAGGGGTCCCTGAAGAGGGACGGGGGTGGTGGGTGGGAGGGAGGGGGCGAGGAGAACTGGAGGGTGTAACCTGATTCCACCGTGCGCAGGACCCAGCGGTCTGATGTTATATGAGACCAGGCACGGGAAAAATGGGACAGGCGGTCCCTGAAACCCAGGGGTGGATCCGGGGAAGAGATGGGTACGCTGTCCTCGATCGCAGCTTCAAAATCCTTGTTTATTTCCCGGCTGCGTCTTGTTTTGGCCCTGGTTTTGGCCTTGGTTAGGCGTATTGTTGCGCCTACGTCTATTGTCCCTGCCCCGTCTACGGTATGGTTCCTGTCGAGGGCGAGGGTGATATTGCCTCTGTGGAGGTTGGGGCTTGAACGGCTTCCTCTGTGTCACAGGGGTGTGCATCCCCAAGGACTTAAGGGTAGCCCGAGAGTCCTTGAGGCTGTGTAGCCTGGCGTCAGTCTGCTCTGAGAACAGACCCGTACCCTCGAACGGCAAGTCTTGGAGGGTATTTTGCACCTCCGGGGGAAGGCCCGAGGATTGCAGCCATGCAGAACGCCTCATCACTACGCCTGACGCAATTGTTCTAGCGGCTGCGTCGGCAGAGTCAAGTGAGGCCTGTAACGACGTTTTGGCCACCGCCTTCCCCTCGTCCACTAGCGCCGCGAACTCAGGTTGTGATCCCTGAGGCAAGGCCTCTTTGAACTTGGACACAGAAGCCCATGAGTTAAAGTTATGCCTATTTAGGATCGCTTGCTGATTTGCTATCCGCAATTGGAGGCCCCCGGACGAATAGACCTTCCTGCCAAATAGGTCTAGTCGTTTTGCCTCCTTGGCCTTGGGTGCCGGGGCCTGTTGGCCATGCCTTTCCCGTTCGTTAACCGCCGAGACGACCAGCGAACATGGGGTCGGGTGGGAGAAGAGAAAGTCAAACCCTTTGGACGGGGCAAAGTACTTCCGTTCTACGCCTTTTGCGGTTGGCGCAGAGGAGGCTGGCGTTTGCCATACGGTCTTATAGTTTGCCTGGACCGTTTTTATGAGCGGGAGCGCGATCCTGGAGGGACCCTCTGGGCTCAGAATGTCCACCATCGGATCCTCCTGCTCAACCGTCTCCTCTGCTTGTAGACCCAGATTGAGGGCCACCCGGCGGAGCAAGTCCTGGTGTGCCCGATGGTCAATAGGGGGAGGGCCGGATACTGTCGTGCCCGCCACGGCCTCGTCCGGCGAGGAGGAGGAGGTCATGGCTTTTTGAGCTTCCTCGTCCTCCTGTAGCTCCTCCTCAGCGGGGCGGCCCTCCGGGGTGCGCCCCCTGTCCCGAGGCAGGGACGGTGCCGAGCCCGCCCTCTCTGCATCCGGTGGTCTGGAGACCGTGGCCTCCGCCCGGGAGGTAGGGCGGCACCGTGGGGAGCGGGACCGGTCTCCTGAGGGACCCGACCTCGAAGTTCTAGATGGAGGGCCTTGCTGATGATAGGCCCACGGTGTCCAGAATGGCCACTGCCCAGGATGGTTCCAATGCGGTTGCCAAGAGGCCTCGTGCTCTCTAGCGGCATACCCTCTGCGGCCATATCTGGAAAGACCCGAGCCCTCCTCCGACGCTAGGGACGGTGACCTAGAGGGCCACGGCGGTGCCGTGGGGCGGTGCCGGTCCGGTGTCGGGGAGCGGTGCCGTCTGGACCGGGACCGTGAGTATCGGCGTGCCGATCTGGACCTGGAACGGTACCGTTGACCGCGGGACCGGGAGCGGCTGCGGGAGGGTGGTCTTGGGAGTCTCGCCATCGAAGCGTCCCGGCGCCTGCTCGAGCCGGGTTGCTGAGGCGGTGCCACGCTCGCATCGGGCCCTGACTGTTTCGCGGCCCGTTGTGCGGCGGGAAGCCGGGAGTCCACCGAGGCGGAGCTCGACCGGGACCGGCGCCGTGAACGGTGCCGAGATGGCGACCGCGACGGGCGCATCATCGCCGGTTTGCCCTTGGATGGCAGCCGCGGCGGAATGTCAGTAGCGCGGAGTGTGCTTTCGGAGGACAATTCGATGAGGTCCTTCGCCGCCTCAAATGTGTCCGGGGTGGAGGGCTGTTCCAACAGTTCCTCCAGCCCATCCTCCGCACTCGACGCGCTCGTCCCGGGGCTCGACGGGCCCTTCGGCGCCGGAGCCACTGGTGCCGGGACCTGTACCGGGGCCGTCACGGCCTTGGCCGCACTTGCGGGCTTCGCCGGTGCCGCCTTCTTATGAGGGGAGTGCCCCCGGGCCTTAGGCTGGCCCTTCGACTTGGCCGGCGAAGAAGAACGGTGCCGGGCGTGTTCCCGCCTTGGCGGTGCCGTGGGTTTAGTCTGTGCCGCCGGTGTCGGGTCGCGGACCGATGCCGGGGCACTCCGCACCGAAGCGGACGGTGCCGCGGAAGAGGAGGGCTGTAACGCCGCCTCCATGAGGAGCTGCCTAAGGCGAAATTCCTTCTCTTTCTTGGTTCTGGGCTTGAAGGCCTTACAAATTTTGCAGCGCTCCTTCTGGTGAGCTTCCCCGAGGCAACGGAGACACGACTCGTGCGGGTCGCTCACTGGCATAGGCCTGCGGCACGCGGCACACGCCTTAAAGTCTTGGGCGTGCGGCATGCCCCGCCGCCCAGGGCCGGTGCCGGGGTTGACCAAACCCCTATCACCAAGAGATTTTGGTCCTTAGAAGAACTAAACAACTACTTAACACTAAAACTCTTAACTGTATTATGAACTACTAACTACTGCTAATGGCTATGCTAAGGGACACTCTCAGACGAGAGACAGAGTTGTTCCAACGTCGCCACGGGCGGTAAGAAGGAACTGAGGGAGGGTCGGGCCGACAGGGATATATATACGCGAGGGCGGGGCGCCGCTCTGGCGGGAAGGGGGACCCTGTGGGCCCGACGGGAGCCGCTGAGGGAAAAGTTTCCGACGATTCGTGCACGCGGCGCGCGCACACCTAATGTGGAATGGACGTGAACAAGCACTCGAAGAAGAAGAAAAGGTTATATATATATATATATATATATATATCTCCTCACTATATGTTCCATTCTATGCATCCGATGAAGTGGGCTGTAGCCCACGAAAGCTTATGCTCAGATGAATTTGTTAGTCTCTAAGGTGCCACAAGTACTCCTGTTCTTTTTGCGGATATAGACTAACACGGCTGCTACTCTGAAACCTGCATTACTTTGAACATACATAGATAAAAAAATATTATTTTGACATTCAATATGATTCAGTAGATTTTTCATGCAATAAGTCAGTTAAATAATTTTTTCTACACATGCATTCCTGTGTTTCAATGCCATGTAAATGACTGAAGTGTAATAATGGATCACCTTTCTTATAGTTGCAGAGTATTGAGGTAGCATACTCTGATCCAGCCCTTCTGTCTGCTTCAGCTTCTCACATACGGCTTCCACATTCATTGAGCTCAAAGGCACATGTGATCCTCCAGTGGCTGATCCTGTGACTGTTCCTGTTCCCTATGCAAGCGGAAAAATGTGCACAAACAACATATTCAAATGCTCAGCATGTCTGATGCAAATCAAACTGTCTTCAATTATATGCATTTTTGGATATGGAACTAAAAAGTAAGATTATCATAATTAGTGCCAAATTATCTAAATATAATACTGGAAAATACTAACATATGGTGGTAGTAATAACAATAATAATTAGAAGGAAATGGCTGAGACACTGTCCATCCTAGAAAAGTGTTCTTGTTTAACCAAACTAATTAAAAAATCAATATAAGATATAACAAACTAATATATCAATATAAGCAAGGGTTAAAACTACAGTGTCACCATTAGGGATTTGCATAGATTTAATTAGGTCAAATTTTAAAAGCAAGACAAGGCCGTATTAAACAATCTGGATTCCAGTGTTTTACCCAAACTCTTCATGCTAACTTCAGACTAAGATGACGTAGGGTGACTCTCTCAGCTTCTGGGAGTAACACCAAAGAGGGCGTGGGGAGGGAAAATGAATGCATCTGCAGGTGGCCAGTACAACAAGGCTCTAAATTCGCAGAAAAGTTGTGGGGTCTCTGTGCCACGATACAGAGGTGGCTAAAGCAAGGTGAAGGGGAAGAAATGTAAATCTACGTTTATGCAATTTCACTATAGTGTTAAAATATATCCAGATAAACTGTCCATCTAGATTCTTATGCCACACCCATCAGCAAGATATTCGAGCATCTGAAGAAGTGAGGTTCTTACCCACAAAAGCTTATGCTCCCAATACTTCTGTTAATCTTAAAGGTGCCACAGGACCCTCTGTTGCTTTATATTAGTGATATGTTTCAAACTGTAAATTGGCTCTAATTATTAATCGATGTAGGGCAATCTGTAAAATACGGCTTTCTTTGAAAGTTTTACACAGCGCCCATGAAAAACACTCATTACTCAATCATGATATCTACACTGGAAAAGAATATTTTTCAAAGTAAACACCTGTTATTTATGCTAGAGGGTCAGACACTTAGTTGCTTCTGTAGGTCAAGCTCATTGCACACACCAGAGGCTCCTACCATCCTTCATTCTCCCCTCCCCAATCACAAGCTCCCTGTTTGCCATCCTCCAATCCTTCTTTATTTCAGAGACTCCCTCCAACCTCCCTCATCACCTCCCTGTATGCAGGGTCTCACATTCTCCACTTGTGTCATGAACTGTGTGCCCCCTCATTCCTCCCTTCCCTCTTCTCCACCATGACAGGGGCTCTGTGTGCCCTCCATTCACCCTTCCAGCACATGGCTGGGGCTCGGTGTCCCCCATACCACTGTGCCTTATTCTCCCCCGAATACCACGGGTCCTGTGTGCCTCTCAATTCCTCTCTTCAAGGGTCTGAGTGGCCCACCATCCCCCTCCGACCATCACCCAACCCACCCATGACAGGGGCTGTATGTGCTTCCCTTTCCCCTCAACTATTCTTATTTCTTTTTTGTCTATCTGGGAGATACATCTTTCAGGATGTCAAAATTTTAAACTGTACTGGGACATGGGCAGAGAGGAGATGAGGGGTATTGTTATGCAGGAAAGTGTTAATGGCTGCTTTGATTTATAGACAATTACAAAGATGACGGATGCTGCTGGATCTGTGAACCAGATGCAAGGGTCTCAGACTCCCTCCCCCCATTTCTCTCTTCTGATTTCACAAAAAGCAAAGGGGTTCTGCCCACTGACACCTAGAACATTCCCTGAAATTTTGGAACTCGTCGGATGTGGTGATCAAAAGTTATCACGTTACATAGAGAAAAACAGAGAAATTCCATCAAGACCTCTTTTGCCTGTATAATTCTATATATCAATTATATATCAATTTCCCCTTCAGAGCTAACAGATTACTACAACTGTGTCATCTTTTAAAATCACTAACTCATCTGTGTATATAAGTCTGCTTGCTTTAATCTTGTAATAACGCTCTCATTTCTTTTCTTAGTCAATAAATCTTTAGTTACTTTATTACAGGATTGGCTACGAGCATTGTCTTTGGAGAGAGATCTAAAGTATAAAATGACCTGAGGTAAGTGACTGCTCTCTTGGGACTCAGAGCAACCTGAATATTTTGTGCTCTTTGGTGTATAGCAACCAACTATCACTAAGTCCAGCTTGACTGGGTAGCAAGATAGACTGGAATATCAAGGGGACTGCCTCTGACTCTGTTTTAAGACTGTTATAGTGCTTTAGAGTTCATATTTCTTACTGGGTTGGTGAAATATAATTATAGAAATATAACCCAGTTTGGAGTCTCTGCCCTGCTTCTTGACAGTCTGCCCTGAGATTGGCACTAATGCTCATGAACCACTCCAGACACTATGACACAATGGTTTACAGAAAAACACAAGAGACAAAGAGTACACACTGAAGCAAATAAGTATAGTTCTCTATAACTGTCTCCCTTAAAACAGAATAACAGAATCATAAAAATCTAGGGCTGGAAGACACCTCCAGAGGTCATCAAGTCCAGCACCCTGTGCTGAGGCACGACCAATTAAACCTAAACCATCCCTAAGAGGCATTTGTCTAATCTGTTCTTAAAAATCTCTGATGATGGGGATTCCATAATAGCTATTCTCCTAATACCTAAACTAAATCTCCCTTGCTGCAGATTCAGATGATTATTTCTTGCCCTACCTTTGGTGGACATGGAGAACAACTGATCACAGTCCTCCTTTTAAACAGCCCTTAATATATTTGAAGTCTGTTATCAAATACCCCTTCAATCTTATTTTCTCCAGACTAAACATGGACAGTTTTTTTTAACTTTTCCTCATAGGTCAGGTTTTCTAAACCTTTGATCTTTCTTGTTGCTCTTTTCTGGACTCGCCAATTTGTCCACATCTTAAAGCGTGATGCCAAGAACTGGACCCACTACTCCAACTGGGGCCTCAACAGTGCTGAGTAAAGTGGGACAATTAAGTCCCACGTCTTACATGCAACACTCCTGTTAATACACCCCAGAATGATATTAGCCTTTTTCACAACTGCATCACATTGTTGACTCACATTCAATTTGTGATCCACTATAACCCACACATTCTTTTCAGCAGTACTGCTGTTTAGCCAGTTATTCCCCATTTTGTAGCTATCTGATTTTCCTTTTTTAAAGTGTAGTACTTAGCACTTGTCTTTACTGAATTTCATCTTGTTGATTTCAGACCAATTCTTCAATTTGTCAAGGTCATTTGAAATTCTAATCCTGTCTTCCAAAGTGTTAGCAACCCTTCTCAGCCTGGTATTATCTGCAAATACTATAAGCGCACACTCTACTCAATTATCCAAGTAATGAATGAAAATATTGGATAGTACTGGACCCAAGACAGACCCCTGCTGAAAGAGATTTCAACATTAAATGTATTTCTACATATTTAAAAGGAATAAGAGAGGTTTCAAAATATTGTAACATTTATTTAGTGGTAATAAAACAATGTAAAAATATCAGTATAATTGGGAAAGTCCAGAAAGAGTTAATTCTACTCACAGAAGAACATAGTTATTGAAAAGTGCTGTCTAAGAGTGAATGCTATACAGTACAACTTTAATTATCAAATGTAATGGAACTCATTAAATAATTTTGAATAGTTGGAGTTTTGGATAATGAACATAGTTAACAGTTCTTAGTATTGTGACCTTGTTTTAGCTAACAGGGAGTTTTGGATAACTGAAGTTTAACCGTGTATCTAGGCTTTATCTTCTTGGCCATGTGCAAATATTTGGATCAAGCATGATTAACAACTTCGGTTGCATCAGTTCCATATGAGACTGTGGTGAAATATTTCCTTTCCAAAGACACCCTTAAGCATTCCATATATAGTAAACTATAAACATCTAAATAGTTAAAGGTACCACTACATCAGTGGTCTCCAACCTTTTTACATACAAGATCACTTTTAAAATTTAAGTGCAACCCAGGATCTACCCTGCTCCTTCCCCGAGGCCCTGCCCCTTCCTTGAAGCCCCGCCCTGCTCATTCCATCCCTCCTCCCTCCGTCTCTCACTCTCTCTCACCCTCACTCACTTTCACCGGGCTGGGGCAGGGGGTTGGGTTTCGGGAGGGGGTGCAGGGTGCAAGCTCTGGGAGGGAGTTTGGATGCAAGAGGGGGCTCTGGACTGGGGCAGAGTGTTGGGATGCAGGAGGGGGTATGGGGTGCTGGGGCAGAGGATTGGGGTGTAGGAGGGGGTATGGGGAGCAGGAGGGGGTATGGGGTGCTGACTCTGGGAGGGGGCTCCGGGCTGGGGTGCGGGCTCCCACCAGGCAGCACTTACCGTGGGCAGCGGCGCAGTGGGGCTAAAGCAGGCTCCCTGCCTGCCGTGGCCCCACACCACTCCCGGAAGCGGCCAACATGCCCCTGTGGCCCCTGGGGTGGGGCATGTGGCTCCGCGTGCTGCTCCTGCCTGCAAGCACCGCCCCCACAGCTCCCACTGGCCGCAGTTCCCCGTTCCCAGCCAATGGGAGCTGCGAGGACGGTGCTTGCGGGCAGGAGCAGCGCGCAGAGACCCCTATCCCCCAGGGGCTGCAGGGGCATGCTGGCCACTTCCAGGAGCGGCGTGGGGCTGGGGCAGGCAAGGAGCCTGCCTTAGCCCTACTGCACCGCCAGACTTTTACCAGCTGGAGATTGCGATTGACTGGCACAGGCTCCAGGATCGACCAATCGATTATCATCTATGGGTTGGTGACCACTGCACTATATCATCTGGAATTTCAGAGCAGGCCATAGAATGTTACCCTACTTTTATCATCACACATTCTGCTGTGACACTTCAGTTTTTCAATCCTTCCTCTTCCTTTTCTAGAAAACTAATTTCTGCCTTTGGCATCATAATCCAACACACATAAACCCATTATTATTCAGAGGTCTCAGAGGACATCCAAAACCTCTGTATAATCACAGGATTACTTAACCAAAGGGCTCAGCCCTGTGGAACTCTTAAATTCTGCAGAAATGATGTTAATCACCAAAAGCCCCTAAATTTTGCAGGAACAGAGCCCACTCTTGCAAAGCTTAGCTCTGTGCACAGAAATCTAAGATCTGTGTGCAAGACAGAACAGAGTGCTGGGGACGGAAAGTGCACAGCAGGAAGAGACATTTCTGAAAGTTGGTACAAGCAGAGCCCTCTATCTGTAATCTGGTTATTCCAGCTGTCCCCAGAGCCATCAGAAGTGCTAGTTCTATTAGCAGTGCACCCACCTAGCCTTCACAGTTCCTGCTTATGGAATTTTGGTTTCAGCACTGTGGAACATCTAGGCACCACAGGACTGAAGCTAAACTCCTGTGGAGGTCCATCACTTTAAATAGGTCACACTACAAAAAAATTCCACTTCTTCAAAGCTTAGAAGCTCAACATCACACAGGTAAACTCTGAGATGCAAAACTGTGCTTTAGTTAACTACAGTTCAGTTAATCGGGGTTTACCTGTAATTCTTTGTGAACAATGAAGAATGTATTTATGTTCTGTATAGTGTTTCTCTCTTTTCTCTTTATTTAAGTATTTCACTTTCAAAGGTAAGATGAAGAGACCTTTAAGAGAGTTTAAGAGATTCAAGGAAAGAATCACATTTACTCTTGATAATGAGAACACCTACAGCTACACTAGACAATATTCAATTTAATTTTTTTAAAAAGGATATAAAGCCTCATATACTTCAAGGTATAAGCCAATCACTAATTGATTAATGTTAGGAAGCACTTTTCCCTCTGAACTATATAACTGCCCACACTACAGGCTTTCTTGCACCTTCCTCTGAAGCATCTGGCACTGCACACTGCTGGAAATAAACTACTGGATTAGATGGACTACTGGTCAGATCTGGTATGGCTAGTCTTATGATTTCAAACAATAGAGAGGCTACTAGGTATACAAGAAGAGAGGCTGTTGCAGGCACATACGGCAATAGTTGAGCATTATTTGTATTCCCTTCTTATGTAACCTTTACGTTTTCCAATACTTACCTTTTATAATCACTTTTACATTCTTAGCCTTCTTAGTCTCCTACTTGCCAAATAGTTTTGGCTAATAGTTCCCCACCCACACACTCACTTTTGATATTCACAATTAATTATCTCATAATTATTTCATGGTCTGTAAATAGTAAAAGATATTCCAGTTTCTTTTATGAATAAAACTAAACAGTTTTAACTAGAGCATTTTAATACTAACAAAACGACAGATTATGGGTTTTTTTAAACAAATACATTTCTGTTCTAAAGGGTAACTGCAATCTAGCATGAAGGTCAAACAACAAAAATAATTTTTGGATTCTCTTAGTTAAAACTTACACATTTGTTACCTTGACTTGATTGCTTGAGAAACTTGTCCAAAAGGCAACAAAAAATGGTCATAACATTTTTAATCATTCTGATATTAAAATTTTTATCCAAGTAGTCAGCACAATTCAGAAATGTTTAGAGATATTTGGATGTATTATTCCAATCTTCTTCCTATTCCAATGTGATTTCTCAACAATATTCTTACAATGAATGCAGTGAATAAGAGATGCTGAAAAGCATGAACTAGGTTAATCCACCCATAAGCACAATTTACTGGTTAGTTCAAATTATACTTTTAGTGGAAAAATCTATTATAATTTGAAAAATGGCAGCCATAAACTATGACAAAAATTATTTTATAATGGTGTTGCTAACATAAATACTCTAAGAACAATGTGAAGAGTTTCAACAGTTTGTGAACTGTGAATCTATCTAATATAGTATCTGTAGATTACCACAAAGAAATAAAGAAGGAAATTTCACACAGTGTTAAGATGGAATAGGCATTCTTGCATTAAATCAAAATATTTTAGCAGTCAAGAGCAAGTCACTATTTCTGCATGCATTAGGAGTTAGTTTAGAAAGAAGCATTTTCTCTATCAAAAATTATATGGGAAAATGCTAAAATATTTAGATTTTTGTTAAAGAATAAATCATTTGAAATAAATACACATTAATCCAAATCACTCTTTATAAAAAACACTGCCTGAAGAATAAATAATGTAATTGCTTTAGGGATAATGTCGTCATGTAAGTGAATTAAGACTGTACTTAAACTGACACATTTTTCAGCTTAGAGAACATTACACTGAAAAATATTTGCCATGCAAAAGCTAAAAGCAGCTTGTCAAAGCAAACCTAAGGGCTAGTAATGAGCATTAATTTATAGACAGCCTAGCATGAAGAGCTTTTGCAATGATTCCATCAAATAAGTGAATGACAATGCATAGAAAGTTGCTGTACCTGTTTCTGTTTGTTTAACCCAGATTTACACAGCTTCAAGAAAGGGACAAAAACAGAATGAAAAGACAGAAGCTTAAAGTGAAACATCAAAAATGTCTAAAGATGTAACTGACATTCATATTAATCTAATTTAAAACAGTACATGTAAAACTAGCTTTATGTTTTATGTACAAAGTTAGTATACTGAGATTTTTTTTATACTACAATTAAACATTTAAGATAGATATTTCTGATAAGTGACTTGCTCCTTTTGTACTCGTAAAAAAGCAGATGAATACTTGTTGAAGTTTAATATCCTAGGACAGAGGGAATAGCTGCATCATTTTTACTGTGAATAATCTTGGTTTGCAGCCTAAAATTCCTTTGTCATTTCAAAATTAGGTCACACCATTATTTGTCGAATAATTTTAAAGTCCTCATAGCTAAGCAAGGAAAACAGAGCTGAAAAGGTAGATTTTCAGAACAAATAGTAATAGGGTTTATAGTTCATATTCTAAGGGGATTAATTCCACATTAACAACATTTGCAAGAATAAGTGAAAAACTTCCCAGGCTACATCCTTTGACCATACCCAGACCTGTTCATTAAAAAAACACTTCCATTATTTTTAAAAGATAGGCAGGGTTTATGTATAATTACATGATTGCACAGGTCCAATTTTAGGGCCACTTCAATGAAAGTACATTATATGCCTCAAGGCACTATTGATTTCATGCAACAGGGAAAACATCTTTAAAACAATACAATTATGTTGAGGCATGCTCCATCCTAGCAAATGCAATTAGTAATGCTAACTTGATTCATGATATATGTTGGTAGATATGTAGTAGTAGGATTTTATGTTTGTATTTTGGATAATTTAGAATGAAGGATATAATAATGCAGCATGTACTAAATGTATTGATGTATGTATGATTTAACCATATCCTGCCAGCCACCCTTTTTGAATAGCAGAAAGGAATGGCCTAAGGGGCCATTGGTAGAAACGCATCAGACAGGCTGCCTGTGTCTGAACTGATGTTAAGGCAGGAACAAACCAGAACAGTTCTTATGGCTGATTATGGTCACCTTTTGTTTTAGGATAAGTTTTCATTACAGTATTTGCTATAAGGTCTTGTTTCTTATCTGCATTGCAAACAAAGTTGTGTAAGGTTCCTTTGTAATCCCTTTAGTAACCATATAACCCTTTCTAAAATGTAATCCTGTCTGAAATTCTCTGTAAAATTGTTTGGTGTGAGTAAAGGATGTGTGCATGGTTAAGGATAAGTGTGAAAGCCATCACAAATGTCCAGATGGTCAAGAAGAAGTAAGAGACTTGGAGAGATAGCAGGAAACAATCAGAAAACATCCATTGTATCTGACGCTAAACAAGTTAGCAGCATTGACAACCTGAGAGGTGAGGCAAACACCCCCCCACCCCCCAAGGCGAGACAACAAATAAGAGATAACAGTGGAAAACCCCAAGATTAATACCACATAAGGACTAACGATTACAGAATGACATTGCAAAATCCATAGACTAAAGTGGGAATTTACAAGTATAAAGCTGGGGTTTTTGCCATAGAACTCTGGGTTCAGTCCTGCAGAGCATCGGATCACGACCAACAGAGCCCAGCTCCTCACTCGTGCTCGATCTAACTGGCCATTAGATTGACTCGAACAATGACAGACGGGTAACTATAAGATCATCTGCAAGACGTGTGTGTGTGTGTGTGTGTGTGTGTGTGTGTGTGTGCGCGCTGTTATATTTTCAATAAACGCGGCGTATTGCCTTTTCCCCTGAAAAGATCCCATGCGCTTCTTATAAGTGTAACAGATAACATAAATCATCTTCATATTGCAATCTGGTGACAAACTCTTTAGACTGGGCAGAGATCATGCCTTCTTTGCTGTCAGAAAAGTGCCCAGAAAATCATGAGTGCTACTGGAAAACAAAAGTTAATACTGTTTCATTAAAAATACCACACTATACCCTACTGGCACAACAAACTGTTTACCTGTCTACTTGGATTTTGGAACAGACTAAAGAATACTAAATTTGTTGTGAAGAAGATATTTTGGAGACTCCAAAAGTACAGCTAGGGGTCAGTATTATAATACCCTGTAGGCCAAATCCTGCACTTACTAAAGTTAATGGCAAAGCTTCCATTCTGTTTCAATGACACAGGATCAGGCCCCAAATCAGTTAATTTACTAAAGAGAACCAGCATTAAACCTGCAGGGAATTTTAACAGTATTCTTTATCCACTATTCCAGAAACCCATGAAAATTATGGACTAGATAGAGCTAGAACACAAAATACAAGTTTGAAATATATATACACATGTGTGTGCACTCACACAGTGCCTACAATGTACTCTGCACAACATAATGCACAAAAAAGACTAAACATGTAATTATAATCACACGAGTTTTACACCAACATCAGTCCACTAATTTCCATGATGTTGCTTCAGATTTACACTGGTGTAGGAAAGACCAGAATCAGGCTCTAAGATTTTAGGATCTTGGGTTATAAAACTGGTTAACTTCATTGACATACTGACATCAATGGCAGGAGCCACAAAGCATGAAGAGGTATTGTGCAACTGTAGAATCACAGAAATGTAGGGCTGGAAGGGATCTTGAAAAGTCATTAACTCCAGCCCCCTGCACTGAGACAACATCTTCTCCACACAGCTCTGCCAATTCACAGAAATTTTGACCCATATAAAAAAAATGGGTCTTCCAGAGTTACCAGCTCCTTGCACTGGCCAAAAAAGCTTACTAAAAAGCAAGTCAAGGGAGCTTCTTTCCTCTACTGAGGGCTAAATAAATCAACCCTTCTAGGCCATGCCACACTCAGGAATCAAGACTGAGCTTTAATCCTCCATGTGGTATTCCTATTAGATCACCAAACTAGTCACAGTAGTTGGTATTCATTAAAAATTTCATAAGGATTGTTAGTACACTGAATTATTTTGCATGCATGGATCCATGCATTATAGAATAAGTAAAAGCTATTATCATATATAGTGGCAAAGATGCATGGATTAAGGACTCCCTAAATATTCGAACAGAATTATTACAGTCTATTGTATCCATCATTTGTGGATAATTGAAGTGCCTCAAACACCTCAATTGAGCCTGTAATAACTCTGAAGAATTCATCTTATACTCAATGGAAGCATGAAAACAGTTCATTTTTTCCATCATGGTTAAATCAATAGAGAACGAACACATTGAGTAATATTGTTTCTGTCTTCCACAGAAATTCAACCAGAAAGCCAGCAAGGTCAGTATTACCTTGCACAGGGGACTCCCCAGAGGTATAGGGATAGCAAATCCATCCTGACTGACAGAGCCTACTTGTGGAAGCAGCAAAGAGTCCTCTGGCACCTTATAGACTAACAGACGTATTGGAGCATGAGCTTTCGTGGGTGAATACCCACTTCTTCGGATGCATGTCACATGCAGCCAAAGAAGTGGGTATTCACCCACGAAAGCTCATGCTCCAATACGTCTGTTAGTCTATAAGGTGCCACAGGACTCTTTGCTGCTTTTACAGATCCAGACTAACGCGGCTACCCCTTTGATACTTGTGGAAGGGCTTTCAGAGGATTAGGGATTCATAACAGGGCCCTTCCAGCCTCCTTCACACAGAGCAGAGGAGAAGAGAATCAAGTATTTACACAAAATAATCACAAGCACTACAAAATTCAGAATCAGGGTTTTAACTGCCCCATTAACTTTACATTTTGATCAAAATATTACAGGATTTCAGAACAATATATGATCTTGAATGCTGCTATATGTAGGTTCAATAGCATTAGTTAAAGAATGAGAAACACTCCGTGCCTATAAAATCCTTAATTAACGTTATTTTAATCCAGGCTTGGTCTTTGTTGCCATAATTATGCTGGAATTCTTGTTTTTCCCATTGTTGCATAATAAAAAAATGACATTTTATGCAAACCTTTTCTTGCATCAGTGAAAGACAAAAAATACCTTAAGTCACACATTTAGGCTGTTGCAGGTAACAGGATAAAGCAATTAAGATAATGGTTAAAACTATGTTAACCCTTTTGTGTTGGCAGTCACCAGAGCTTGATGGCCAGGAATGGTTTTCTATTGACTTCCACAATTAAGGGTTAAAACAGCCACATATAAAGGAAGATATCTTTGTATGAATATTTATAATGAAATAAAGACTAAAGTTGTGGAACACAAAATTCTAATATTACCTTATTCATGAGTAAAGGTAGACCTTAACACGCTAGCTCATGAATATGATTATGATACAGTAACCCCTCACTTAACGTTGTAGTTATGTTCCTGAAAAATGCAACTTTAAGTGAAATGATGCTAAGCGAATCCAATTTCCCCATAAGAATGAATGTAAAGGGGGGAGGGGGCTTAGGTTCCAGGGAAATTTTTTTTTGCCATACAGTACAGTACTATAGTTGGGAGGTGCCACCGCCTTACCCCACACAGGCACAGCCCACTGGCACTGGAGACAATGAGGCAGGCAAGGAGGCTGAAGGTGCTGTAGGCTAGGAGAAGCACGTTGAGCAGCAGCAGCGGCAGCTTCCCCTACTCTGCAAGCACCAGGGGTGGGGGGCTCCACCCTCGGCCCGCCCATGCCACCCCTTCCGCCAAGCCCCCACCCTTCACCCGCCTCTTCTCCCCCCCCTTTACTCCGCACGCCGTGCCCTCGCTCCTCCCCCATCTCTCCTGCCCGTGGCAATCAGCTGGCTTGCAGCATTCAGGAGGCAGGAGGGAGAGGGGAGGAGCGAGGACACAGCGCACAGGCTCCCCCTCCCTCCTCTGCCTCAACACCGCAAGCCAGCTGGTTGCTGCGGGCAGGAGGGAAGGGGGAGGAGCAAGGACTCGGTGCGCAGGCTTCCCCCTCTCTCCCCTGTCTCCTGCCCACGGCAATCAGCTGGTTTGCGGCATTCGGAAGGCAGGGGCGGGAGGGGGAGCCTGCGTGCCAAGTCCTCGCTCCTGCCCCCTCCCTCCTGAATGCCGCAAGCCAGCTGATTGCCGTGGGCAGGAGGCGGGGAGGGGGATGGGACGAGGGGGAAGGCGCTGATCCACGGGGTCTGCCAGCGGGTGGGAGGCGTTGTGGGGAGGGGGCGTAGGGGAGCTGATAAGGGGGCTGCCAGCTGTGGACAAAGCAGGCAGCCAAACGACATTATAGCGAAGCATTGTACAACTTTAAATGGAGCATGTTCTGTAATTGAGCAGGGACGTAAGATCGAAACAACATTAAGCGAGAAGACGTTAAGTGGGGAGTTACTGTATATAACAGATTTTTTTTTTATTTTTATATAAAGTTGCTTTATGCTGTAACAACTGCAGCAGCTTTATGCTGGGATATTGGAACAAAAGAGAAGAGGATAGGATTCAGCCATTCAGTTCTAAAAACTAAGTAATGAATGGCCAACTGCCATTCCCCACTCCTTTTAACCATCCCGGAACTGCTTGTGAAGACTGAAAACACTGTACTCTTAGCTGAAGTACTTCATAGCTACTAAGGAGGACAGGGGAGACTAAGGGGAAAATAATACAGTAGGTCTTATAAGTAAAATATTAGCACTTGAATTCATTCACAAACTACATTTATTAGTGTTCAACTACTCTATTTGCCCACCAAGCCACTGATGCAGTGTTAGTGAACTGCAGTTAAAATCAACGCAGACTCATTACTGCTGACGAAGCAATGAGATGCTAAATTTCCACACCACATGACTACTCATTTACCATTGAGGGGTCTGTGGGTGAAGAAAGCCCCTCATCGGCATCCTCCTTGATAACATCCTAACAACAACAAAATATTATTGTTTGGGTAAAATGATTAAGGGCTCAAAAATATGAAGTAAACAATGAATGGAAATGAGTCTAATAATAATAATACATTATTCAACAGAAACATTTGTTTTACTGAAGTGATTAAAAAAGATTTTAAAATATTTTAAAGCTATGCCCAAAGGCATCAATATTCTAGTATTAAAGTGATTGTCAAATGAGGCTTTTATTTTCTTAGGCTTCCTCAGTTCTAAATTCTCTTTTGAACACCAATCTATTTCAGTAAAATATGAAAATCTTTAAAAAGGGATTTTATTTTTATTTCTATACGCACCTAGAAAAAAGCATAGAACTTATTTTTGCTTTTGAAATGTAAATGTAAGATATAAACCATATGTATTTTAACATAAAACTACAACTGATGTATACTGAACATAAAATGTATTTTGTTTTAGTCTGAATTAAAACAATTTAAAATAAGCGGTCCTTTTAATTAATAATTATTTTATTTTGGCCTTTTGATATCCCACATTCTATGCAAAGCAATAGGATGCAACTATATTTTCTCCTAGTCTTTCGTTATATATTATACATATATATATTCTCTATATAAAAGTGTTTTACAATATTTTACAAAGTGAGATATAAATTTATGAGTACAGATGTTTGTGTCATACTACTAAGTCACATCATGTTATTTACGATAGTAGGAAATGGGTGTTTTCACTAAAAAGTCATCCTGCCAATCCCATGTGTCAGTAAAAAGTATTCTAATCTTGGTTTTTGGATGTTAGAATTAATTTCCACTCTATATATGGTATTTACTAAAAGTAAAAACAAAATACATTTTACATTTCATGTTAGCAATACCTTAATTTCTTAAAACTATTTATAAAAATATAGTGTGTATTACTATATTGCAGTTAACAACCTTACTTCTGTATTACTCAGTATTCTTATATTTTAGGTTAGTATTTTAATTGTCCTTCAAAATACTTACTAGGCCATTGTTCTGATCTCTGGACAAACCCGTTTTTAGTGATGGACGTGAGATGTGATGAGAACTGCCAGGGTAGTACCCTGGCATGTACATATATGGGGCAAAGAATGGCTATGGAAAGAAACATGTAACAAAAAAAACAAAAAAAAGGACAAAATTACACAAAATCAAAATGTAATAATAATCGAAAGAAAAGTTATTTCAACAAAATACATCTTCTGCTTAAGAATGCTACATTTAATAACGTTAGACATTGCAAATACTAAAAGCTTTATTTATCTTTTACTTAATCAAAAGCTCTAGAGTTAGCTTTTCAAAGTTGCTCAGTATTGACCTCTCTGCACCCACTGACGCCAATAAGAGTTTTAGCATTGACTTCAAAGGGGAACAGCTGAAGGTGAATGCTGAACACTTTTGAAAGTCCCATCGCAATGTCTGGAGGGAAGGGGGCAGGAGGAGTGGACAGAGCAATAAAAAAAACGCTTCATCCTTCTATTAATTTCACCATCACAAAGCTCTTCAACTTACAATTACAGGGAACAAAAGCTCACTACAGTTTGCAAAACTTCGTAATATTTATCATACTTGGATATCTATAGAACTACATAGAAAATGGAGTGCATGGCACATAACCGTGGAAGTTTTGATTATAGGAGCTACCAGTTTTTGAATTTGTTTTATTTTTAAAGTATTTTAATACAATCGTGTTCAATTTTTAGTTTAGATTTTTGCATTTTTACAGCACATTATGATGCTATAAAGCTACACGTATGCAAAATGTAAGTTCTTAATACAAAAATATTTTAAATCAATGTAAATTTTAATTAAATAAAACAATTAAAGTTTTTATTAGAATTATTGTTAAATGTTTTTTGCTTTGAAAAATATAAGGTGGAGAACAAATACTAATTGACTAATCACTCTTGTGGATCAGGCAAGTATCTCTCTCTCTCTTTTTTTTTTTTTTTTAAACAGATGGGATTTAAGGAGACAAATGTTAAGTAACTTGCAAAACATATAAAGCACGCCAGTGCCTGAGTCAGAATTAGAACTCAGGAGTTCCTGGCTCCCAGACCTGTGCTTAGTCTTCCAGATGACTGCTTCATACAATGGTAGCCAAAAGTAGATAAAGACCTCAAAATTACAAATACACCTCTACCCCAATATAACGCGACCCGATATAACACGAATTCAGATATAACGCGGTAAAGCAGTGCTCCGGGGGGGCAGGGCTGCGTACTACGGCGGATCAAAGCAAGTTCGATATAATGTGGTTTCACTATAACGCAGTAAGATTTTTTGGCTCCCGAGGACAGCGTTATATTGGGGTAGAGGTGTACATTTCCCGTTTTAAAACAAAGTATTCAAAAACAGTTTCCCCTTTACTTACATACCATGACCAAATATAGGATTCTGTATTTGATCTGTGAATGTCAGAAATAATACCACCTACACCAACACCCCAATTATGATTGTGTTATGCAAATACAGCAACTGTAGATGTGCAAAATATGGAATCCTGCAATTGATGATGCAGATAAGATAGGTAGAAACTGCTTTTCAAACATTGCAACATATTTGTTTTGACCTGTATATACATTTGTAATTTTGAAGTTTACACATTTAATGTGTTGTCTGATCCCAATTTTTAATATTTTTATAAAAGTGCTGCAGTGTGCCTTTAAAATGATTTTTTCAGTACTTTCCTTCTCAGTTTTCTTATAGAGCCATGCAATTTAAGACTGATGTGTTTAAATAAAATAAAAAGATAAAAAATAATCTACCTTTAGTTTCCAGGAACCAAGGCTCTTTTGAAACCATTCCATAATTTTTCAGAATACGTTTATACTTTGTACATATGCTCATTTTGAAAATTCCTATTTTATGTTATTAAGAGAGACAAGGTGGGTGAGGGAATATCTTTTTATTGGACCAACTTCCGTTGGCGAGACAGACAAGCTCTTGAGCTAGGAGCTCTATGTGGCTCAAAAGCTTGTCTCTCTCCCTAACAGAAGTTGGTCCAATAAAAAGATATTCCCTCACCCACCTTGTCTCTCTAATATCTTGGGACCAACATGGCTACAGCTACACTGCATACATATTTTATATTTAGACATTTTTAAAAATAATTTACCATCTTATAGCTGTTCTCTGACAGTGCTGTAGAATCTATATAGCTCCACGCTATTGGGCCTGTACTCCTGCTCATGACAAAGTTCTGAGTGTTCCATGGGACAAAATTCAAAGTACACTACACCACTTTATCACTAGGTGGCAGGCACTTATCTATTGCTGGCAACTGTTATGCCTCTGCGTTTTACACTTCAGTCTAATCACTAAGGATTTAAAAGGATCACAGACTAGAACTGGTTGAAACTCCAAATTTTCTATACCGTGGGAAATTCCAACATGTCAAAGGAATTATAGGTCAAATTCAAAAAAAGAAGTTTAGAAATTTCTCATGGGAAGGAAATTCTGGAATGTTCTCATTCTGGAAAAATCAAAACTGTATTGGTTCAATTTTTCCTAAATGAAGTGGAGCAGCTGGTTGTCCTGACTCCCAAAGACTCCTCATGCCCCCCTGACTCTGAGAACAGCCCAGGGAGTCCCACTGGAGAGTCAGGGAAGTCCTCCACAACAGATCAGGGATCCCAGAAACCTTGAGAGTCCTGGCTCCGGTGGAGGCTCTCAGGCCTCCCAGAGCTGCCACAGTCCCAGCTGCGGAGCTAGAAGCCTAAGCCCTGAGAGTCTCTGCTAAAGTCATTGCACCCAACGTGCCTTCCAGGCTCCCAGCACAGCATCCGGGAACTCAACTCTACTCCTGCCCAGAGCCATGGACCCTGGAAGCCATGAGGTCCTTGCCCAGACAGTCTGCATGGTTGAGCTGCCCCAGAGCCATGGACTGTGGAAGTGTGGGCTCCCCAGCAGCCAACCAGGTTAACTGGCAGAAAACCAGGCAAGTTACTGATGGAATCAGACCTGCAGTTCTACAGAAGCTCATCAAAACCAAAATGCTGGAAAATTCCCCAAAACCTCACCTAAGGACTAAGAAACTGGTATGCTTTGTATATGTTCCAAGGAAGCTGTAAATGAAGTGAAACAAAAACTAAAGAACTAAAGTCTAACTCCAATGTATTTCAGCTATCTAGCTGGGACAAACTATGACTCTGGGTAGTTTATGAAAAACTCAAATGACTCCACTGTCCTAGTGCCAAGGTGAACTGATCTTTGGACTCTCTCTCACGTTTACCAGCCAATGTGTGACAGTACCTATCATATACTGCTACAACCTTTAATTCTTTGGTATTGATGCTAGACAGAAGACAGCAATCCAAACTGAAAATGGTAGTTTCCTCTCACTGTGAGCTACTCTCTTTGACTTGAATATTTTGCAATATGCCTGAGGTCCAGAGAACAATAATCTTCCTGTTACAATTGTGGGAAATTGCTCCCAGAAACAACATTTTAATTTTTTCCCTTCTTAAAATGGTTTAAGACTAAGTATCAATCTAGGCCTTAAACCTCCTAACTATTACCGAATTATATCATAAAGTACCTTGAATAAAGTCTATTTACCATGTGCTACAGGTTCTATAGCAATCTATTCCTGGAAGAGAAGGAATTTTATTTCAGAGTTTCATATGTTACTTCTTGAATTATGTGAATTCTTGAATTTAAATGATTATTCCCTCTCAAAAAATCTTCTAGCCACTTCAAACTATGGGGAGAACTTGCTTGTGTGAGATGACGAATGATCATCTTAGGCAGAAGGGCCCTATTCCCCTCCCTCTATAGCAGGTCCTCTGAATCAAATAGCAGAGGCTGGTTCAATCACTATTTTTGATTCTTTTTGGTCTGCAACCTAGAAATTGGTCAAAAATTATTCCATGACCCACCATTTCCTATCCCCCTTTGGGGGATTTTACTGCTTGCAATTATGCTTTTTACTGCCTGGGAATAGCCTGGGCTCAGGTATTCCATGATTCCACAACTGTGGAATTAGCTCTCCATTGTAGACTCTCGCTCCACAGTCTCAGCTTTCATTTAAAAAAATAGGATGTTTCTAGCCCCTATGGTCGCAGGGATAACACTGAAAACATGAGATGACCATAAATATATACAGAGTGGAACCAGAGGAACTTTGGCTTCCCAAGTTTGCAGACAGCCTGTAAACCATACATCAGAGATGTGATGAGGATCTTCTCCCAACCTTCTCAATACAGGCCCAGTAGGCTGCATGATTCCATGGCCATGGAATTTTTCTTTCTGGCCCTGTAATTTGCCATCCTGCTGCAGCCTGAGTTCCAACATTACGTTTTGTGACCTGCTGAGACCTGTCTAGAAGTACCTCTTGCTCTCCAGCTTTCCCTATAAGAGGGAGTTAATTGGATCACAGTGCATGCTCTGTGCACTGTTCAATGAAGATGAGCAGAGAACCAGACCTGGAGTCCAGCTTGTAGGTAGGGAACTGGGGGACTAGATGTGTACACTGGTAAGCTGCAAAGCCTGGAGCACAGCACAGCCCTAGTAAATGGCTTTCTACTACCTACCAGAGAGCTACTACCAGGGCAGCCTCTCTGTGCTCTACTACTTAGCAAGACTTGCTGCACCTGGTCAGAGCACTCCCTCTCCTCTGGATTCAGCCATGCTGTCAGGTGTAGGCCTGCAAGTTTGAATGGAGGCACCTCCCTTGATCCTGCGAGATTAAGTCTGGTCTGAAAGGGAGAATCCACGGGGCTGTGACTGCTAGGTCTAGGAGCATGCCGAACCAATGCTGGTGAGGCCATGCTGGAGCGATCAGGAGCACCTTGTGAACCAGAGAGATTGCCAGAAAAGCATACAGCAGGCTGCCTGACCATGGATGGAGGAAGGCATTGATTACAGTGCCCCTGTCCCAGCCGAGCAAAAGAGGTGACACTTCTTGTTCTGTGCTGTGGTGAACAAATCCGCCTGGGGAGTCCCCCACCTCTGGAAAATGGCACTGATTACCTCTGTGTGGAGAGACACTCGTGGTGAGAGGAGAAGGACCTGCTGAGGCGATCTGCTAGCACGTTTCATTCCCCTGGAGGGTGCGTGGCATCTATGTGGATGGAATGCGTTACGCAGAAGTTCCATAGCCCAAGGGCTTCCTGACAGAGGATCTTGGAACGGGGCCTTCCTTGCTTATTGACATAGAACATTGCTGCTATATTTTCCGCCAACACTTGCACCGTCTTGCTCACAAGCTGTGGGAAGAACACCTCGCTTGCCAAGAGCATTGCCCTGAGTTCCTTCACATTTATGTGAAGGGGCAGCTCGTCTGCGGCTTTATGTAGCTATGCAGAAATCAGTATGTTCAACTTTACTTTCTGTTTCCATGTGCCTGTTTATTGTAGACTCATGAAAGGGACCTCCAAAGGTCATCTAGTCCAGCCCCTGCACTGAGGCAGGACCAAGTAAACCTAGAACGTAATTTATCAGTGTTTGTCTAACCTGTTCTTAAAAATCTCCAGTGATCAGGAAGCTGACTACGGCTTGTTCTACACCAGGGATCGGCAACCTGAGAAGTGGCGTGCCAAGTCTTCAGTAATTTAAGGTTTCCCGTGCCGAAATAAATGTTACATTTACAGGGGCCCCCGACAGAACCCCAGACTGGCAGCAGGCTGAACGGGGCTGGCAGCAGGGACTCTGGCTGGCAGGGGCTGGCAGACGGAACCCCAGACCGGCAGTGGGCTGAGCGGCTCAGTGCGCTGCCGGCCTGGGGTTCCGTCTGCCGGCCCCTGCCAGCCAGGGTCCCAGCTGCCGACCCCGCTCAGCCGCTGCTGGCCTGGGGTTCCATCCATCCAGGCCAGCAGCGGGATGAGCGGGGCCGGTGGCTGGGACCCCAGACCGGCAGCACAGGCGGCAGATGGAACCCCAGACCAGTAGTGATATGAGCTGCTCAGCCCGCTGCCGGTCTGGGGTTCCGTCCACTGGCCCCGCTCAGCCCGCTGCCCCCGCTCAGCCCCCTGCCGGCCCGGGGTTCCATCTATTAAGGCCAGCAGCGGGCTGAGAGGGGCCGGGACCCCAGCTGGCAAGGGGCCGGCAGCCAGAATCCTACACCGGCAGCTGGCTGAGCAGGGCTGGCGGATGGAACCCCAGACCAGCAGCGGGCTGAGTGGCTCAGCCAGCAGATCGTCTGGAGTTCCGGCCGCCAACTCCTGCCAGCCGGGGTCCTGGCCGTCAGCCCCACTCAGCCAGCTGCCAGCCTAGGATTCCGTTCACCCAGGCAGGCAGCGGGCTGAGCGGGGCCGGCGGCCGGGACCCCGGCTGGCAGCAGCGTGCCAGTAAAAATCAGCTCGTGTGCCGCCTTCGGCACGCGTGCTGTAGGTTGCCGACCCCTGTTCTACACCTTCAGTGGACATGGAGAACAATTGATCGCCATCCTCTTTATAACAGCACTTATTATATTTGAAGACTGTTATCAAGTCCCCCCCCACAGTCTTCTTTTCTGAAAACTAAACAAGCCCAGGTTTTTAACCTTTCCTCATAGGTCAGGTTTCCTAAATGTTTTATCATTTTTGTTGCTCTCATCTGGACTCTTTCCAATTTGGCCACATCTTTCTTAAAGAGTGGTATCCAGAACTGGACACAATACTTCAGCTTGGGCCTCGACAGTACATACGACACTCCTGTTAATACTCCCCAGAATATGTTGACTCATATTCAATTTGTGACCCTTTTAAGCAGAACTACTGCCTAGCCAGTTATTCCCCATTTTGTAGTTTTGCATTTGATTTTTTTCTTCCTAGGTGAGAAGTAATTTGCATTTATCTCTATTGAATTTCATCTTCTGATTTCAGACCAATTTGTCAGTGCCATACTGAGACAGCACCTGAGTAAATTTACTGTATTAGTAATTGTGTATTTAAAAAAAAGCCAACCCTGACACACCCACCATTAAAAGATTCCTCCTGTGTCCCACTATTTAATAGTGTCTCAAACTAAAAGGACATTTTCCCTGAAGTTTTCCCTTTTGTTTCAATTTTCCATATGCTTTTCCATTAGATTGCAGTAGATGAGTGACCATCCTTGCAAGTTTTACCATTTTTTCCTGCAGTTTTCTCCTGTCCCTTTTTATTGGGTGGGTTTTTTAGGTGGTGGGGGGGTTGTCTGTTTTCTTTTCCTTTAAGCATTTACAGGATTAGCTACGCAATATTATAAGATTAAATCATGCTAAATGTGATTTAATAGTTAATTGGTTACTTACTCGATTATAGAATGGATGCTGAGGTCCTGTCATGCCACTGTAGTAGCTGCTATGAGGTTGTGGAGATACAACTCCACCATTGAAAGGCCCATTGAAGGAGGATGAAGAGCAGATTGATGAAGGCTGACTAAACACTGATGATGCTCTGGCTGGTGCCTCAGGTAAGGGCATTGTGGGATATGATAATCCTCCAATATTCATTTGATCTCTTGCAGCACGAACATCTGAAACATTAAATATGTATACAAGATGAGGAAAGGAGAGGGACTCAATGAAGTTCTTAGTTTTAAGTTCCTTTTATTATTTGTCAATTCACTGGAGTTAAGTATGAAAAATAAATAAATAAATAAATAATGTGCACTTAGGGTAGTTCCAAAGGCTTTTGATTGCCATGTATGAGAAACCAGCTGAAGAAACAGGCAAGCCAATCAAGAAAACATCAGAATAACAAGATAATAAACAAATATTATCATGGTAATACCAGGATACAAAATATCTAGGAATGACAGAATATGTCGTGCTGGTGGGGGAGTGGCATTATATGTGAAGCATAGAGTCAAATAGAGTAAAAATCTTAAAATGAATCAAACTGTACTATAGAATCTCTATGAAGATTCTTGAACAACAGAAGTATAGCAGTAGGAATATACTACCGACTACCTGACCAGGATGATGACTGTGACTGTGAAATGCTGAGAAATTAGAGAGGCTACAAAAACTGAAAACCCAATAACGGGGGATTTCAACCATCCCCATATTGACTGGGTATATATAACCTCAGGACAGGATGCAAAGATAAAATTTCTAGACACCATTAATGAATGCTCCTTGGAGCAGCTGGTCCTGGAATCCACAAGGGGAGGGAAAATTCCTAATTTAGTTGTAAATGATGCACAGGATCTGGTTCAAGACGTGAATACAACTGAACCAGTGACAGCAACCATAGCATAATTAAACATAACAACCTGGTGGTGGTGGTGGGGGGGGGGGGATACCAAAAAATCCCAGCACAGTAGCATTTGACCTCAAAAAGGGGAACTACACTAAAATAAGAAGGCCAGTTAAGTGGAAATTATAAGGAGCTGTCAAAAGAGTGAAATGCCTACAAGCTGCATGGAAACTTTTAAAAAACACAATAGCGGCTCAAACTATATGTATACCCTAAATAAAAATAGCAAAAGAGCCAAACAATGCCACCCTGGCTAAACAGAGTAAAACGTGATTCGAGACAAAAAGATACCCTTTAAAAATTGGAAGTCAAATCCAAATGAGGAAAATAGAAAGGATCATAAACTCTGACAAGTCAAGTGTAAAAGCATAGTTAGGGAGGCCAAAAAAGAATTTGAAGAGCAACTAGCAAAACACACAAAAACTAACAACAATTTTTTTTTAAAAGGATATCAGAAGCAGGAAGCCTGACAAACAATCATTGAGGCCACTGGATGATTGAGGTGCTAAAGGAGCACTCAGCGAAGAAAAGGACACTGCAGAGAAACTAAATGAGTTCTCTGCATCAGTCTTCACTGCAGAGGATGAGAGGGAGATTCCCATACCTGAGCCATTCTTTTTAAGTGACAAATCTGAGGAACTGTCCCAGACTGAGGTGTTAATAGAGGTGGTTTTGGAACAAATTGATAAATTAAACAGTAATAAGTCACCAGTATCAAATGATATTCACTCAAGAGTTCTGAATTTCAGAACTACTAATTGTAGTTAAATAACCTATCACTTAAATCAGCCTCTGTATCTGATGATGGAGGGTAGCTAACACCTATTTTTAAAAAATGCGCCAGAGGCGATCTTGGTAATTACAGGCCAGTACTAACTTCAGTACCAGGCAAATTGGTTGAAACTATAGTAAAGAGCAGAATTATCACAGACTCATAGATGAACACAATATGTTGGGGAAGAATCAACATGACTTTTGTAAAGAGAAATCATGCCTCACCAATCTATTAGAATTCTTTGTGGGTGTCTACAATATGTGGGAAAGGGTGATCCAGTGGATATAGCATAACTGATTTTTCAGAAAGCCTTTCACAAGGTCCCTCACCAAAGACTCTTAAGCAAGCTAAGCAGTCATGGGATAAGAAGAAAGGTCCTCTGATGGATCAGTAATTGGTTAAAATATAGGAAACAAAGGTAGGAATAGTCAGTTTTCACAGAGAGAGGTAAATAGCAGAGTCATAAACTGATCTGGGAAAACAGGTAAACGCTGAGGGGGCAAAGTTTGCAGATGACACAAAATTAATCAAGATAATTAAGTCCAAAGCTGACTGCAAAGAATTACAAAGGCATTTCACAAAACCGGAAGACTGGGCAACAAAACGGCAGGTGAAATTCAGTGTTAATAAATGCAAAGTAATGAGCATTGGAAAACATAATGCCAACTATCCACACAAAATGATGGGGTCTAAATTAGCTGTTACCACTCAAGAAAAAGATCTTGGAATCATAGTGAATAGTTCTCTGAAAACATCTACTCAATGTACAGCGGCAGTCAAAAAAGCTATCAGAGTGTTAGGAACCATTAGGAAAGGGATAGATAATAAGACAGAGAATATCATAATGCCATTATATAAAGGCATGGTACGCCCACACATTGAATACTGTTTGCAATTTTGCTTGCCCCATCTCAAAAAAGATATTAGAATTGGAAAAAGTACAGAAAAGAGCAACAAAATTATTAGAGGTATGGAACGGTTTCCATACAAGGAAAGATTAAAAAGACTGGGACTGTTCAATTTAGAAAAGGGACAACTGGGGGGGGAAGGGGGAGATGACAGAAGTCCATAAAATCACAAATGGTGTGAAGAAAGTGAATAAGGAAGTCTTATTTACCCCTTCACAAAACACAGTAACCAGGGTGATCCAATGAAATTAATAGGCAACACGTTTAAAACAAACAAAAGGAAGTACTTCTTCTTACAATGGACAGTCACACTGTGGAACTCGTTGCTAGGGAATGCTGTAAAGGCCAAAAGTGTAACTGTGTTCAAAAAGAATTAGATACGTTTATGGTGGATAGGTGCATCAATGGATATTAGACAAGATGCTCATGGACACTACCCCGTGCTCTGGGTGTCCCTAAACTTCCGAATGCCAGAAAATGGGACTGGAGTATAAGGAATGGATCACTTGATAAATTGCCCTGTTCCATCCAGTCCCTCTGAAGCATCTGGAACCAGCCACTGTTGGAAGACAGGATACTGGGCTAGATGGACCATTGATCTGACCCAGTATGTTTCAGAACTTATCAGGTAGGAGCCCTGCCTAATCTTCTATCCCCAATATATTTTGAATACTCAGATACATCATTTGTTTTGCTCTCTGAGAAGGAAAGGAAGAGGTTTACCTATTTCCTGAAAAAACACTGTATTCTACATTCAAAGGCAATAAAGCCCAATACTCCTGATAATCAAACGCTAGAAAAAGTGGATTTCTATTGTTTTTCTCATCAGAAATGACAATGAAAAACCACAAAGGATTTCATTACCATTTTTGTAGGATTCCGAACAAGGGAAGGTTGCTGCCCCACTGCCATGGGGTAGGAAGCCTACTCTCCTGCCCACAGCCCTAGATTCTTCTTAACCAGTGTCCTGGCATGGATTCTTTATGTCAGCTATAACAGTCCAGGATAACTTAATACCAAAGCTCACCAGTACATTTTCCTTCAGACATATTAACAGTATCTACCGGTACATTTTAAAAACATGACTTTCCACCTTCTTCAGTCACAAGCAAAATGTGGCAATTATATGCTGTTGATCAGTGAACACATTCTTTTTCTGAGTAAATGAAGTTTAGTAGACTTTGGAAAAGGAGTAGAGCAGTGTTCCCCATCACCCCCCCTTACTCCTGTCTGCCCCCCCCCGCCATGGCTGGGAGTGGGGCCACGGCTCAGGATTGGGGGCAGGGGGAGATGCACAGCTTGGGGTAAGGGGGCCAAGGCTGGGGGTGGGTCTGGGTCCAAGAACAGAGCCACGGCCGGGGCTGAAGATGGAGCCGGAAGCGGCGACGGGACTGGGGCTAGGGTCTGGAGCCGAGGCTGGGGGTGGAAGCTGCGGTCGGGGGCCAAGGTTGGGGCTGTGAGTGGAGCCACAGCCGGGAGCCAGAGCCGTGGCAGAGCTGGAAGCGGAGCGGGGGTGGGTGGCACTCCTTCCCTGACCCCTATGGGGATGGTCCAGGCCCCCCGCACCCGTTCCGAATGTTCCTCTGCATCCCCATGGGAGGGGGGGCGCACCCCACAGTTTGGGGACCGCTGGAGTAGAGCAACTTTTCTAACACAAAGGGTATTGTACCCAACGCAAAATAACTATTTTGGACCTCATTATGATGGATAAATATGAATTAATCACTGGCCTGCAAGCTGATGGCCTTCTAAGAACCAGTAATCATGACCTGATTTCATCCAATATGGAGAAACAGAGGACAGTCCCAACCAGTAACATACATACTTGATGCTTCAAAACGGCCAGTTTCCCAAAGCTGAGGAATCTTATGAGAGAAATTGATTAAGAGTAAATATTTAGACAGAAAAATGTGAATAAAAGTTGGGAGTTCTTTAAGAAGGGTTCATCAGATGGCCAAAATACCACAATCACAAAAAAGGATAGCTGCCCATACTGATTCAGTTGTGAAGTGAAGGCAGCAATTAGAAATAAAACAAAAAACTAATATCTGACAAATAGAAAAACAGGAACAAAGATAGCAAACAATATAAATTAGAAGTTATGAAGGGTAGAAAATTGATACTGGAAACTGAAGACAGCTGGAAAAATCTAAGCTCCAGGTTCCCTCAAGTCTCCTAACCGCACCTGGATTTCTTCTCCTGGGGGTTGTGTTGCAGGGAGCTCCTTTGGCCCCCTTACCTCTGCTAAGGAGTTTGGGCTGTCTCCCTCCCTCCTTCCTTACATCCCTGGGGACATTTCTTGTCCTCCTGACTCAGGCTTTGTTGTCTAGGGGTCTTTTGTGTTTCCTTTTTGGGGTTCCTTCCCTGTCTCCCCCTGGTTTTCCTTTTCCTAACATGGGATTCCTCCCACCACCTCACTTCCCAGTGGGGAAGGGACTCCAGTTGGTGCCCAAGACAAGTAGATAAGGCAGCCACTCCATTACCCCACCCTGTTTCTACCAAAATCTCCCCAGGACCTCCAGGGGCACCTGGGCTATAGGGCAATGCTGCTCATCCCCATGGACACACTGTATGTCCACAGTTGCTCCTGGAGTCATCCAGTGAGGCTTCACCAGCTCCCTCCGGACCAGAGAGCAAACTGAGGCTGTATCCACAAGGCCCTTCTGGGGTTTCCTCCCCACCATCACTGAAATGGTAGACAGTTTTTGCCCCTTTTTCTTCCCTCCAGCCCTGACCGAGCCACAATCTATGTATGGACAGTCCCATTTCTTGTGTCCGGATCACCTACATTGGCAGCAAATAAGGGGCCGAGCCCCAGCTGGAACTCCTCAGGGTTCTTCCTTCTTCCTGTCCATGCCCCTTCCTGCTGTGGATTTTCTAGCCATCCTCCCCAGCTCTGGACCCTTATATGGTCACCAGTCTTTCCTGGGAAAGTCTGCCTCTGCATACTCCTCTGTTAGTTTCACAGCAGCATCCACTGTGCCCGGTGGATGTCGCCTGACCCACACTCGTATGGTCTCGGGGAGGCCCTGAAAGAACTGCTCTAATACCAGAGCATCCATTATTTCCGCTACCGTTTGGGTATCTGGTCTCAACCAGTGGGTGACCCAGTCCATCAACTTTTGGGCAAAGGCCCAGGGCCATAAACCTCCTGTCCCCCTTGCTGATCTGAACTTTTGGTGGTACTTCTCAGTAGGCAACCCCACCCAATCCAGGATGGCTGCCCTCACCGTCTCATATTTTCTGACCTGTTCTTCATTCAGGGCTATAGAGGCTACTTGGGCTTCTCCCGACAGATAGGGAGCCAACCGCAGGGACCAGGTTGCTCTATCCCATCCAGCACCCATGGCTACCCTCTGAAAAGTGCCAAGGAATGCATCTGGGTAATCTGCAGGGCCCATTTTACATAGTCCAAGGCTCAGTGTTCAGGCACCATCCCCCATCGGGGACTTATCACCTTCTGTAGGAGCTGCTGCTGGACATTGGCTTGTTCCCCTATGAAATCTTGCAGGCTTCTCTGCTGCTTTGCCTGCAAGGCAAGCAAAGCCTCTCTCTCCAGGTGGCGGGATTTTTGAAAACCTTGTAGGGCCTTCTGCATCTCCTCGTGTTGTTTTACCAGCCATTGCAGGGTCTCCTCCATTGCCCAGGCTGCCAAACCCTTGCGTTGGCTCAGGTCCCGGACAACCCCCACGTGTAACAGGGTCACCTTGGTCCTGCCTCTGTCTCAGTCCACAAATAATGCGGAGACCCTTTTGCTGGTTCAACACCCTGTGCAGTTTATTTACATTTGCATCCCACCACTTTCACAGCATACTTAAGACCTTTCCCAAGCAGAGAGAGAGTAATCTCTCTCTCCCCCTTACTGCTTGCTTCCCCCCTGTGCTCTTCTTTCCTGTGCCTATTTGTGGGCTCTTGGCTAATGGCTTAATTGGCCTTTTTGCCCTGCCCCACCCACAAATTAGAGGCACAGCCCCTTGCATAGTCAGCTCCAATCTGCTTTGACTGTTTGGGGCTGCTCTGAAGAGTGCTGACTCGGGCCTTTTTACCTAGCACTCTATCACAATTAAAAACAAAAGAGACCCCAGAAATAGCATAAGGCCTATTACAAGATGGAGACAGTAAAACTGTTAATACTGATACAGAAAAGGTAGATATGTTCAATAAATATAATATTTTTGTTCTGTATTTGGAAAGAAGCAGGATGATGTGCTTGTATCACATGAGAATAATGAAGTACCTTCCAGACCATTAGTAACTAACGAGGATGTTAAACATCTACTAGGGATAAACTTTTAGCAGGCCTGGATAGCTTTCACCCAAGCGTCTTAAAAGAGTTGACTGAGGAGATCTCTGGCCCAATTAATACTAATTTTCAATAAATCTTGGAATACCAGGGAAATTCCAGAAAACTGGAAGAGAGCTATTGTTGTGCCAATATTCAAAAAAGAGCAACCAAGAGGGCCCATAACTACAGGTTGGTTAGCCTGACATCAATCCTAGGCAATATAATGGAAAAGCTGATATGGAATATATGCTTTAGTCAAACACAAGTTACTGGTCTCAATGCTGAGATCACTGGGTGAAATCTAATGGCGTATGACCGTCAGACTTGATGAGCTAATAATCCCTCTGGACACAAATGCTACAAACCTACTAACTCAGAGGTAGTGAGTGTTCCAAGCAGTAACAACATCTATAATGAAGAAAATAATACAATTTTCCATTTTCATTTTATCTGAAAACATACTCACCTGCAATGATTTCTCGTAGCTTTGGATCTAAGTTTACAGTACACGGCAAAAAGATTTTTACATCACGTGCTATAAGAACTGGTGTCCGTGAAGATAAAAATACTTCAAAATTCCGTATGTCCCCATCAATTTCAAGCAGAGGTTCAACATCTTTAGTTGTTGGAATATTCTTTGAAATTCTAAAGAAAATAAACATCAGACAGTTAGGTAAACTTCAAATAAGTCAAATTTATCAGAAAGTAATATTTCCATTTCAAATGCTAGCCCCGGAACATACTATCCCATCCATGACACCAAACCCTTTGGGGCACAGAACTATCATACAGAAGTTAGGGTATGTCTGCATTTTCTGCAGACACTTTGACTTGGCATTACTTTTTAAGAAAAATCCAGTGTTTCTGCAGAAAAGAGATTCATCTGACCTATATAAGCTAGTTCCACACTTCAGATAGTTCTCCACGGTGACATGACAAGCACTACATGTGGAATGCAACAACCTACATATGGATAATGTCATAACACCTAAAATAGGATGGGGAAATTATCTGGAAACATTAAGCTTAAACATCCATTCTAATCTTGGTAACCAACTGAGAAGTTTTACGATTAAGGGTTCTCTCTCCATCCTTAATTCACACCGTCTCTAAAAAAAAACAGCACGGTCTATAGTGGGTATAGTCTATACCCACTATGCATGACACAGCTAGCTAACTGGTGGCTCTGCCCAACAACATACTAATAGTCTCTTGTGTTTCACATACACTGGTATATGTCTGAAGGGAAAATATTCAATATTTAAATTAAAGTATTTTTTAATTTCTTATTAAGTCATTTTAACTATGTCCAATGAGTTTCAGGTTATATCGTTAGCTGAAAGATCTCTTTTATTTTTATGATTCACTTTAGAATCTTGTACCAAAGTTTTATTCCACAGACAACTTTTACAGCTGATTATACTTGAAAAGGGTTTATTACAGAAATGCTGTCAGAATCTTAACCATAGTAACACCACTAATATTGGAATATATACATGCATAATAAGAAAGGCAAAAATTTAAAACACATTTTAATACAACATACTATTTATTTTTTCAGTGAACTGCAATGGACATAATACATTTTTAAAAATACTTTAAAATGAGTATAATAAAGCTTCTAAAATGTTTGTATTTATATTAAGGCCCCAATCCTGAAAAGCCTTACTCGGGTGCTTAACTTTACACTAAGCACTTTAGTTTTGCTGCTTAACTGTGAGAATTCTATTGACTCCAGCAGGACCACTCACTGTGCATAAAGTTCAGCATGTATGTATTTATGTATTTCACTCAATTTAATAACATATCTAGAAACGACATATTATAGCTGTTGTAATAATGCTCACTATGTAATATGGTAAAATCCTGTTAAACAGAAAGATCTGATCGTATTCCTGTATGATGTCTCTCTATATAAAAGTTAACTCTTGTAACAGTTGTTTCGTATCTGATATTTACAGGCAAGGATTTGCTAACTTGTTAAAACTTCCTGAATAAATAAGTAAAAAGTTCAGCATGTGTGTACGTCTTTGCAAGATCATGACCTCAGTAGATAAATCACAGTGTTAAGTTTTTAGGAGTGATGTAGACTCAATGAACTGAACTGCAATATTGGAAATTTCACTGGACAAGCCAGGTACAACCACTCACTTCTCAATCAGGTTCAAGAAAAAAAAAAATAATGGTTGAGGTGACTGTTAGCTACAGAGACTGTGTGCTAGAAAAAGGAGGAAAAAATTAGAAGGTCAGAGGCAGTATCAAAATAAAGCTAGGGTTTACGCTCATGCTTTAATCTCCACAGAGGCATCTGACAACAAATATAAAGTATAAACTCTCTAATAAAATAAAAATTATTTAGCTCCTCAATGCACGGAGCTTCTATTTAATCTTACATGCCATTTCCACTCAAACTAAATTTAAAAGACTGGTTAGATGCATCTAATCAAATATATTCAGAAACATAAAAAACAAAAGTGACCTCTTTTAAAGAAGCACAAAAATATAATAAACTAATGGGACATTTTAACATATTGTGACAACTGACAAAACATAAAATGGTCAGAGATTAAACAGTTAAAAAGTGGCCTATCCATTTCAATACTTTTTAAAATTACAAAACAAAAATGCCAAAAGAAAAGGCGATAGAGATTTAAATAAAAAACACAGCTGACAAGTCACATGAAACGAATTAGATGAATTTTAATGCCAGCTCTGCTTAAGCCTGAATGTGAACAGTGTTCTGAATACGATGAACAATGCTACTGTTCAGAAGCCAATAGCCCACTGCTGGGCTACAGATTGAAGTCTCTCTTCTAACCTTCTGAGCTCAATACATTAAACTATTCTGTTGAAAGGAATATTTATGTAAATGATAATCTTTTGGCAAAGGGCCACAAAAATCATATGCGCCTGTATTTCTCAGATAAAAAATTAAAAAGGTTAGCATACAAAGCACTTTAAAAGTGACTTATACTTAAAATATAAGTGAATAGATTCAAAATCCAAGCACTATGACCAAGCCTACATTATTCTTGTTTAGCAGCTGGATTTTCTCAGAAAGCAAATTAATTTTTTTACAATCAAAGGTATCAAAGAGTTAATGAAAACTTTCAACCCTGCAGAATATTAACTGTTTCAATGGCTTACAACTTGTTTCTAAGAGATGCTGAGCACCCTGATACTCTCACTGAAATCAGTGGGAATTGTGGATACTGAGCTCCTCTCAGGAATATAATAATAGTAATGTAAGGATTTATTTGTTTTTTCTCATTATATGCCCTTTTTTATGAGAGGTTAAATGATTTTTTTTAAATTAACAAATTACTGATTTTAAAGCTAGCTAAAGAAATATGTCAGGAGTGTTAGATTATTTTTTGCTCTTTCCTCATTTAAAAGTGATCTATAGCTAAAACCCAATAGTTCCAGCCCTTAAATCAGTGGCCCCCAAACTGTGTGTGTGTGGGGGAGGGCATGGAGGAATGTTCCAGGGGGCTCATATCAGGGCCCAAGCCAGCTCCCATGGGGGGCAGGGCGGGAGTGCCACCTAGCCCTGCTCTGCTCCAGCCCCACTCCGCCCTCGCTCTGCTCTTATTCCATCTCCTCCCCCAGGCCAGCTCCACCTCTAGCCCCAGGCTCCTCCCCCATCCCCAGTTCAGCTTCCAGCTTGCCTTCAGCCCAAGCTCCTCTGCTGAGCCAACTGTGCAGTAATGGAGGGAGGGCGCGTACAGATTCCATTCCTGGTAAGGGGGAGCGCGACAGGAAAAGTTTGGGCACCACTGCCTTAAATTGACAGTCAGCTGGGCAATTCTAATATTTTTTAAATGTTATCTTAAAAACAGTTGCTGTAAGTACAAAGTAGCTATTTTTCATATTTAGAAATTATATAATATGTCCCCTATTATAAACATGTGATGTACAGTAATTATTACTGTGAATGTCACCCTGTCCTCTATCAGCAAACTCTGTTAGACTTGCTCCAGTGTTTTTTAGTTTGTGATCATCTTACCCTTTAGTGGCTGGCCTTAAAAAAATGGCCTAAAATTTATGACAGCCAGAGGAAAGTCTCACAAGAATCCTACAAACATTTATTTTGATTATGGGTTCTAAACACGTTGAATAAATGGTTCTGAATAGCTCAGAAGATAGTGATCTGAATTACATGACAGGCGAATATTAAATATGCTGATCATTAAAAAAAAAACTTAATCTGGTAGTAGTAGTATTTATTACAGTGCCACAGGCGTACACGATGCTTTTCAGAATAAAGGACACTGAACGGGGTAATCACAGTAATAGAGGGAGGCCAAGAAAAATGCAAAAACACGTAGTGCATGGTGAGGCCAAGATGAACACTATTTAGAGAAGCAAGTGGATGCTGTAGAAAATACAGCCCCCTAACACTCTCCCTTCCTCTCAAAAAAACATGTAGGAACAACTGGAGTTCCTAGGACTTCCAGTAGCTTTCTTCAAAAGATGAATACTCACTGAAAAACTGTGTGATGCTCAATACAATGCATATAACATTGACTCCAATGCCTCAAGTGAGGGAGCATCCCTGGCCTACAGTTGTTTGTTTTCACAATTATGGGGACCTAGCAAGTAGTTCTAGAAGAAAAGCCAGGAAGCACTTTATAATCAAAATGAAGCAATGTCTATTCAGGGATTTTCTACCAAATTGCAATAAAAGAGAGCAGAGCTGAACAGCACAAGCCAATTCCCAACGGATTGTGGGGCATGATACAGGATGACCCTACTACGTTTAAAACTGTTTTGGGAAAATTCAGTTACAGTGCGCGCTATTAAACCCCAGCATTTTCAGCTCAGAATATCTGCAGTAACTGAAGTATTTTCCTATACATAGAATAGGAAATATCACAGTCCATAATGACTACTGAGTAGCAAATCTCAGGGTGAAATCCTGGTTCTATTAAAGTCAATGGCAAAATTCCCACCGACTTTAATTGTTACAGGATTTCTCCCTCTGACCTTAATAGTGCTTGCTGTAAATTCTACACAGTCCAAAAACCTAAAGTTTGGCAGTAAGCTACAGTGCAACTAGTGCACAACTTGGGAAGTCAATCAGAAGAATCCTGGCATATGAGCAAAAAATAAAAACAAACAAACATTTATTTACACACACTACATTTGGGACCAGAAAAACACATGATCTGAAGAACATCTAAGATAACAGAGTTCTGAATATAAGTGAGCTGTTTCAGAAGATAATTTGTGAAAGGGACAGGATTTACAGGAGTGACCTTTTAAATACAGCAATATGTTTAACAGATGTGGTAAGGTTGGGCAAGTTTGACTCAGCATTAGCTTGTCTATATCAGAAAAAAAACCTTATAAGTTTTCTGTGATTGTTTGTTTTGGTTGCTTAGGGTTTAATACTCTATGTGAGGTATCTAAAATGGAAACAAAGCACAACAGATTAAAACAGCACAATAGATTGTGCAAATAAAGGAAAAACAGCTAGCCACAAAAGTCAATTTCACTTGAATTCTCTAGCTAAAAATGGAAATCAGTAATATGGAACATGAGATGAGGGTGTGTGCAATCTTATTAACAATTACATATCTGAAAAACAATGAAAAATGAGAGCAAAATAGTATAATAAATGTATGCTTATTAATACTAGCAGTCAAACAAGCAGTCAGCTGAATTAGCTAATTAGATTTTTTTTAATGATTTGATGAGAGCAAAAGGATTTACTAACAAAAGAATCAAAGAGTCCTGTCAATCAAAGAATCTTGCCTGCATATTTATACCTGCCTCTGGAAATTTCCACTACATGCATCTGACGAAGTGAGTATTCACCCACGAAAGCTTATGCTCCAATACATCTGTTAGCCTATAAGGTGCCACAGGACTCTTTGTCACTTTTTACAGATCCAGACTAACACGGCTACCCCTCTGATACTTAACAAAAGAATGTACATTTAAACAATATCAGAGTTGCAATAGTGGGTTTTTTAAAAAATCTGCATTTCCATAAAAAGCTGGGCTTGCAATATCTAGACACAACAGGACAATTTCTTAGGGTTCTCCATTGCTCTTTGCTGCCCAGAAGAGAGGCAAGAAAATGGGAGTTTAATAGCAGCAGGGGCGCTGATGGTGGGCAAAGGGCAGAGCAGTGGCTTCACAGTAAACCCTCACCTCAAACGCTGAGGTAGCTCATTTGGGTTAACACCATACAGTTGGGGTTCCATGTGTCCTTAAGATCAGGGATAAGAAGCAATCATTCTACACAGCTTAAAGCAGAAGCTATTGCTGTCTCCAGCCACAAACACTTCCTGAGGAAATTAGATTTAAGGCAAAGGCATTGTTGAAGCAAGCCAGTAACAGTATCATTTTTGAAGGAGCCATGCTGCTGCCAAAGAACTACATGGATGGGCTGGCCAGAGAGCAACACTGAAGGGTGGGCCTTATACTCATACACACAAAGTTGAAACTTGCCTTCTCTATGGATTCGCTATGTCTGCAGGCCATATTCCCTGCCCACTTCCAAAAGGCAGCATGCAGCAGAAATGCCAGGATGTGAATCTTGGCATTTCTGAATCTTGTTTCACCTTCCCACATGTTTCACAGCAGAAAGTTACTATTTGGGCCACAGTTATTTTCTTTAAGGGCTCTATTAGAAGAAGTAGAAGTCACAAGATGACACAGTAAACCAACAGGATGTCAGCCTTAACTGTGGTGTCTTGATTTTATTATCTTTTTCTTAATGTATTTTTGGCTGCAACATTTTTAAGCTCAAGAAAGGAATTTTTTTTTTTGGTGGCTACTATAAAGAAACCATTTTAAAAAGCATCTAGTGTTTAGAAATGGACAGTCAAAAAAGGGAAGGTTACTTTATCGTAACTGCAGTTCTTTGAGAAGTGCCCTATGGGTATTCACTGTGGGTGTGCATGTGCTCCATATTCCTGAGACAGCAGTATCCGTTGGTCCGCACCTGTGCCCTGCACTCCTTGTGCTCTGAACCAAGTTATAGGGGGTGGCACAGACCAACCACCTCCCCAGTTCCTTCTCTACTGTGAATCAAGTGAGGAGCCGAGCAGAGGAGAAAGAGGGTAGGTCATGAATACCCACAGAGACCATGCTTCTCAAAAGAACTCCAGTTAGAGTAAGGTAAGTAACCTTCCTTTTTTCTTTGAGTGCTGGTCCCTAGGGGTATTCCCTGTGGGTGACTCCCAAGCAGTGCTCATTGAAGAGGAGGGTACGAGGCAGCCTTCTGCATCAAATATCACAGAATCGCTGATCCAAAGGAAGCATTCTTGACAGAAGCTTGAACCAGGGCATATGCTTAGTAATAGTGTGACTGGAATCCCGAGCTCCTGCCCTATGGATCACTGAGAGGCAAATTCCTGGTAGAGAAGCCACTAAGGCAGCTTGCACTGGCTGAATGAGCTCTGACGGTCTGAGGAGGAGGGGATGCCCTAAGTTCATAACAAAGGAGGATGCAGCTGGAAAACCATTTAGGGAGTCTTTGGGAAGAGAGACTGTTTCCCCGTTCACCCTCTTGGCGATGGAGACAAATAATCAGAGACTTTCAAAAGGGCTTTGTCCTGTGCAAAGAGAAGGCAAGAACCGTGTGTACATCTAGGGAGTACAGCTTCCTGTCCTCCCATTTATCATGAGGCTTTGGGTAAAAGTTGGGATGGGGAACAGTTTGGTTCAAGTGAAATTCAGAAGGTGCTTTTGTGATGAACTTGGGATGCAATCTCAAGCATACTTATCCCTGTGAAACACCATGTAGGGAGGGCCACCTTAAAGGCCCTGAGCTCACCCACTCTCCTAAAAGCAGTGACTGTTGGTAGGAAGGCCACTTTCATAGATGGGTATAGGAGGGAGCAAAAGGCTAAGAGCTTGAATGGCAGGTTCATAAGTGCCAACCGGTTTTAATACAGGAAGGAATATCCTGATAAAGACTTTTAGAAATGTCAAGGTTGTGAGATGGATGAAAATCGAACCATCAAAGGCATTAATAGCTGCAAAATGTACATACAGTGAACTGACAGATAGGTTCAATGTTTTCAAGGAGAAAAGGTTGTTCAGGGTAAGAGGGATACCAGACTCCTCAGGAGGTAAGTGACACTACTGACAGCAAAAATAGAATTGCTTGCACTTGGCAGTATCGTTTCCTGCTATTATTAAGGCTGGATTGGACCTCTTCTGACATGATCTCTCTACGTTCATTGTCCATCCAAACCCCAGGCCACAAGATGGAGGGATGCTGGGTTGGGATGGTTGGCCCTGCCTCCACTGTGAGACTAGGTATGGAAAGATTCGTAAGCATATGTCTGGGTGAGATGTCATCTATAGGACAGTGGTGAACCAGAACTGTCTTGACCACCACAGTCCTATCAGGATTACTGTTACCTTGTCCTGCCTGATCATTCTAAGGATGTGAAGTAATAGGGGAATGATATTCACCAACATGTCCAACCACTATACCAGCCCCTCTGGAATTGTACCCCTGGACAGCTCGAGAGCAATAGGTTATGAACTTCTTCTTTCCTTGGGTTGCAACGAGGTCCCGGAATGGGAATCCCCATTGCTGGAAAATATACTGCACCGAAGAGAAAGTTACTCACCTTGCAGTAACTGAGGTTCTTTGAGATGTGTCCCCCTGTGGGTGCTCCACTCCAGGTGACAGTGCGTCCTGGCACCGTTGATTGGAGCTCTTTGGTAGCAGTGCCTGGTCGGAACGCATGCGCTCAGCTGCTGTCTCATGGCATCGTTAGGGTCTGCCTGAGCGCGTGTCCTGCACCCCCCTCAGTTCCTTCTCTACCGTAGAGTTGTCTGATTAGTACTCCAAAGAAAAGGGAGGAGGGTGGGTAGTGGAGCACCCACAGGGACACACATCTCGAAGAATCTCAGTTACTGCAAGGTGAGGCCAATACATTCGGTGGTGGAGTCAGTGTTATGCAGAAACTGTGTCTGCTGGGTTTGTAGTTGGAGTTGAGCCAGCCCTGAAGGTATCTCATGTGCAGCCTGGTGTATTTGACCACGAAGGTGGTGGCTGCCATGTGACCAAGAAGCTGTAGGCAGGTCCATGCCTGTATGCTGGGGCGAACAGAGATCGTGCTTATGAGATGTGTAATAGTGAGGAATCTGTTGTGTGGACGCGAGGCTCTGGTTCGAATTGAGTCCAGGTGAGCTCTTATGAACTGTATCTGCTGTGTAGGTATCAGGGTGGATTTTTGGAATTTTATTTGCAAGCCTAGGCTGTGGAAAAGAGATGGTAAAGTTCGTCACTTTTAACATCTCGTCGTAAGAGCTGGCTTTGATAAAGCAGTCGTCTAAGTAGGGGAAAAGTATAATCCCGTGTTTGTGGAGGTGGGCTACAACTACAGCTAGGGTCTTGGAGAATACTACCAAATGGAAGTACCCTGTATTGAAAGTGGTCATGTCCAAGTGTGAATCGCAGGAAGCGTTTGTGTGCTGGATGAATGAATATATGGAAATAGGCGTCTTGTAGGTCAAGGGCTGTGAACCAGTCCCCCTTGTTCCAGCGCAGGTATTATTGTGCCCAATGTGACCATCTTGAATTTTTGTACATGTACAAACTTGTTCAGTCGGCGTAGGTCTAATATGGGTCTCCACCCCCCGCCTTTCTTTTGGGTCAGAAAGTAGCGGGAGTAGAACCCTTTTCCCTGATGTTGCATCGGTACATGTTCCACTGCACCCAGGTGGAGAAGATGAGCTACCTCCACACGGAGAAGGTGCTCTTGAGAGGTGTCCCTCAAGAGGGCCGGGGAAGGGAAAAGCGTGGGCGGGGAACATAGGAAAGGGATGGAGTAACCTGACTGAACTATTTCCAGGACCCAGCGGTCCTGCATGATCTGTTGCCAGATATGGTGGAAAGCCTGGAGGCAGCAGCGGCGGAGTCAAGGGGTGGTTGCGCAGATCCCCAACCAGCACTTCAAAATTGTTGTTTATTACCCAATGGGTGGGAAGTAGTTGGTTGCACCTGGAATTGCCTAGGAGGTCTGTTGCAGTTTCTCCCAGTGTCATATGGTTTGGACTGGGGTCGGTGATACTGTTGTGTACAGGGCCTCTGATAATGTTGGTATCGTTGTCTCCTAGAGATGGATGGGTATATGCCCAATGTGCGCAAAGTGGCTCTAGAGTCTTTCATAGTGTGAAGGACTTCATCGGGTTTTTTTGGAAGAGTTTCTCCTTGTCAAAGGGAAGGTCCTCCACTTTGGTCTGCAAATCCTTGGGGATACTGGATGCAGACAGCCAGGAAGACCAGAGCTTCACCACTGCAGTGGCAGTGGTGCGGGCTGCTGTATCTGCCATGTCCATGGACACTTGTAGTGCCATCCTAGAAACCAATTGACCTTCGACGAGGACTGACTTGAAGTCCACTCTCCTGTCCTCCGGTATATGGGAGGTAAAATCAAAGAGCTTGTCGTAGTTGTCATAGTCATAGCTTGCGAGGAGGACGGAATAGTTTGCAATTCTAAATTGTAGAGTAGAAGAGGTATAAACCTTGCGGCCCAGGAGGTCAAGGCGTTTGAGGTCCTTGTCCTGCGGAGTTGGTCGGTAGCGTGGCTGCTTTGTTCTCTGCGTCACTGCATCCAGCACAAGAGAATTGGGTTGTGGGTGGGAAAATAAGAAATCAACATCCTTCGCGGGCACGTAGTATTTATGTTCAGCTTTCTTGCATGTTGGTGGGATGGAGGCAGGGGTCTGCCAGAGAGAATCAGCTGGTTCTAAGAGGGCTTCGTTTATGGGTAGTGCGATCTTTGAGGGTGCAGAGGGTTGGAGGATTTTCAGGAGTCTATGTTTTGTCTCCTGGACTTCCTCCAAAGAGATGTCCTGGCTGACTGCCACTCTCTTGAAAAGTTCCTGGTACTGCTTAAAGTCGTGCACATAGCTAGCTAACTGTTTCTATTTTTCTCTACTTATTTCCTAGAGTAACCAGGGAAGAGATGAGCACTGCCCCGAGTCCCATCTTCAGCCGAGGACGGTTGAGAAGGAACTGGGGGGGGGAGGGGGTATGGGACACGCGCACTCAGGCAGACCCTAACGACGCCGCGAGACAGCAGCTGAGCACATGCATCCCGACCAGGCACTGCTACCAAAGATCTCTGATCAACGGCGCCGGGACGCACCGTCACCTGGAGTGGAGCACCCACAGGGACAGCACTCGAAGAAGAAGAAAGGAGCTCCCACTCATGATCCTTCTGAAAATGCCTTCTGAGGCTATTTGGCAGAGACTTCATTAATCTCAGAAGATGCACTGCTGAGAGAGTAATCTGAAGTTGGATACACCAGTTACAGAGCTTGATTGCTTACTGGCAGAATGGGGTGGACCTTGGTCCCTCTTATTTGTTTATGTAATAAACTGTAGTCACATTGTCTAACCTGATCTGGACATATGTGGACAGGATGAAGGGTAGGAACATCTTGCATGCTTCATACACTGCCCACAGCTTGAGAAGATTGATATGTAGTTTGGACTCTTGCACAGTCCTGAGCTGCACTGATTATTCAGATGCACTCCCACTCCCAACTTGGAGGCATCTGTAATGGGTGTCTTTGTGGGCAGTACAGGAACGAAGAGAACCCCTAATGCAGACATTGCCCTTGGTTTCCCACCAAGTGACTGGCATCCGGATGCTCTGAGGAAGCGAGACTCGGTTGTCCAGGGAGTCCCAGCTCAGAGTGCAGACCATCCACAACCATGCCTGGAGGCACCACAGGTGAAGCCTTGGCAAGGGGAGTCACAGATAAGTGCATAAGGCTGTATGGGCTAGCAGGACAAAGTAGGACTTAACTGTCATCTGAGGACTGAGTAAAAGCTGGGTGATGAGGTCTGTCATCACAGGGAATATGTCCTGAGGTAAGCAAGCCTTGGTCGCAATCAAGTTCAGATTTGCCTCCATAAATACTATAATTTGTATGCGAATTAAAGTGGACTTTTTCTGGGTTTACCTAAGAAGTTTAAAAGTTCAAGTAAGAAGGTAAACTCCTGCCTGCATTTCCTGATACGACCATCTGGTGAGCAGCCAATTGTCTAGGTAGGGAAATGCTGGGCTCCCTTGTCAGCATAGGTACACTGCTACCATGGACCATACCTTAGTAGGAGGCTGAAAGGAAGGCTCTGTATTGAAATGCTCTAGGAGCATCGTAAAGTGCAGGAATCTCCTGTGTGCAGGGTAAATGTCCCCGATAATGTCACGGCAAACCTGGTGGCTGAACTTTGTGACTTTGTCCACACCCACGACAATTTCACATTTGGGGACAATATATACCTTCAAGTCAGCGTCACTGCTATGGGTACCCGCATGGCCCCACAGTATGCCAACATCTTTATGGCTGACTTAGAACAACGCTTCCTTAACTCTCGTCTCCTAACGCCTCTGCTCTACTTGCGCTACATCAGTGGTTCCCAAACTGGGGTTCGTGAACCCCTGGGGGTTCACAAAATGTTACAGGGGGTTCTCGGGAAAAAATTCCCTAATGGCGGACAGAGCTGTCCTTAGGGACCCCGGGCAGCACGGGACCAGCAGCCCGGAGCCCCTGGACTTCCAAGAGCTAAGCAGATCAAAGCAAGCATATCTATCACACTGAGGAGATTTAAACTTCAAGAACCCTTATAAGAAATGGAAACGGAGGTGGATAGTTTTTGCTGTTTTTAAAATTAAATAGGCAGCTAATCTTGTTTTTAAAATTATTATGAAGAACAAGTTTAAGCTTTGTTGTAACGTGCGTTGTTTGCCTGGACTGCTCAAGACCTGAATGCTTGTGTAGGAAGAACTCTTTGAGTTGGCTTCTTAAATCCCTTCATGCTGTTTCACGTCTGATACTCCTTGATGAAACATGGGAGCCTTGTCTTATAACAGGCTTATTCAAAGTGATACAAGCTATGAAAGTGAGATCTTGGAAGAGTGTTGCCCTTTTCATAAATGTAATAAAAATACTGTAATGATAAATAGTAATTAATAATAAATAGTGTGTAATAAGCATGTCATAAAAACAAATTTTATATTTCCAAGATCACTGCTTTTATAATTTATACTCAGGTAAAGGAGAAAATCCCCGGAAATATTCATTTTTAGGAGAGGGTTCATGAGACTTGACATTTTAGTGAAAGGGGTTCACAGGTGGTTAAAGTTTGGGAACCACTGCGCTACATTGATGACATCTTCATCATCTGGACCGATGGAAAAGAAGCCCTTGAGGAATTCCACCATGATTTCAACAATTTCCATCCCACCATCAACCTCAGTCTGGACCAATCCATACAAGCGGTCCATTTCCTGGACACTACTGTGCTAATAAGCGATGGTCACATAAACACCACCCTATACCGGAAACCTACTGACTGCTATACTTACCTACATGCCTCCAGCTTCCATCCAGGATACACCACACGATCCATTGCCTACAGCCAAGCTCTAAGATACAACCGCATTTGCTCCAATCCCTCAGACAAACACCTACAAGATGTCTATCAAGCATTCTTAAAACTACAATACCCACCTGCTGAAGTGAAAAAACAGATTGACAGAGCCAGAAGAGTACCCAGAAGCCACCCACTACAGGACAGGCCCAACAAAGAAAATAACAGAATGCCTCTAGCCGTCACCTTCAGCTCCCAACTAAAACCTCTCCAGCGCATCATCAAAGATCTACAACCTATCCTGAAAGACGATCCCTCACTCTCACAGATCTTGGGAGATAGACCAGTCCTCGCTTACAGACAGCCCCGCAACCTGAAGCAAATACTCACCAGCAACCACACACAACACAACAAAAACACTAACCCAGGAACCTATCCTTGCAACAAAGCCCGATGCCAACTCTGTCCATATATCTATTCAAGTGACACCATCATAGGACCTAATCACATCAGCCACGCCATTAGGGGCTCGTTCACCTGCACATCTACCAATGTGATATATGCCATCATGTGCCAGCAATGCCCCAATACATTGGCCAAACCAGACAGTCTCTACACAAAAGAATAAATGGACACAAATCTGACATCAGGAATCATAACATTAAAAAACCAGTAGAACACTTCAACCTCTCTGGTCACTCAGTTACAGACTTAAAGGTGGCAATTTTGCCACAGAAAAGCTTCAAAAACAGACTGCTGAACTAGAATTAATTTGCAAATAGATACCATTAACTCGGGCTTGAATAGAGACTGGGAGTGGCTGGGTCATTACACAAATTGAATCTATTTCCCCATGTTAAGTACCCTCACACCTTTTTGTCAACTGTCTGGAATGGGCCATCTTGATTATCACTACAAACGTTTTTTTTCTCCTGTTGATAATAGCTCATCTTAATTAATTAGCCTCTTGGAGTTTGTATGGCAACTTCCACCTTTTCATGTTCTCTGTATGTATATATATATTTTCTTACTATATGTTCCCTTCTATGCATCTAATGAAGTGGGCTGTAGCCCATGAAAGCTTATGCTCAAATAAATTTGTTAGTCTCTAAGGTGCCACAAGTACTCCTGTTCTTTTTATATGAAAATAGGCATTCTTCAAATCAAGAGCCACAAGTCAGTCGCCTTTGTTCAGGGATGGGATTATTGGGGCCATGGTAGTCATTCTGAATCTTGAACGGCAAATGACTACTTTTAGCTGCCTAAGGTTCAGGATGGGGCTCTAGCTCCCCTTTCATTTGGGGGACAAGGAATTATTTGGAGTAAAAGCCCTTCGTCCTGTGGAGAGAGTTTACAGGCTGTATAGTCCTGACCTGGATTAGAGAGTCCATCTCCTGTCTAATAACCCTCTTGTGAGATGTTTTTTTGAACAAGGTCTGAGGGGGTGGGACGTTAGAGAATGTGCAGAGAGGAACTGTATCATTTAGCCTGTTGAGACTATGTCTAAGATCCTCTTATAGCAACATATCACATTGGAAGGAAACAAACCAAGTGGCCACCAAAGGAGGTGGTGGTTGTGACGGGTTGGATTACAGAAACCCCCTGGGAGCTGCCACCGGATGTGCCAAAACTACCTCTGCTCCTGTTTTCCCTGCCAGCTCAGGACTCCAGCAGCCTGTCTTGCTGAGCCAGACACTCCCGTCTGCTCCAACAAAGACCCAGGGTCTGAATTACTTGCCCCAAAGCTGCAGGTTTACCTGAAAACAGCTAGCAGAAGTGTGCTTGTCTTTAACACTCAGATGCCAAACTCCCAATGGGGTCTAAACCCAAATAAATCCGTTTTACCCTGTATAAAGCTTATGCAGGGTAAACTCATAAATTGTTCGCCCTCTATAACACTGATAGAGAGATATGCACAGTTGTTTGCTCCCCCAGGTATTAATACATACTCTGAGTAAATTAATAAGTAAAAAGTGATTTTATTAAATACAGAAAGTAGGATTTAAGTGGTTCCAAGTAGTAACAGACAAAACAAAGTAAGTTACCAAGCAAAATAAAATAAAATGCGCAAATCTATGTCTAATCAAACTGAATACAGATAATCTCACCCTCAGAGAGCTTCAGTAAGTTTTTTCCTCAGACTGGACACCTTCCAGGCCTGAGCACAATTCTTTCCCCTGGTACAGCTCTTGTTCCAGCTCAGGTGGTAGCTAGGGGATTCTTCATGATGGCTCCTCTCCCTCTTTGTTCTCTTCCACCCCTTTATATATCTTTTGCATAAGGTGGGAATCCTTTTGTCCCTCTCTGAGTTCCCACCCCCTCCTTCTCAATGGAAAGACACCAGATTAAAGATGGATTCCAGTTCAGGTGACATGATCACATGTCACTGCAAGACTTCATTACCCACTTGCCAGCACATACATATACAGGAAGACTTACAGGTAAAACACAGCCATCTGCAGACAATGGTCCTGGTTAATGGGAGTCATCAAGATTCCAAACCACCATTAATGGCCCACTCTTTGCATAATTACAATAGGCCCTCAGAGTTATATTTCATATTTCTAGTTTTAGATACAAGAGTGTTACATTTATACAAATAGGATGATCACACTCAGTAGATTATAAGCTTTGTAATGATACCTTACAAGAGACCTTTTGCATGAAGCATATTCCAGTTACATTATATTCACTCATTACCATATTTTTATAAAACCATATAGACTGCACAACGTCACAGTGGTAATTGGCTTTGTGAGGACCGTCTGACAGTCCTTGAATGTCCAGTCAGAATGCCTTCTTGTTAGGTGGCTGGAACTGAAGAGGGGATACAGAGTGCTTGCTACATTGTACTCTCTGACATCTCCTATGGGGGCTCAGAGGTCTTCCATTGATAAAAAGGAAAATGGGCGAGGTGGTACCTATGAGCATATGGCTTAGAGTATTTCCTGTGGGGTGTCAAGGTGTATATCCCCAAGGAGCAGAGGGTGGTATGAGAGTCCTTGAGGGAGTGACGTGACTCATAGGTTAACTTTTTGGGGAGAACTTCTACTGTTGCCTGGACTTCCTTAAGGAACATTGAGGACTGCAGTCGAGAAGCCTGCCTCATAACCACCAAGGTCACTGTGCAGCGGGAAGCTTCGTCCACTGCACTGTGAACTCCAGAAGGCATTCTGCGCCAAAATTAAAAATTATGCACACACACACACACACACACAAAAATTCTGTGCACATTTTAAAATTCTGCACATTTTGTCAAATAAATGTGGAGGCTCCAGCATGGCATTGGGGAGCACAGGCCACTGGCTGCACAGAAATTGAAGATCACTCTGCAGCTCCCTCCTGGGACATGGACTCAGCGGTGAGGCTGCACCCAATCCTGACGCAGCGCAAAGACCAGGCCTGCCCCAGAAACACCCCAGGGCCCTGCCCCTTCATGCCAGGTGCATACCAGGTGTGGGCAGGCAGGCTCAGACTGGCAAGATCCAGGTGTGGGGGGCTTAGTGTGGGGAGATCCAGGTGTGGGTTGAGAGAGTTCTGTGTGCTGCCATCTGGGTGCAGGTGGTCCAGTGGGGGATCTGAGAGCGGGAGGGGATCTGGATGCACAGGGGGAGGTTATGGGTGCAGTGGTAATGGGACTCTGCAGAGGGGTCCAGGTGAAAGTAGTTGGGGCTCAGCGGGGGGGAGGGGTCTGGATGTGGGGGGGATAGAGCTTGGTAGGGAGGTCTGGGGGGGGTTAGTGGGGAGGGTCCAGATGCTGAGAGACTGGGGCTCAGTGGGATGGGGATCCAGGTGCAGCTAGCTGGTGCTCAGTGGGGTGCGGATCCGGGTGCAGGTGACTCTTCCGGGTGGTCCAGGTGCAGGGGACTGGGGTTCGGTGGGGGGGTTCTGGCTATGAGGGGGTCTAGAAGCAAGGGAGTTGGGCGGATGGGGGAAACAGCTCCCTGTACAGTGATCTATCCTCCTGCAGCTGAGGAGCAATGGGTGCAGGAAGTACAGGGGGGGCAGGACAGAGCTTCCTGCAGCCTGGGGAGAAATCTGGGGGTGGGTCCGACAATAGCCTTGCACCCCTCCCACCCTTTTTGGGTCAGGACCCCCACAGTTACAACACTCTGAAATTTTAGATGTAAACATCTGAAACCCTGAAATTGACTATTTAAAAAATCCCATGACTGTGAAATTGACCAAAATGGACCATGAATTTGGTAGGGCCCTAATCATAAGGAAACAGAGGCAGGCACGACTGGGGTAACATTCGTCCTTAGCCCAATAGTGTGGTTTGCAAGGACATGAAGGCATGGGAGAGGCTCTGGAAACCCTGTCTGGGTTCATGTCTTGTCTCCAGACCATTTCCTGTTCATCCAAGAAGTTGAAGTAGTCCTTTATTGGTGTAGCCAATGGTACCGTCTGGATGGAGGCAGGAACTGGCAAATAGCGCACTAATGGTGTTGAAATCTAGTTGGAGGGCAATCGGTGGGAGTCTTTGGTATAGGCAAGTCTGGGAGCGGTGGTTGTCTTATGTTGTGGTACTCTCATTGCAGAGGGTGAATGCTCCCTTCTTTCCCTGTGCAGCATGGGGGTGAACAGTCCTTTTCGTAGAAGATTTATGGGGAGATTTGCCCCTCTTTTTATAAGGGTGTTTATCTTTACCTTTCTCGTGCCTCTGTTTAATGGAATCCTTGGATCTGCTGCAGGATTCCAAGCTAGAGAGTGGTGGTGCGGGAAGGGCACTACCCAGAGGCTCAGGTCAGCAAAATGGGGAGTAAAAGGATCTAGGATCAGAATGGAGCCTCATGGGACCCCATTAAACATCTACAGAGCCTGAACTCCTGAGACTGGCTAGTACAAGGGGGAAAGGAGCAGCAAATATCACACTTCAAAGGAATGTGTAACTCTCCAAGGCAGCTCTCATGTGAGTCAGTAACCAGAAAGAACTGGGGACAGGCCAGGCAGGGCTTGAAGCCTAGAATCTTGGGCATACTAGGTGTCCCAAAGAGTGGGGGAACCCTCCCAACCCCAAACTATCTAAGACTAATTAGAGCTATCTAAGATAAATGATTTACAAAGGTAAAGTTTGAGCAGGAGTACTGAAAAGGCTATAGATTCAGAAGTGTTCAGTTCCAGACCACGAGGAGTAGAAAGAAACTGGAAAAGCAATCAGTCTGTGCAGCACCTCATACCCTCGATTCAGAACACAAGGAGATGTAGGGTGCTAACGGACACTGCTATTGAAGAATCTTCTGGTCTCAGGTACATGACGCACATGTGAACCCACAGTGAATACCCAGAGGGATCAGCGCTCGTAGAAGAACCAGGCCTATTGTTTGGTCTGCCTTTGGCTTAAATTCCAAATCCAAGTTCTACCAAATGGAGTGTAAGACAACACTTATAACCTGATATTAAGAACATCACATTCTGAATTGGTCTATAACACAATTAAATTTTCCTCTGCATTCTGAGCAGAATAAGTACAAATAGTCTGTTTTAATACATAAAGATTCTATTTTATCCTGATTAAAAACTCCTGAACAATATTGCAGAGAAATTACAATACTATCACTATTTCAAAAATTCTTCTGAGAATATATAATTGAGTTTTTCAAACATGTTTGCAACAAGCAGCTTCAGAGCACTATTTGTTCAGGGAAAATTTGCATGAAAACAGGAAAATAAGATGCCATTCTACACTCCATATTAAAAAAGATAAGGAATCAGTGTTTTATTTTAATAAAGACAAAAAAAGAAGCTATATTTTGATAATGCTATACAGACAAAAATTATAGCCACTTGATGCACATTAAGTGGTACAAAGATTTCACTGAACAGATGCACCAGCTGTTTAAATACTCCTATTACACTATGTATTCTGGAAAGCTTTCTATGCAAAACCGGCTACAGCTACCAGATCCAACTAGCAGTAAATAAGGTGCCTAGTTTCGGTACTGCATACTGTTTTGCTTGTTTTGGAAAGAGATAGTAATTTATCCAACTGAAAGTTAATTTCATTGGTTTCTAATGTCCACTGGATAAATATGTACCCCCATCCTAATGGTAGTCTAATCAAGGTAATTTTGTACAATCATTAAAAAAATGAAAATGCACTACAGGAAAGAGTGTGAGATACACACAATATTAAAGTCAAAATTACTTTATAAAAGGCGTTTTGATTCCATTTGAATAATTTAATATATTCCGATCTTATTGTTATCTATAATTACTTAGCGTTATCGTTTAACTTTTATATTGCAGCAGTGCAGAGGTCCCAGTCAGGATCAGAGCCTTACTATATAGGTACTGTACAAAAACAGTAAGAGCCAGTATCTGCCCCAAGGAGTTTACAATCTAAGATGAAAATTGCCATACAAAAAAATAAGGAAAAGAGAAACAATGAAACACATGCACATATACTCATACATACATATAATTTGTGGTCCTAAAATTATGTAGGGTTGCTGTGTTACTGTGTGAACAGTACCCATATTTAACCACAGAAGTGGCATCACTACAAACAGGGAGTAATGGAATTCCTATTTTATCTATCATTTGTACAATATTTACAAAGATCTTTTGGGGTCCATTTGAATGAGGTGTGCTATATAAATGTAAAATCTTCATTATCAAATATTAGTATTTTTACTTATTGTATACTGTAGCTTCTATCCACCACTTTCAAAGCATTTTACAAACATCAATAATAAATCCTCGCAATGCTGCTATGTGGTATTATCTCCTAATATATAAGGCAACTAAAGCACACAGAGATTATGTAGAACAGTGATTCTCAACCTTTCCAGACTACTGTACCCCTTTCAGGAGTCTGATTTGTCTTGCGGACCCCCAAGTCTCACCTCACTCAAAAACTACTTGCTTACAAAATCAGACAAAAATGTCACAGCATACTATTACTGAAAAATTGCTTATGCTCTCGTTTTTATATTATAAAATAAATCAATTAGAATATAAATATTGTGCTTACATTTCAGTGTATAGTGTATAGAGCAGTATAAACAAGTCATTGTCTGTATGAAATTTTAGTTTGTACTGACTTTGCTAGTGCTTTTTATGTAGCCTGTTGTAAAACTAGGCAAAGATCTAGGTGAGTTGATGTACCGCCTGGAAGACCTCTGAGTAGCCCAAGGTACACATACCTCTGGTTGAGAACCACTGATACAGAAGAAAGAAGAGGGAAAGTGTTTGTTGCAGAGCAAGTAATAGAATCTTAGGGCGTATCTACACTACAATTAGATACCTGCAGCTGGCCCATGCCGGCTGACTCAGGCTCATGGGGCTCAGGCTGCCAGGCTGCTTCATTGCAGGGTAGACTTTTGGGTTCCAGCTGCACCCTGAGCTCCAGGACACTCCCACCTCACAGGGTCCTAGTAGCTGGGCTCCAGCCCAAGTCCTGATGTCTACACTGCAATGAAACAGTCCTGCAGCCCAAACCCCACGAACCCACATAAGATGGCACAGGCCAGCCACGGATGTCTAATTTCCGTGTAGACATATACCCATATTCCCTGATTCCCAGTCCTGCATTTTGGCCATAATTTCCCTTCTTTTCATACACTGCACAATGTTAAGTAATGCTAACAAGCAATGTGTATGTGTGTGGAGAGTGTGTGGGGCCAGAAAGTAGTTTTTAATACATTTAGATAGTGACTTTAATTTACATATGTTTAACGTAGAAAGAATGCTCTTGTAGTTAATACATGGGACTGGGAATTAGGAGACCTAAATCCTACTTCCAGTTCTGCCACAAAATCTTGCGTGTTCTTGAGCACCTATCCTCTCTGCATTAGTTTCTGACCTGTAAAACTGGGATACCTACCCTGAAAGGATGATGGGAAGCTTTATTTATTAATGTTTGTAAAATATTTTGAGATTCTAAACAAACAAAAATGTGTTATATTATTTAGCTGTATTACAGTAGTGCCTAGAAGCCCCAACTGAGGCAGTAAACATACATTCACACACTAAAACGGTTCCCATCCTGAAGAGCTCACAATTTGAAAAGACAAGACAAAGGAAAAGAGATGAGACAGAGATGAAGAGTGGTAAAGTGACTTGCTCAAATTCAGTAGCAAAGCCCAGAACAGAACAGAACCCTAGTCTCCTGATTTCCATCTGGTGCTCTGTCCACAGGACCATGCTGCCTCATATTAAGCACAGAAAATAGCACTAAAAGACATATGCACATCCCCTGTTCCAATATTCTTTATTATAGGGAAGTTAAATCTTAGTAGCTCCTTTAATACTATATCGCAAAGAATTATGTTCACTGACCAGTACTACAAGGTTATTTGAATTTGAGAAGGCAAATTATTGTGAATTAGCAGGCCTAGTAAGCATTATACAGTGGGAAAAAGTAAAATCCAGGAGTGTGGAAGAATCCTCACACTGCTGTAAGATGGACTATAAACAAAGAGTAATTATGCACTGCATAGAGGATACCCAAGCGAGCATACTGACACAGGTAGATTAAGGCGGAAGGCAGCCACAATTTTACTAACATAAATTTACTAATATCTGACTCTGAATTCTTTCTGCGTTGTCAAACCATTACTTAGGGCACGAACATGCCTCATTCATCCTTCTCTATCCTGGGCTATTCTTTGCAAGTCCTCTATGTTGCTAAATCCCTTTTTAAATACTGTTTGACGGTGGGATTTTTTCGGTCACCACTTTTTAGGTGTTCCTCCTGCTGGAGGCAGCAAATCCTTACAAAGTCCTGTACTATTAGCTAGAGATTGCCAGAGTCCTGTCTTGGTTCCCAGAATGAGATTCCTCCCAGGCTTAGAACGCTCATGAATATAAATTCATCAGTAGACCAAATCTTATGGTGAAAAATATAGCTCTCCTATAGGCAACAACCCTCTGCCACCATCAGTTCACAGCACCAGGTTTGGTATTTTTACCCCACAAAAGTATATAAATCCCCATATCCCACAGTGACAGAGGCTATGGAATCATGGAAGCTTCAAAGACTACTAACTTTATGAATATATATCTTTATGGGCTTGTTAGTGACTGAATTCCTGGCTAAATGTGCAAGAAAGCATGCTTCCCGCAGGAATTAACTACATTGGAGGGGGTAACTAATGCAAATCCTAAATAATGAAAATGCAGGTAACATGTTTTTTGAAGTTTTAACCTCCTGGAGGAAAAAAGACACACAGATGGGCTTGATTTGGTTCAAAGCTTTAGCAGACAAGAATCTGAAACTGTTTAAAAATAACAAGTCCTGACCTGGGGAGAGTAACACTATCCAAGAACTGAAAGACATAAAACTGTGATGAACAGAAAGAGATCCTGTGGGAGGAGCTGAAGTCTTTTCAACCTACCAGGATTGCCATGTGAAGAAGGTTGACCACCTGGTAAGCTAGGCATGGATATAAACCTCTTATAGTTTTAAATTATGTTTTCTCTAAATGCTTTTGTTCTGAATAAGTAGTACTTTCCTTTAAGAAAGTTGGCTGGCCACTGGATAACCCTCTCATTGCCTGAGAGAACAGAACTGAAGTCAAACCTGCGGAGATGATAAAAGCAGGGGTGAAAGTAACTGAGGACACTTACCGGTATGGGGGGTGGCCCTGGGAGGGGCGGGGCCTCAGGTGGAAGGGGCGGGGCTGGGAGGTCAGCATCCTCCAGCCAGCCCTTGGACCGCGCTGCCCGCGGTTCCCGTCTTGATTTAAAGGGCCCGGAGCTCCAGATGCCCCTTTTGCAGTAGGGGCAGCGGCGTCCAGAGCCCCGGGCCCTTTTAAATCAAGACGGGAGCCGCGGGCAGCTGCTCCCTTTGCTCCCCCCCCCACCCATCAGCAGCCGAGGGGGGACGGGACAAAAAGGGCCCGGACGTTAATGCGCTGCCGGGGTACAGCAACATTAAAGAGCTGCCGCGGCAAAGGACCATCCTTAAAGCGCTTTAATGTCCCTGTCCCTTTTGACTCCCCAGCTGGCGGCTCTGTCGGTACAGGCCCTACCGGCGGGAAGGGGCAGCAATGTTAAAGCACTGCCGCGGCAGTGCTTTAAGGACGGTCCTTTGCCACAGCAGTGCTTTGAGGATCCTTAAAGCGTTGCCGCAGCAAAGGACCGTCCTTAAAGCGCTGCCGCGGCAGCTATTAACGTTGCTGCCCCTTCTCCCCCACCGTCTGCGGCCCTGCCGGTACAGACCCTACCGGCAGGGCCCCCGACAGGAGAGGCAAAAGGGGCAGGGACATTAAAGCTGCAGCGGATTTAATGTGGGCTGGGTATGGGCCGGTGCGGGTTCTTACTGGTACAGAGTAGCAGCCCGTACCGGCTCACTTTCACCCCTGGATAAAGTGAACTGCCTGGATCTGTAGTCTAGGAACCTGGCTAGAAGGGAGACAATCATGGGATTCCACCCCAAGAAAGCTGGAGGCCTGAGACCTAAATGGGATACCCATGAGGAGACCATGAGGGGGTCAGAGATGCAGTAAACTCAGAAACTGTGACACGCATATGGATCCAGAATGAGAAATAAGTTTTCCACCTCTAATCGGTTATTTAAATATAGGCCAATTTGCCAACCCTCTTGCAAAGACTATTCTGAAAAAGAAAGCCAAAGAAGTGTGACCCTTACCCTAACCATTTTTGGTTGGTCCTTATGCACTAACATAGTAAACACGATTAATAATATTGTTTAGGATGGTCCAACAGTATGACTTGAGGTAACAGAATGAAATTGAACACAGAAAATTTAGGCTAAATATTAAGGAATAATAGCCCATCTGTGAGATCTATTAATTTCTGTAATCACTAACAACTAATGCATTTTAAAAATACTACGCTTCCTAAATCAATACATCAGAATAGAGTCAATGTTGCCCACAAATCTCTCAAAAATGTGTTTAACATTTTTTTTTTATTAAGGATTGTTTAAACAGTGTCAAAACAGGAATTAGGAACATAATAATCTTACAGAAAAGTAACATTTTAAAATGATCTTGTTTAATTTTTATCATTGTTAAATGGTTTGCTGAAAACGTGAAATACAGTTTTTAAAAGGAATAATTTAATAGATACTTGTCTAAAATGTTGTAACGAAAAGGAAACAGATAATGCTTATCTTCAGTTTTTATTTTACTCCCTTTCTTCTTACTTATGTCTGTTAACAAAAACCCCTCAAATGATTTAGACAAAAGCTTTTAGCTCAACACATAATTGCAACAAAATTACAATAATTGTACCAATTAAAATAATCCTGAATGAACAGTTTGTCATCTTAATGTTCCAATGGTTTATAGAAGGATCTACTTAATTAGCTGAAATTGCTTTCCAATGTTAGTATCAAATGTCATTTGTTAAAAGTTGAACAATTTAGAAAATAATTTAACAAAGCAATTTTACAAAACACCAAGAACCAACATTTTCTTTTTCAGCTGAATAAAGCAAGCAGATGTGTCATCAAATTGCTATAAAAATAAATGAGGCTTTTTATGGAAAAAATAAATTTTACTACTAGGGCTAAAGAATACTATTTTCTGATTGTTTCAAGAAATCAGATTTCTTAATAAAATAACACATACCCTTTATATCCTGATACTATTAATATGCTTTAAATAGAACATTTTCATATTTAAATGGGAAACAATGAGATAGAAGAATTCACCTTGGAGGGGTTTTTTTTGTTTTGTTTTTTTACACTATGCGTATGGTATTTCCCTGTCTTGATTCATGTTAATCCACTATGTGCTAGGCTTTCATCTACATGACACAAACAGACCATAGTACCAATGAAGCTGCTCAACTTTCTAACACAAATCTAGGTCCCACCCCAAACCTATAGCCTCTGCCACTGCATTTATAAGCAAATTAATCTTAAATAATTTAACCAAAAAAAAAAAAAAAAAGAGATAAGAAAGACAGCATATAGGGTGCAATGGCAGCAGGATCAGCCATGTAAGATGAACTGTATTTGGTAGCAGAGAAAAGATTTCAACTTTAAAAAAGAAAAAGTAATTGGCTTTGGTAATAAGATTGAAAAATAATACATAGCCTTAAAGCAATCAGAAAGCAATATGCTAACTCAAAGAGCTGGAAAGGTAACATATTAAACTTAAGAAATCAAGAAATATATCAGCACTTTCACATGAGGATGAATCATGCCAACTGACCTGACAAAGAAAAATATGTTCCTTACATATACATTTCTTTACTCTGAAGCAATACAGTATGTCTACTATTCTGTACATATGGGTGGGCCCTCTTCCTTGCAAGGTTGGAGGTATGTCAGAGCTGACACACAACAGGACTTACCCACAAATTACTCCTCAAAATGACTTACCCAAATAGCAGTAAAAATAGCACTACAAGAAGTAGTTAGTAGTCTATGGCCAAATTGTGACCTTAAGATCTGCACACAGAAGGGAACCAGAATGGAATGAAACAAATAACTTCTATTTTTCTGAACTGATCTGTTCCGCTTAGGTATATTTTAATTGTTCTTCTGACATCCACAAAAGATAATCTGCTTTTTGTTTCAGTTTTGAATTCAGGCAAAATAAAGGAAGAACAATTCCTGTAAGGTATGGAACGTTTGTTACTTATGACTTTGGGCACGAAACTACTATTTTGCAATACTTAAGTGCCAAAGATTTCAAAGATTTCTTGGTCTCATTACTGAGCCTAGAAAGCACATATTTACAGAAAGATAGTACAGTGATATGCTACTGATTTGAATGGATTGATCATGGCAGCTTTTAGCAGCATGGGCAGATCCCATGTGGGAAAAATAGTTCTAATTGTTTTGGACAGATGTGATGCCCTACAGAACCTTGATACAGTAGCATCATTAATGTATTTGGATTTAGATAAGCATGCATTTATGACACTGTTTAACACTGAGGCATGAGATGCAATGGTAGATGGTCTTAAGCTCAAGTCTAGGCCATCTTGTAAGAAATCCAGAAAAGTCAGGCTGCCTGGTTTGCTCTGGTTGATATTTCTACTTGGAGGATTTTATTCACATTCTGGCAAATGCACATGGCCTGCATGAGGGGTAGGCCAGTCTCTATTATTTTAAAAGAAAAGCCTATCTTATTTGGAGCTTGCAACTCAATAACCAAACTGTCAGGCTCAGATATTTTGGCCCACAATGCAGGAACGGATCCTGGGATAGAAGATATGGGGAATTATGGACTTATCCCCAGGAGAGTCTTTGGACAGTCTAATTTGCTGAGTGCCGAGAGCTGAAGATGAATGACCCAGCCTTCCAGAGGCATCTCTGGACGTGTCTCAGCTTGGCGAATGCAGAGCAAAGGTCCACCAGCTAGGAGGCATTAAGTGAAAGATCCATATCTATGGTTTCTAGGAGGGTTCCTTCACAGATGGAGCACCTCTAGACCTTGCTCAGTGCCCTGATCTGCAACGATAGAGAATAGGGAGCAGATAGAGAGATGGAGCTCTCCAGATTATCTCATTTACTGAACAAAATCGGTGAAATTCTAAATGATCTGGTGGTTCCTCCTGGCCTTAAACTCTCATTAGAAGCATGTGATTTGAGAAAGACCGTAGGTAAATGTCTGGGTTGGTTGAGGTGGAATTGGGAAACCACTTCTGGTAGAAATTTGGGATATAGTCGCAGCGAAATCTTGTTTTTATGGAATGTGGTGAAAGGGGGGTTTGCCACCATGGCCCTCAGAAGTTCGCCAACCCTTCTCGTTGAGATAATGGCACTGAGGAAAGCAACCTTCATGGAGAGGAAAGAAAGGGGGTAGGAGGCCAGAGGTTCAAAAGCAGAATTTGTCAATGAGATAAGACCTAGGTTGAGCTCCCACTGAGATGCAATAGGCCGAATGGGTAGATATTTACATACAAGGCCTTTCCAGAATCAGGCAATCAAGGGATGGGTAAAAATCAAATGCCCCTCCACTATAGGGTGGAAAGTGCTAATGGCCACTGCATGCACCCTGATGGAACTGAGTCTTCAGATAGAGGAAATAGTTTAAGAGCATTGGAATGCCCACAGCTTCAGGGACAAGGCCTTGTTGTTGTGCCCAGGAAGTGAAACATGCCCAATTAGCGTGATAGCAGCATCTTGTAGAGTCCTTCCAGCTACTGGAGAGGACATCTTGTACTAGCCATAAGCATTCTCATACTAACCAAGATGTCCATCCCCAAACCAAGCAGTAAGGTGCCTGAGTCTGATGATGTGTTGTGTTAGCATTCCAGAAACATCTGGAAAAATCCAGAAACATCTGGAATGGGAGTGGAAGATGTTTCGACATGCAGAGAAGAAGGGGAAACCAGAATTGGCGAGGCCAGAATGGAGCAAGCTGAATGACTGTCACTCTCCCGCACCAGAGTCTGTGGAGGGCGCATGGTAGAAGTGTGCGTGTGCGGGGGGAGGCATAATTTGGCTGGTCTGACCAATTGACAACCAGAGCATCATCCTGTGAGCGGTCTCCATCCACCCCCCTCTTCTTCTTGGGTACCAGGAAGCAATTGGAATAGAACCCTGTGCCCTGAAAGGCTGCAGGAACTGGCTCCACTGTTCCTCTCTGCAGGAGAAAGTCCACCTCTAGGGTCAGAATATTCTCATGAGAGAGATCCCTGAGAAGGGATCAGGATTGGGGATGTGGAAGAAACATTATCATAAACTCAATGGTATAGTCATGTTCAACAATGTCCAAGTTCCACTTGTCTGTTGTTATTGCTCCCCACGCTGGCAGAAAGAGTTTGAGAGACCCCCAAAAGGAGTGGTTAGTAGGAGCATTGGTGCATGGAGTGGTTGACAGCTCTTTAGTTGCACTCAGAAATATTTTTTTCTTGATGACTGAGTGTGTTGTGCAGAGGTCTGCACTGCCAGAACAGGTGGACGGGCTCTGTAGACGTTAGGGCATTTCTGAAGAGGCTTGTAGGCTCATTGGCAGAAGAAGTGTGGAGGTCTGTTGCGGGCAATAAAATGTTCACTTTGGCACCAGTGTAACAATACCCAAGGGTGGCTCTAGAGTTTTTCAGTGAGTATACGGAATCATCTGTCTTCTGGTTGAAGAGGTGTGATTCATCAAAGGGTCTTCAATTGCGTTCTCTCTCTCCAGCGAAACATAAGGAGTGCAACCAGGATTCCCTCCTCATGACAATTCTGATGCCGTGAGGACGTGTCCGCTGAATTAACCGCGGCCTGACGTATGGACCTTGTCAACTTGCCTTCCTGTAAAATTTCTTGGAATTGGGAACGATCCAGCTGAGGCAATTTATCTGCAAACTCTGCCATCTCTCCGTAGTTCATAAAATCATACTTGGCCATCACTGCCAAGTAGTTAAGAGATCCAGAACTGAAGTCCAGCTGAGGAGAAGACCTTTCGACCCATAAAGTCCAGTCTCTTGCCCTCCCTGCCTGTCAGGTGGAGCGTGGGTGTTGCTACTTGGTCTGCTCCAACGCAGCCTGGATCATCAGGGAGTTAGGCAGAGAGTGTGAAAATAAAACCTTGGATCCTTTCAGGGGGACATAGTACCTTTTCTCAGTCCCCTTCATCGTGGGGGCACATGTGGCCTGAGTATGCCACACAGTGTGTGCCGGTTGAAGAATTAGCATCGCTGAAGATGTACCAAGTGAAGAATAGCATCGGCCAATATCTAGTAACTGGTGCTGACTGTTCTGCACTTCTTCTAGTGGGATCTCAAGAGCACTGTCTATCCTCTGTATGACGTTGCATCCCATAATGCTTTATGGGAATATGCATATGAATGGATATATGACATAACTGTGATATGTTTTATGCTACATATGCCAGGTAACATATCTCTGTAAAGGTTATGATCTACTGAATATATTCATCCTATTTGTATGCATGTATCATTTTTGTATTCAAAGTTATGAATATTGGCTGTGTACTTGTTTGAGTTTAAGTAGCCGTATTAAAGCATTTGGTCAGCTTCTTGAGAAAGGAATGTGCAAATTAAGTGCCCAATCAAGAAACATTTAACTGACAATGAATCTTGGAAGACTCTAATCCACATAAGAAGTCTTCCTGGAGACATTTAAGATAGCATGTGGGCAACGGTTGCTGCCTGTAAAAACTGAGTCATGCATGGACATGTGACTTGCCCATGTGACTCCAAAACTCCATCTTGGAGCTGGATTTTGCATAGGAGAGAGGAGGGGTCTCCACCCACAAGAGAAAGTCTATTTAAGCCCCTGGGAGTCCTCTCTATTTTGTCTTCAGCTGGCTCAAGAGATAGCCTCTCCACCCCCAAGGGATACCTGAAAGAAACTGGAACAAAGGACAGTAACCACGGGGGTGTAAGTAATTCCTGGACCCAGACTAGAAGGAGGCTAGTCTGTAAAAGAAGCTTACTGGAACATCTCTGAGGGTGAGATTTCATCTGTAATCACTTTCTTACTGTATTAGGTTTAGACTTGCATGTTTTATTTTATTTTGTTTGGTAATTTACTTTGTTCTGTCTGTTATTACTTGGAACCACTTAAATCCTACTTTTTGCAGTTAATAAAATCACTTTTTACTTATTAATTAACCCAGAGTACGTATTAATACCTGGGGGAGCAAACGGCTGTGCATATCTCTCTATCAGTGTTATAGAGGGCAAACAATTTATGAGTTTACCCTGTATACGCTTTATATAGGGTAAAACGGATTTATTTGGGGTTTGGACCCCATTGTGAGCTGGGCATCTGAGTGTTAGAGACAGGAACACTTCTTAAGCTGTTTTCAGTTAAGCCTGCAGCTGTTGGGGGATATGGTTCAGACCTGGATCTGGATTTGTAACAGGCTAGCATGTCTGGCTCAAATTGGCAAGGTTCTGGAGTCCCAAGCTGGCAGGGAAAACGGGTTAGAAGTAGTCTCAGCACATCAGTTGGCAGTTCCCAAGGGGTTTTCTGTGATCCAATCCTTCACACTCTGTAGTAGCTCTTGAAACAGATGATAGTCATCAGGTGGGGAGGAGGGTTGTAGGGGACTCGACCCCCAGCGGGGTGGTGGGGCACCACACCACCTCGCTACACCCTCTTTGCTGGGTTGGGGAATACCCAGTCTATGGCCTAGACCTTCAGGCAGGGCCCGGCAAGCAGTACAAGATAAGCCCAGGCCCTGGATCAGGGCGGAGCAGCAAATAGACAGTCAGGAGCTCAGACCCTCAGGCAGGGACTGAGCAAATAGTTCAATATAAGCCCAGGCCCTGGCTTAGAGGAACCTGGAGAAGGGGGAGATTGCCACCCATGAGTTGGGTGGCAGGGGGGACGCAGGCCCACCCACTCCACTGCATCCCAGCCCGGGGCCCTAGCAGCAGCAGAAGACCCGCTGCTGTGTCAGTGGGGATCCTGGCCGAAACACACTGACATTGGCTCTGGCAGTGCTGCAGCCAGACTAGGGTCGGCTGCCCCCGGGCTACTTCCAGACTCCCCCTCGTACGGTACCTGGGTCTGGGTGGTGTCCTCGGTGGGTTCCAGCACCATGGGTTCCTTCGGGTAGCTAGTGAGGTGTCTGGGGAGGTTCTTCCCCCGGTAGGGTGGTGGGGCACCACACCGCCTCACTACAAGGGTGTTGATGACACAGCCACGTCTGGGGACGACAAAGGGAATCTCTCCAGAACCATTGGAACCGGGCTGATCGGTGCATTGTCTAACCCCAGTTTCAAGTGTCTACTCAACGAAGGGCGGAGTGGAGAAACAGGGGAGCCCTCCCGTGCTGAATGAGATGGTTTCAATAGCGGATATTGAAGCCATGACCTTTAATATGGCCAACCTGATTGATCCTGCTGCTATTGCGTCAGTGCCCAAAGAGCTGGATACCAGTGGCTTCTTGGCTGCAATAAAGGAGGGAACTGCCACAGTGCCGCCAGAACCCTGTGGTAGTCATGTCTCTGGAACAGAAGCGGTGGACCATGTCAACTGTCCGAATCCTCAGACTCAGAGGAACCAGAGTCCTGCACAAATGGCAGTGCCGATGGAACCATTGGAATTGGATGTGTTAAAAGGAATACAGCCAGCAGGGGTAGATCTAAAGTGGGAGATGATGCCCTCCAAGCAGGTGAGTGCACCGGAACATGCGGAGACCTCACTCTTTCCAGGGCGAACAGTTCATGAGGTGCGGGAGCACTTCTGAGACTCCCCAGAGACAATAGACAGAACCAGAACTGGTGCAGAGATCTGTCTTGAGACCAACGAGTCACGGAACGCCAGAGGAGCCAGAGCAGGAGGGGTACGCAGTTCCGGAACTGGGACCATTGGCTCCAGCAAGCAGTGTGGCCTTTTGTCTTGTGAGCCTTGGAATGTATCGCTCCTCCGTGGCCGGAACTCACGGATGGTGCAGCATCCTTCTTGGATTTGGAGGAAGACTTACTGCCATGCTTATGTGCATACTTCCGTGGCTCATGGCTAGTCACTGGCACGAGGTCCATAGCACTGGTACCAATGGAGCCTCCACGGTAGGGGGAGCACTCCTAGATTGTTCAGACTGACGTACGGGGATGGGGGGCTCCCCAGCCAGGATCCAAGTGTGGCCCCATGGCAACCTCCATGAGGTGCTTTTTGAAGCTGAGAGCTCGGCATTCCCGTATGCGGGCAGGGAAGAAAAGGCAGATACTGCACCTGGATGCGGTGTGGGCTTCCCACAAACAGTACAAATAGTGTTGGCGCTCATTGCTGATGGAAAACGAGTAAGGGCTGGAAGGGAGGTGGGGTGGGGATTTTGTGGGAAAACTGCCCAAGTGGCGTCCCAAGTCCTTAATCCTATAAAACTTACAACAACTAGAAAAATACTGCAAAAAAACAATAAAATCCTTTCTCTCAAAAATAATCCTTCCACTTATTTGGCTGTCTGTAGAGTTGGCTTCTTCTTTTATATAGCTTCAAAGTTATCTTCAAAATTCTTCAAAGTTAGTGGTCATTCTCACTTTGTGTGGCATCATATGTAGTAACTTCAACACCCTCTGAGTCACTTAAATCCTTTCTAAAGCTCACCTTAAAATTTCATTTACATTTGTTAAAACGGACAAATTTCTATTCATCTTTCCCCTTCTATAATTACATCCTTCAAGATGCTTCTCACTACAAATAAATACAATAACCACTCCATAGGAATACTTACCTCCATCCTTAGCCTGCTTACATTTCCATTAAAAAAATTACTCTTTCAGTTTCATATATCACTTTCCCTTTCTCTGTACCCAACTCTGTCACATTTTGTTGTTTTACCTCTCACTGTAGAATCTTTGATACTTTGTAGGAAAGAAAGTATATATAAATTTATGCTGTACACTGAGTGCCTATATTTTGAGTGTTTTCAGTTTATTATATTTTTATGCAAAACAGTAGCAAGAAACAATATCACACATACATCATTATGCTTCTTACACAATATACATTAATAAAATCCAACAATAAACATAACCTCCTTCTCACTAGGCCCACAGACCTCCCCATCTCTTCCTCACATGTGAAACAACCAGAAAGAGTTCACAGGTGGTGAACTACGGAAATCCTAGATGCTAAGGGCCCCTTCCCCAAAGCATCCAGCATCAGGTACAGCTCATTCCTCTTACTGTATACCCAGAGGAACACACCTGTGACCCCAGGCCCAGTAGACTCCAGTTTCCTTTCCACGTGGGAAACAGTAGTAGAAGCCAGGAGAAGCTCAAACAGGAATACTACAGAAATCCCCAGACTTTCAGGCTTCTTCTTCAAAGCAGTGAGTGCCACATATAGTCACATGTAAAGTAGTATATCAGGGCCTCCCCACCTCTGAGACAGAGAACAGGAGCAGCCAAGATAAGCCTTCACAGCCTCGTGACACCATTTGTTCAACACTGAAACCTGGACACTGGATTTGTCCTTCTCATTTGCTATATTGCCATTGGATGTTGGGCTGAAAGTGAGTGACCACAAAAGAAATACCCAAAGCTACCAACCTACTCCTCAATCAACACTTTAATCAAGCACTACCAACACTGTAGAAACATTTGTTGGCAGTAAGGTGTTACAGGTGGTGGTCATTTATTCTAATTCTTTCCAGTTTCTGAGGACCAGGCAGAAGAGGCATGGGAAAGGCTTTTGCCCCTTTGGTACTTGCAAAGGGGCAAAAATACAAATAGTCTAGATTGGGGGAGCGGTCACAATCCAGAAATCAGGATCCAGAAAAAAACCTAACATTAAAAAACTTCTATTCACAACCTACTCTTCCTCAATCTCTCTCCATCAGAAAAGCCAACTCCTCAGGAAGCTCCACAGTATGCAGCCTTGAAGGCATATGACACACCAAGCTGGTAGGTTCATCAGAAATATCTCACAGGAGCTACAATCTGGATGTAAATGTCTAAAGAAATTGCAGCAATTCAATATCTTTGTATGCTCTGACCTCTTTCAAAGAAAACAAGACTAAAAGGTTATAACCATTCAGAGAATCCTAGAAAATTATTTGGTCACAAGGCTACCATTGCAGGGCACCAAGCCAAATCTTTAGCTCCAGACTACTTCAAGGGAACATATGCCCTGTGCTTAGCAAGTACAACAGCCTCTCAGAGGAATCTAGAGAGAGTATTTGCGTTATACAAATTATTTCTAAAACGTATTACTTACACTAGAAAAAAAACTTGAAGATATGAAATAACCCACAACTCAGGAACCAGCCACAGCATAATCCCTTTTTACAGTATAATCTTGGTGTCAAGTGCTTGACTGAAATAATGGCAGTCAAAGTTTTGCTTTGCTTTGCTTACCCAAGAACTGCTTTATTATAGACAACTAGAGCATTCATAATTCAAGGCAGAGCTTGTAGCACTGCTTATATTTAAGATGGAGTGATACATCCTATCTTAAGTCCCTGTTTTCAGTTGTTTATAACTCTGCCAAAAGTTTACCATTTGGACTTTTCCATGCCACGTGTCTACCTCAGGCTGAATTTTTTTGGCAAGTTTCAGCAAAAAATGGTTTATCCATTTCGAAGAACATTAGGGGAAAATACATGGTTTTGGCCTTGTTAAAAAACATTCTTACAACTGTTTTGCTGAGAAGCTGCGGTGCCTCCAGGCTCCAGAGGAGACACTCAAAATTTGGTTTACGGATTGCTCTGGTGTCAGGGATGTGCCATTTGGCGTTTGCTTAAAAACATCTGAATTTAGCCAAGTTATAAGTCTCTGAAAAATCTCAGTTTGCAAATGCTTATTACAGACTTATTAGAATTCGCCAGCTAAATTCTCCGAAGATTCCATTTACACTGAGCATGCTCCAGCTCAGGGCTACAGGGCCTTAAACAGGACTTTCCCTGCAATTGCTCCTCTTGCCTATATGTGGCACCAGGCACAGGAACTGAGAGAAAAGAGACTCTTTCCTGTGCTCTCAGTGCTCCAATTGCTGGCTTCCAGGAGAAAGCAGCTGACAACTGCAGAGGGGACATGAAGCAACGGGAGTAGATTAGGCAAAGAGCTGGGGAGGAATGGGGGTAGTGGGACTGGCTGAAAAACTAGTCTGGGAGCCAGCGGGGAATAGTGCAGGAAGACATGACTGAGACTGGATGAAGAGCTGAGGTAAGGAGACCAGGACTGGAAGCTGGGGAATGATGGAGGGGGGATACTCGGACAAGGAACTCCTAATCAGAGGAGAGTCATATTGAATGAGGAGATGGGGTAGTAGATAGGGACAGGCTGGGCAAGGAAACTGGGATGAGGATTCCCACTGGGTAGAGACTAGGACTTAGAAGGCAAAAAGACAGAGTGGAATGAGAAGTTGGAGCAGGGATGGGAAAGACAGGACAGGCTGAAGGGAACAGGCTTGAAGGAGTCATGCTTGGGGGAGGTGGAGAAAAGAAGTAGAAGAGTCTGTGACCACTACAGAAAATTCCCCTCCAGAACCTGGAATTGAAGCCAATATTCCCCAGTCTCAACATTCTTCCACTGTCAGCAAATATCTGTGAAACAGTCTGGCAAAGTGTGCACCTCATTCTTCTCGAATGTTGATCCACAAAAGGATGACTGATATGTCTGCCATCAGTTACTCACTTAGCTCAAGTGGCAGACATTTGGTTCCAACACCGTGGATGACCTAAGTGGATGTCAATATGATGCATGATGGAATTTCAGTTTTTTTGATTAGCTTTTTTAAAAACCTAGGAAATCACACACAAAATACTACATTAAAAGAACTTGAGGTTTACAAAGTCAAGCACTCAAAAGTTAGGAAATGCTGGCATTAAGATTGACCATATAATCATAATTCAGATCCCTCATGCCTAGGCATTATGATACAGTATTTAATTACATGATCACATACCATTTTTTCCACAGGATCCCTGCATCATTCAGTGCACATGATTTATGGTGTCCAATTAATGAGCAGCTATTCAATATTTTATTTTATGCTCATTGTTCAGTGTGGCCCCATGCCTTGTCATTATACTCTATTCAATCCCTGCTCCGATCACAGAATTAACTTCCTCATGAACTTTATGTAACTCAACACTTCAGTATCTGACTGCTTCAAAAACACTAATAAGTTTATTTTCACTTCACCCCATGAGTTTAGGTGGTATTATCCCTATTTTACAGATGGGAAACTTGAGGCACAGATAGATTCAGATCAGACATCTCCAATAATTTTGGATGACCAGTTTAAGACACCTAGGACCTGAATTTTCAGAGTTCTTAGGTTTCATAAGACACTTAAAATGCACAAAGCACAGTTCTATTGACTTCAGCTGTAGCTGTGAATGCTCAGCACTTCTGCAAATCAGATCCTATGGTATCAAATTGGGCACCCAGAAAATGATGAACACACACTAGCTATCTGTGAAATGTTTAGTTAAAAGTGACTTGGCCAACATCACACAGGAACCCTATGGCAGAGACCAGGATAAAATTAATTCTTCAAGCTGGGCAGTATTCAACTGTCTTAGGCATGGGACCATCCTTTCTCTTCCTGCAATCCTCTGCCTTATTCACTGCACATCTTCCAACTTCTGCAACAATTCAGACAGGCATCTCACAGACAATTGCCTCCTTCGCTACACAACTCTGATTTATCCTCTGAGCATAAGCCATTTGGTAACAAGAATGAGACAGGCATCCTTTGGGGGGAAAATTGCATGTGATCATGTAATTAACAGCTGCATTATGATGCATATGCAGAGGCGGGCTGAACTACAGTTATACAGGCAACCTTTATTCTGACACTGAGTGCATGACTTTACAATCTTTATACTCTTAACATAGCTTTTTGCTTGCAGCTAACTACACAAGTTGTGAAAGTGATATTTATCTTTTGTAATAAAACTTAAAATCAAAATACATTCTGAGGAAAATAAATCAAAGATATTATATTTTGCAGAAAAGAGTGCATCCTAAACCATGCATGACAGAGCAATATCATGTTGTATTAGCGCCATATAAAGTACTTTGCCAAGATAATTAATGTATTAGTGCCATCTGCTGGTATACCAATGTACAGTGCATAATGCAAAGTTGGCATTAGAAGAAGAGTGGTTCAGTTTGATGCAGTTAAACTAATGCTCTTAGTTCATTTTTACAGTTAAACTATTGATCCTAATATACTAGATACAGCCTATCCCTAAAAAAGAAATTACAACAGTGTTTCATGTATAATACAGGTTTTACCACAATTATAACACACAAGCGTGTACAAGAAAGTGTTTACCTGCAATTCTTGAAATGAAGCACTATAGTCATAGCAGATCTAGCCAAACTCTTGACTCTGTGCCTCATGCATGTGACTGGCAGGTATAAATATAATGCCACGAACTAATAGGAGAGCAGTGCACACCTGTACTTATTGGAAGTCCTGGTGACTCATACATTCCCTAACAGATTGTACTTTTCCAATAGTCATAGATAAGGATACGATTTAGTCACAGGGGTCACTGATTCTGTGACTTTAATGAACCTCCATGACTTCGGTCAGCAGCCTCTTCCACCCCTTCCCTCCCCCCGTCCCCCCACCCCGGGGTTATTTTGTCACAGACAGGTTACAGGCTTACGTGAATTTTTGTTTATTGCCCGCGACCTGTCCATGACTTTTACTAAAAATAACCGAGACAAAATCTTAACCTTAGTCATACACGTAAAACAACTGCAATGACATAAACATATTCTATGTTGGGAATATATCTGGAATCCCTGTACCTAAACGCATTTAGAAAAATAATTAAGCAACTTAAATTAAAGCAGCTTTTTCTGATGGGGGGTAGGTGAGAAGTGTCATAGCATATCCATACTCTTCAATACTAAAGCTTCAGGCATGTGTCCATGTAAAAAGAGCAATTTGCAACAGCAGGATGAAAATACCTTGGCAGAAAACTATTTCCATAATATGCAACATGAGTAGGTTTGGAAGGATTAGATTTTTATTGGTAAATATTGATTTCATTATACACTCAAAAACTGACTAAAAATATTTTCATTGATAATAATCAAAATTTACATATAGGCAAAGTAAGAAAAGTATGGCTTGATAACATATTAGTGTTTGATTTAAGAATATTTACTTTGCATATAGTGACGTGATGCTGACAATTAGTTTTATAACCATTTAAAAAACAAACTTCTTGAATCTCAGTGTCTACTGTCATTAAATAATTGTGGCCTGACCAGCCCTACCTCTTGACTCCCCAAAATTTTCCATAAACGAACATTTCAATAGATAAAAATCAAAAGCAATGTTTAAAACCCATAATTTTGCACAACCGTGAAAATTTAAATTGATAAAAATAAAATATGTTTAAACAATATTAACTATCAAAATTACAAAAACAATAAACATTTAATTCTGCCAAGCCTAAACATGAGGAAATAAAATATTATTGCTTTTGTTTTTAGGTATCAAAACAGAGACATCTTTACAAAAGTAAAATAATAGGGGAAGGAGTGCTGAGTGCACTCAGCTGAGGAACAGATTCTATAATATTGATGAGCCAAACCTGAAATTCATATTTTCATAGATTCCAAGCCCACTGTGATCATTCAGTCTGACCTCCTGCATAACACTAGCCATAGAACTTCCCCAAAATAATTCCTACTGCATATCTTTTAGAAAAACATCTGATCTTGATTTAAAAATTGCCAGCAATGGAGAATCCACCACAACCCTTAGTAAGTTGTTCCAATGGTTAATTACCCTCACTGTCAAAAATTGACACTTTATTTGCAGTCTGAATTTGTCTATCTTCAACTTCCAGCCATTAGATTGTGTTATACCTTTCTCTGCTAGACTAGAAGAGCTCAGTATTAAATATTTGTTCACCATGTAGATTCTTAGAGACTCTGACCAGGACATCTTTAACCATCTCTGTGTTAAACTAAATAGACCGAGCTCTGAGCCTATCACTGTACGGCATTTTTTCTAATCCTTTAATCACTCTCATGGCTCTTCTGTGAACCCTCTCCAATCTATCAACGTCCTTCTTGAACTGTAGATAATAGAACTGGACATAGTATTCCAGAAGCGGTCACCCCAGTGCTAAACAAAGAGGTAACATAACCTCTTTACTACTACTTGAGATTCCCCTATTTATGCATCCCAGCATCACATTAGCTTTTTTGCCACAGCATCACACTGGGCGCTTATGTTCAGCTGATTATCCACCATGACCCCAAATTTTTTTTCAGAGTTACTTCTTCCCACGACAGAGTCCCCATCCTGTAAGTATGGCCTACATTTTTTGTTTCTAGATATACATATTTAACCATATTAAAAGGCATATTGTTTGCTTGTAACTTGAGACTCAGTCCAGGCAATGATATTTTGTAAACTAGAACTACTTGTGACAACCTTACCAATCTCCCAAACAGAAACTGATCTAAAACTTAGATACAGATAATGTCTTGACTTGAGACAACTGATAAAGGAGAGGTTACTTTCCTGTACAGCAACTGGAGTTCTTTAAGATGTTTTGCCCCTGTGGGTGCTCCACATTACGTGAATGCTTTACCGCGCACTTTCAATCAGAGATTTTGGCAGCAGTGTCCGAGAGTCCACGCCTGCACCCTATATATCCTTGTGCTCCGATCTAGGGAGGGGAGGACCTGCCACTGCTTCAGTTCCTTCTCAGCTATGAAATCTGGCAAGGCAAGGACTCTGAAGCAGAGAGAAATGAGGATGAGTACTGGAGCACCCATAGGGACAAAACAGCTTAAAGAACTCCAGTTACTGTACAAGTAAATAATTTCCCCTCCTTCAGGTAGTCGCCCCATGGGTGCTCCCTTTAGATGACTCCCGAGCAGTGCCCCAACAACAAAAGTGGGTGCTGAGGAGACTGATCTAGTACAGTTCTGAGAACAACCACATCAAAGGCTTCATTTACCCTGGATGAGTGAAGAATAGCACAGTGCCAGGAAAAACTGCACAGATGATGAGGTGGCAACTCTGCAAGTGTCCTTAAGCAGGGCAACAGAGATGAATTGTGGAATGGACAGTTACCCTAGGTGTGCGTGCGGGGGTGCACTCCAGAACTTTCATAACATGCTAAAATGCATCGTGAGACCCATTTTGATAGTCTTTGGGTGGAAATAGGAGCTCCTTTCATCCTGGCTGTGAAAGGGACAGAGTGTCTAGGAAAGGCTCTAAACAGCTTAGTCCTTCCAACTAGAATGCAAGAGCTCTTCTTATATTCAGAGTGTGAAGACTGGTTTCTTTCCTTGAAGTGTGGGGTTTGTGGTAGGAGACTGGCCCCTGAATGTCCTGATGGATGTGAAAATCTGATGAGACCTTCCACAAGAAGTGAGGATAAGGGTGTAAAGTCACTTTGTCCCGCTAAAACACTCTGTAAGGTTGATCTGTCAGAAAGACTCCCTCAACTCCCCCACCCTTCTGGCCAAAGTAATGGCTACAAGGAATGAGGTCTTGAAGGATTAATGGAGAAGGGAACAGCTCCCAATGGGCTCTAAAGGTAGTTTCCTCAATGCGTTAAGAACTAGAATAAAGTCCCAAGGTGGACTAGGCACTCTAACATGAGGAAAAAGATTGGTCAAACTTTTTGCAACTTTAAATGAACTTTGCAGTGATAGAGTGTGTGAATACTGAAAGCTCTTCGACTGGTAGATGAAATGCTGTTAACAGCAGCCAGATAGACTTTGATGGAGCTCAGTAACAAGCCCAGGGTTTTTTAATTCAGCAGGTGTTCGAAGTATTGAGTGAAGTGTGATTTGGAGAGGAAGAATGCCTGCAGGATGCACCAGGACTGGAATTGCTTCCACTTTGGCAAGTAAGTCTTTCTCATGCATGGTTTTCTACTATTCATCTGTACTTAGAGAAAACAATCCCATTATGCATGGGAGCCACTGAGGAGCCAGGCTTTGAGATACAACGACAGAGACAAGGGTGAGTCATTATGCCCAATTCTCTGGTCAGTAGGTCTGCTGTCAGAGGGAGGCAAAAAAGTGGTCACAAAGACAGGAAAATCAGAAAGACTTTGGGGAGAAGAAACTGGCTACTGGAGAGAGCTTCATCATCAGGGCTGCCACCCCCACTGTCATCTGGTACCCCAAGCCTTCATCATCCTGATCCTGAGAGGGGTCCTGACCAGAACAGGCCAAAGAGGAGAACCCAAATGACACTGCCAGCTCTACTGGCTCCAGCTGAATCACAATCACCACCTAGGATTAAACAGGATTGGACTTAAACATCAACAACAACAGCTAACCCTTTTTCTTTTCCCCAAGAGGACAATTATTACCATCTTTGATACCATTTGAGAGACTGCCAAACAGTTAAAAGCAAAGGAAACAAGGGATGTTGTTAAAATAAAAGCCTTATTTAATAATATTTTAAATTTCACATGCTTTAACTGTTTTTCCTGTTTTTATCTTTAATAAAAGGCTGAAAAAATTTTTACTGGTGTGTTTGCCAGGGTACTAAGCAGGCTGAAGTCTCTGTATACCAAGACTAAACCTCGTTTAAAAGTGTTTAATGTCAGACAGTAACTAAGTTAGCATCTTTACATGCCTATATTCCATTTAAATTAATACAACAGGAGGCGGGGAACACCCCCCTCCCCCCAAGACACAGTGTGTGTTGGGGAAAATAAAAAAGAACAAAGAATTTAAACAAATAGACTAAAACAAGCAAGTTAACTTTTGTGTAACTAACGGACACCGCAATGCTCCCTCTCTAGCCACAGATGGTTAAGAAGGAACTAGAGCAGTGGTGGATCCACTCTTCCATATACAGTAACTCCTCACTTAGGGTACGTCTACACTTACCTCCGGGTCCGACGGCAGGCAATCGATGTTCTGGGATCGATTTATTGAGTCTTGTCTAGACGCGATAAATCGATCCCGGAAGTGCTCGCCGTCGACACCGGTACTCCAGCTCGGCGAGAGGAGTACGCGGCATCGACGGGGGAGCCTTCCTGCCGCGTCTGGACCCGCGGTAAGTTCGGACTAAGGTACTTCGAATTCAGCTACGTTATTAACGTAGCTGAATTTGCATACCTTAGTCCGAAGTGGGGGGGTAGTGTAGACCAGGCCCAAAAGTCGTCCCGGTTTTTGTTGTTATGTTGCTAATCAATTAGAGAACATGCTCGTTTAAAGTTGCGCAATGCTCCCTTATAACGTTGTTTGGCAGCCACCTGCTTTGTCCACGGCTTGCAGAAAGAGCAGCCCATTGGAGTCAGTTGGTGGGGGCTTGGAACCAGGGTGGATCGACAGTCCCCCTATCAGCTCCCTGCTCCCTTAAGTTCCCTGCGCGGCAGCTGCCCAGCAGGCTATCAATTGCCTGGCAGTTCAACTGTTCCTCTCCCCACTGCCATGTGCTGCTCCTGCCTTCTGCCTTGGAGCTACTCCCTGGAGCCTCCTGCTTGCTGTGCAAAGGGGGGTGGGGGGAAGAGGGGTGCTAATGTCAGGGTGTGTCCCCTCCCCGTTCCTTTACCTCATTTCCATAGAGTGGGGGTGGGGGGAGAGAGACATGGCAGGGCTCAGGACGGGAGCTTGCTGGCAGCAGCTAATGTCTCAACTTGCTGATCTAGCAATGTACTTAGAGTGGGGTCAGCGTACTTAAAGGGGCAATGCGCATCTCTCTCTCTCTCTCTCTCACACACACACATGGTGTGTGTCTCTGTCTCTCTCTGCCATGCTGTCTCCCCTCCCTCCATTCATGCTACCTTGTAGAGTGTGAGGCTACATTAACAACGTGTTAATCCTTGAGGGCTCAGCCAAGTGCTAGTTCATCATTTAGCAGTAAGGCATTCCCTGGGAAATATCCCACCCTCTTCCACCCTCTGACTTCACCACCTCAGCCAAGCTTCACAATCATCATTGCTGTGTACAGTATTAAATTGTTTGTTTAAAACTTATATTGAGTATATGTGTGTTTTGCCTGGCAAAAAAAAAGTCCCTGGAATCTAACCCCCCCATTTACATTAATTCTTATGGGAAAATTGGATTTGCTTAACATCGTTTCGCTTAAAGTAGCATTTATCAGGAACATAACTACAACATTAAGCGAGGAGTTACTGTATGTCCTCAGATCGGAGCATGAGGATGTGTAGGGTGCAAAAGCAGCACACATTCTTCAGACCAAATGTGACTTCAAATGACTGAAGTTGTAGGAATGACTAAAGAAGAACAATGAGAAATGTAACGTAGAAAGGATTATCTTGGATACAGCGTGACAGTCCAGAATGAATAAAAAGAAACATAAAAGGGATTCTAAGACCTTTAGATGGTTCCACATTAAGCGTACAGTGATAGGCCTCACTAGGATGGAGACAGAAAAATAGTACTAAGATCACATCTAATTTCTGGAAGGAAATCAGGAGTACAGAGTCAGACATTTTGCTGCTTATTTGGTCGAGATAGCAAACTATGGCCCGCAGGCCACATCCGGCCCGCAGGACCATCCTGCTTGCCAGCCAGGGAGGTTACCCCCGGTCCCTCCCCTGCTGTTCCCCCTCCCCCGCAGCTTGCGCCCGCGCACCTCTCAGGCTTTCCGATAAGCCAGTCCTGCCGCTCTGAGCGGCATGGTAAGGGGTAAGGGATAGATAAGGGGCAGGGAGTCCCAGGGGGCAGTCAGGGGACAGGGAGCAACGGGCAGTTGGATGGGGCGGAGGTTCAGGGGCAGTCAGGGGACAGGGAGCGGGGGGGTTGGATAGGTGTGGGAGTCCCGGGGAGCCTGTCAGGGGGCGGGGGTGTGGATGGGGATGGGGCAGCCAGGGGACAGGGAGCGGGGGGGGGGTTGGATAGGGGGTGGGGTCCTGGGGGGGGGAGTTAGGGGCAGGGGTTTTGGGGAGGGCGGTGAGGGGACAAGGAGCAGGGTTGGATGGGTCGGGGGTTCTGAGGGGGGCAGTCAGGGGGTGGGAAGTGGGAGGGGGCAGACAGAGGGCGGGGGCCAAGCCGTTTGGGGAGGCACAGCCTTCCCTACCCGACCCTCCATACAGTCTTGCAACCCTGATGTGGCCCTCGGGCCAAAAAGTTTGCCCACCCCGCCCTAGGGTATCATGTTGGACACCCAGAAAATGGGCAACCCACAATTAGTGACCACCTGTGAAAAATGTGGTTTAAGTAAATTGCTTAGTGTCATATAGGAACTCTGTGGTAGGGATTGAATCCCATTCCCCAGGGCAGCATTCAAATGCTCATTTATTACACATCTTCCAATTTCTGCAACAAATGAGGCAGGGTTCCTACAGATAACAGCCTCCCTTATTTATCCACAAAGCAGGTTCATCCTGTACATTGAATGAGACAGGGGTTCCTGTGGAAAAAACACTATGTGATCATTTAATTAAAGGCTGTATCATAATTAAGGCTACAATTATGTCACGGAGGTCATGGAAGTCACGGAATCAGTGACTTCCAGAGACCCCCGTGACATTCCCTACTTCAGCCCCAGGGACTGCGGGACTCGGAGCTGGCAGCCAGCGGGGCCCTGGCAGGGTTCCAGCAACAGGCAGCAGTAGCGACAGGCAATAGAGGGCCCCCTGCAAGGTTTCAGCAACAGGTGACAGACTCTTGAGGGGGCCCCTCCTCTGGGTTCCAGGGATGGGCAACAGCCTCACATGGGGAGGAACAGGGACGCCTCGGGCGAGTGGCCTGGGGTGTCCCATTTTCTCTTTGGGAAATATGGTCACCCTGAAGCTCCCAGCCGCCATGGGCGGAGGGCCCCCCCCCCCGCAGCTTCCAGCTGCCCTGGGCAGAGGGGGAACCCCACAGTTCCCAGCCACCACGGTGGCGGGGGAAATCATGGAGCCACAGCAGCAAAAGTCACAGACAGGTCATGGCTTCCGTGAATTTTTGTTTATTGCCTGTGACCTGTCTGTGACTTTTACTAAAAATAACCATGACAAAATCTTAGCCTTAATCATAATGCATGTGCTCTAGTGGGCCAAATTAAAGTTTGTACAGGCAATTCTAATTATGGCATTTCCTAAATATTGAAACCTTGACTTTGCAACCTTAATCATGTACTTTTAATGTAGTTTGTGTGTTATTTTCTGTTTAAAAAAAAAAAAACTGGGAAAAAAACAAAAACAGAACTTCCATCATGTTGCATTATATTGACAACCACAGGGATCATCAGCGGTGTTGGAACCTTTAGATCCATTACACACACTTCTGCCACTTGAGCTAACAGAGTAACTGATAGCAGTAGAATTTTGTCATCCTCTGCCTCCCATCACCGGAGGGGGATGAAACACACACTCTGTCAATTGGTTTCACAGCTATTTTCTGGCAGCAGAGAATTGGGAGACTAAGGAACCAGGGGTTCCATTCCAGGTTCTGGATGGGAGTGTGCGCTAGAGGGTACAGACTCTTCTGCCCATTCCTCACAAGATTGATCCCTTTCCTCATTCCCTCCAATCTGTTCCTGACTTAATCCTATCTTTTTTTCACCCATGGCTCCTTGTCCCAGTCCCATTTTCCTTGTGTACTCAGTCCCTATCTCCAGCCCTCAGGATTCTCATCCCAGTTCCGGTCTTCTTACCTTTCCAGTCTTAGTCTCCCCCTCCAGGTTTGCTGTCCAAGTCCCAGTCTCCCACAATTCCAGGTCTATCCCCATAACTCCCAGTCTCCTTCTCCAGCCAGTCCCATTTTCCCTGCTCCTCATCCAGTCTCTCTCTCCCCTCCTTCCCCACTCATTGGCTGCTAGTCTCCTTTTCTGGGCTCCTCATACAATCTCAGTGTTCCCCATCCTTTGCTTCTTATCCCAGTCTCTTTGCCGGCCAATTCCAGTTCTACTCCACCCCCTCAGCCCCTTGTCAGATCTATTTCCCCTCCCCACCATCCATTTTCCACCCACACCAGTTTCTACTCTCAATCTTCCCCCTTCCCCTAGCTCCTCATATGATGTCAGTGTTTCCCCCCTCCCAGTTCCTCTTTCCCCTCATCAGTTTCAATGTGTCCCCCTGAAAACCTTCTGGCTATCAGTTTTCCTTACCCAGCCAGTCCAGGTTTCTCTTCCCTTCCCCCACTCCAGTCCCAGTTTCAGCAAACTTATTTAAATCTACGCCTTTCCCTCCCTCCTTGTCTGGCTGTTGTCCTCTCTGCTTTTGAATCAGATGGCTTCCTCCTCCATGCTGCCTGGGAACCAGAAATGGATTTATTGAGAGCTCAGGAACAACAGGCTCTCTGCCCTCAGTTCCAGTACATGGCCCCACTCTGGCCAGAAGCAGTAATTACCGGGCAAGTCTGGTTTTGGCCCTGGGTTGTATGGAACATGCCCATGCTTTGAAAGTTGAGCTGTAATTGCTCTGTGGCGATGACACACATGAGGTCAGGTCGCATATAAGAGTTGAGAGGTTGCTTTGTGGGAATGGTGCATGTGCAGTCTGGTCAGCCCTAGGAACTGAGAGAGGCTTGAACATGCTCAGGGAGGGCTGAATCTTTGGAGATTTTAGCTCCTAAAGTGAAGTAAGGGTGAAGGAGTTGGTGGCACAAGTATGTGTCAACTGCGATTTTTCAGTCTTACACCTTGGCCAAACATGGGCAGATTTTCATGAGTGCAGGAAGACAAATCCCTGACACAAAGGCCACCCGCTTGCCAAATTTCACATCCCCATTTCAAAGCTTGGGAACCTGAGAACGTTTTAACAAAAAAAGGTCACCAGACTTTTTTTTTTTTTTTTTTTTAAATAACAACAGGCAAAACATGTTTTTCCCTACTCTCATTCTTGTAAATGGCTGAACTATTTTGGATAAATTTTTCCATGCAAGTTCATCCTGAGATAGACACTTGGCATGTAAAATTCCAGTACACATTATTAAAGTTTAGCAAAAGTTATAAGCAAATAAAACCAGGGTCTTATAATGCAACGGGCTGGACAACCTTAACAGGTGATACTTTCAGCCCTCCCTATAATAAACCACTGAAAACTTCACTGAGCGTCTAGATAGAATTTCAAGAACTTTTGTTAAGTATATTACCAAATAAAATAACACCATTTCATATCATCTTATGGCCCTTTTAATATTTTAAAAGTTATACTTTCTTACCTGTAGATTGGCAAAGAAAAGGATGTCTTCTTGGGATGAAAATTAGATTAATGAAAACCCAAAATAGCTGTGCTAACCAACTATGTACGAGCACCCAGTACAGATCTTAATAAAATAAACACACACACATATAAACAGTACACCTGCTTTAATTAACAGTGAAAGACATTTTAAAAAAAATCTGTCAATACTTAAAGATTTTAAATATAGGGGACAGACTTGGTTGGTAAATATTGGTAAATGCTGACTTTTTAATAGCAGTTATTGGAAGTGTATGTCATCAGTAGAACCATACCTACCTCTCGTAGATGGTTTTTAAAGTAAGCTGATCTGGAACACCTTCAGTCTCTTCCAGATGCAATATGAGCCAGGATGTCCTGTATGGCCACTGCTCTGTAAGGTTGATCCAGCTAGCCAGTCTATCCCAATTGAAAGTGATCTGATTAGCTCTCAATAAACGTCCTAAAAAAACAAGAAGGGGGTGAGAAAGGAATCAACTCTTTTAATTGCATGATCTTTTGTCACACTTTATATAACAGATGAAAATCATGTATTCTCCTAACAGCAGAAAGTGGAAAAAGTTAGTAGATTAGTTCTATGGAGTTCAAATTTGTTTCATGTCACATGTAAAGGATATAATTTGGTAATCTAATAAAAAATCCTACCGGATATCTGTCTATATCTCAAAACCCACCACGACTATCAGCCTCTGATTGGCCAGGCACTGGATTACAATTACCAGCCTGTTACGAGTAAGAATTAATGTGCATTAGCAGAGTTGTGGGGCAAAGTTTGTACAGTGCCTGACGTAATTCTGCCCGACTCTAGCAACATTCTACAGCAATACGTTTATACTATATATTTCAGAACATTTTTAAAAATTTCATGATTTCATTCCAAGAGATTTTCTGTCTGTTTCCACCAGGAAGATATCACTCATGGTTATAAGAAATAGGTAGATAATTGGTATCCTGAATAGTAAATCAAGAAAATCTCAAAGCTCGAAACAAAAAGCAGTACTTCATTAACAAGAAAGGCAAGGTTTGGGGTTACAAATATAGCATATTATTAAAGGCAGAAAAAAGGATCTAAAATCAGTTCATGTAGTTGACAAACATTCTGATGAGAACAATGTGATAAGAGGTTTCTTTACTAAGATGAATCCTGATTTGCATGTGCTGATGAAAGAGTATTCAGTTAACACTTTCAAAATACTGTCAAACTTCTAAATCACAGGTAACAAGGTTCTACACGAATTTTTGATGCAAGTTCATATTTAAGACTCCACCTTCTGCAAAATACACATTGTGAATCCATTCTACATATGAATCTCACACTTTAATAATGTATTCCTATTGTGTCCACTTTCTTTGCATTTGTGTTGTGGTTGTACTTTTTGTTGAAGTAGCATTACTAAGATTGTTAAAGTGGTTCATAATTTATCACCCTTAAAGATCTGATTATGATGTTTGTAGTTAAATTATATTAGTGTACACAAAAATCTCATGGTTATAAACTTTATACAGTTTTAGTTTTTACTATTGGGGGGAATTCTGTGCATCTGCAGAAGCGCAGAATTCCTCTGTCTCACATAATTTTGTATTTTCCTGCATAAAATACATTTTGCCTAAGAAATGCTGCAGTTCTGCCTTTTGCCCACCAAAGACCACTGTGGCACCAGAACAGCTGGCTGCATTCATGCCAGCTGTTCTGGAGCCACAGTAGCCTATGGTGGACAAAATGCGGAACTGCAGCACTTCTTAGGCAAAATGTATTTTACACAGGAAAATACAAAATTCTATGCCCAGTGCTGCAGAATTCCCCCAGAAGTAGAAGTTCATCACAGCACTCTGCCAGCAGAACCAGGTTAGGACAGAGTGGGGCACACAGGGCTGCTGGGGGGTCACAGACTGGAGTTCAGAATGTCTTGGGGGGAGGGGGTACAGACTGGCACATGGGCTCAGGAGCTGAGGGGTGACAGCACTGAGCCTAGGGGTGGGGAAGAGGGGTTACAGAGATCCATGGGGGTGGGAAGTGCACAGGCAGGGGCAGATATGCTTGACTGAATGGGAGAGCCTTGGGGTCAGCTAGGGTCTGCATGGGAGAGGCTTCCCAAAGCCCTAACAATCCCCCCCTCCCCAAAAAACCCTTCTCCCACCCACACGCTCCAGATTCACTCCTAAGCTCCTTCCCTCTCCCTCAGCTCCTCCAATACCCCTGACTCCCCCAAGCCTTTGCACTGCTTCTGACCGGTGCAGAAAATACAGTGCTGTGTTGTAATTTAAATGAATTACACACACAAAGTTCTGTATTAATAAGTCTAGTAAGGAATCTATTGGTCAAAAAAAATTACCAGAATCTTTTTTTTTTTTTTGGTCTGTATTGTTACAGACATACTTGCTGACAGATATTTTGAAATAAATTACCAAAATAATTGAAACTGGAATGATTATATTACGTTATTTTGACAAATAAAATATGCAGAATTTTGTAGAATTTAAATTTTTTTGGTACAGAGTTTTTAATTTTTGGTGCAGAATTCCCCCCGGAGTAAGTTTCATACCTGGTGTCATATATCCACTTGATGTGTGCTATGCCCCAGTTTTTAAACAATCCCTTGGAGGAACCCCTTCAAAGTGCCAGACTCCAAAGGGCTCCCACTTTTCTTTAAGGGTAGGCCACTTAGCCAACGCGTCCTAGGCTGAAACCCTAAGGTCCAGCACACTTGTTTCACACCATGAGCTCTGAACAGCAGGACCGAGATAGACGCCTGTTTACTTTCTACCCTCTTTGCAGATCAGTTTACTTCAGCAATTTTTGGCTCTGAATGACTGTGATTTTAATGAGATTAGAGAATATTGCTTTTTTAGAAAATTGCCTTTGTAGACAAGTTGCTAATGTCAGTATTTCCATTGGATAGAAATGCAATGCAATATAGTATTAACCTTTTTTAAAAACTACTGGGAAACGGTGAATATTAAGTATTTACAAATGTGACTTTCATATGCTTTTTATTGCTTAAATAGATTTTTGATAGTATTTAACATAAATATTTAATATACAAATATGAGTTCATTAGGAAGTGTTGGCAGGATAAAAATAGGAAAATTAATAAGTGTGGATGTGTCAAACTACCAGGAGAGTATTTGGGTGCTGGCAGACAGGCATAGCTCCTGGTGTGCAGATTACTAGAGTAGTTTCCTATTCATAACAGAATCCTTCTATAAAAAAACTGCTCCTAATTTTAAATTTGTCAGATCCAGTTAGTTGGGAACATGTTGAATTTCCAAATAAAATTAAATTATACAAATTTTCTTTGCTCTCATCAGACAAGCTTTTCACGTTTTTGCTTGTAGATTCTCTTGTTTATAGTCTAATTGGTTCAACAGGAATGTTACACTAATTATTGTGTGTAAGATATATAGAATCATGGAAATGTAGGGCTGGAAGGGACCTAGAGAGGTCATCAAGTTCAGCCCACTGCACTAATGCAGGGCCAAGTAATAAGTAGGCCATCCCTGACAGGTGTTTGTCCAATCTGTTCTTTAAAACCTCCAATGGTGAGGACTCTACAATCTCCCTTCGAAGCATATTCAAGAACTTAAGTAACCATGTAGTTTGAAAGATTTTCCTAATATCTAACCTAAATCTTCTTTGCTGCAGATTAAGTTGATTACTTCTTGTCCTATCTTTAGTGGACATAGAATCATAGAATTGTAGGACTGGAAGGGACCTCGAGAGGTCTTCTAGTCCAATGGTTTTCAACCAGGGGTATGCAGAGGTCTTTCAGGGAGTACATCAACTCATCTAGATATTTGCCTAGTTTTTCCATAGGCTACATAAAAAGTACTAGCAAAGTCAGCACAAACTAAAATTGCATACAGACAATTACTTGTTTGTACTGCTTTATATACTATACACTGAAATGTAAGTACAATATTTATATTCCAATTGATGTATTTTATAATTATGTGGTAAAAAGGAAAAAGTAAGCAATTTTTCAGTAATAGTGTGTTGTGACACTTTTGTATTATAAGTCTGATTTTGTAAGCAAGTAGTTTTTAAGTGAGGTGAAATTTGGGGTATGTACTCCTGACACTAGAGATGAAATAGGCTACAGCATCTGCTGCTTGCAGGAATGTCCTGGCCAGTAACTGTCCCTCAGCAATGATGGCTTGAAATTGCTTTCTTTGCTGTGGCAGAAGGTGCTCAATAAAAGCAGTAAATTTCACGTAGTTTGTGTAATCGTATTTTGCCATGATTGCCTTGTAATTTGCAATCCAAAATTATAGGGTTGCAGATGAGTAAACTTCCATCCAAAAAGGTCCAGAAGCTTCTGGTCTTTGTCATCTGGGATTGGCTTGGTGTGGTGTTCCTTCCCCTGTTCATTCAGCACATCCACCACCAAAGATTTAAGTAGGGAGCGAGAGAATAAAGGGAGTGCTTCATCATCAGTAGCCTCAGTTTAATCTCCCAGTTTTACTTTGCCTGGGATTTAAGGGCAAGACAGAAGTTACACTTCTGAGGAATGTGTAACCGCTGCTAACTAGGATGTCCTCCCAACAAGTCAGGCAGCATTTGAACCCCGGTGAGCCAGATATGCCCTTCCAAAGAAGGCAAGCCTCCCTAGAGAGGAGAGGAATAAATCTAATTCTCTCAACTACCAAACTAATCTAACTAGCAAGCAAACAATCTAAAACTAAATTAGCAATTAAAAGAAAAAATTTTTTAGTGGAGGCATGCTCAAGCGCCATCTCAGGCTGAGACAGCTGAGAAGGAACTGAGGGCGGTTCACTCACACAGTCCTATATAATCTCAGTGTGGGGCACAAGGCTGTGTAAGGCACATGTGCGAGCCAAATGGACACTGCCAGTGCAAATTTCCATTTGAAGGCATGTGGGGCACATGCAGACCTGGAGTGGACCTCCTAGGGGCACTACTCAAAGAACAACATCTATTCCCTTCTCAACTAAAGGCTGCAGCTCCAGGTTCTAGTCTTCAATTATTTTGTATTCCACTAGTCCCCTCAAAAATATGGACATAAAAGCCAAGAATTAAGAAGAATAAAAAACTTTTGAGGCCTTCTTTATACATCACAAAAAACTTTTTTGTTTGTTTGTTTGTTATTTTTGCCTTGCAGTTCACCTTAAGGTACTAGCTATGTGATCGTTTTTCATTACACTATATTGTAGAATCTGGAAATATATTTAAATCATAGAATCAGACAAATGTAGGGCTGGAAGTGACCTTGAGACCTCATCAAGTCCAGCCCCCTTCACTGTGGCAGGGCAAGTAAATGTAGACCATCCCTGACAGGTGTTTGTCTAACTTGTTTTTAAAAGCTTCCAGTGATGGGAACCCAGGACCTCCCTTGGAAGCCTATTCCAGAGCTTAACTACCCTGATAGTTAGAAAGTTTTTCCTAATATCTAACCCAAAACTCCCTTGCTGAAGATTAAGCTCATTACTTCTTGTCCTACCTTCAATGGACATTCAGAACAATTGATCACCGTCCTTTTTATAACAGCCTTTAACATATTGGAAGACCGTTATCAGGTCCCACCCCCTCAGTCTTCTTTCCTCAAGACTAAACAGGCACACTTTTTTTTTAACCTTTCCTTGTATGTTAGGTTTCCTAAATCTTTTATCATTTTTATTGCTCTCCTCTGGATTCTTTCCAATTTATCCACATCTTTCCTAAATTGAAGTGCCCAGAATTAGAGACAGAACTCCAGCCGGGGACTCACCAATACCAAGTAGAGCAGGACAATTACCTCCTGTGTCTTACAACACTCCTTTTAATACTCCCCCGGAATCATATTAGCCTTTTTTGCAGCTGCATCACATTGATGACTCATATTCAGTTTGTGGTCCCTACAACCCCCAGATCCTTTTCAGCAGTATTACCATCTAGACAGTTATTCCCCATTTTCTAGTTGTGCATTTGATTTTCTCTTTCTAAGTGAAGTACTTTGCACTTGTCTTTATTGAATTTCATCTTCCTGAATTCACACCAATTTTTCAAGGTCATTTTGAATTTTCAGCCTGTCCTCCAAAGTGCTTGCAACCCCTCCCACTTGGTGTCATCTACACATTTTATAAGCAGTCTCTATTCCATTAACCAAGTCATTAATGAAAATACTGAATAATACACAGAACTGACCTCTGCGGGACCCCAGTAGATATGCCCTCCCAATTTGATCGCAAACCACTGATAACTACTCTTCACGAGTTGTGCACCCACCTTATAGTAATTTCATCTAGACCATGTTTCCCTAGCTTGCTTATGAGAATACCATGCTTCATGTCAAAAGTGTAGTCTAAATGTATCATACACATGAGAATAAGTTTTCTAATCATTTCAACAGGGTTTTAGCCCTCTGGCTCCCATTAACATTAATGACCAACAACTAAACCCAGGACATGATTTTTTTTAAAAGAAGATTTACAAAATGCTCAGGTTACATTTAAATTTCCAAGTGAACATTTAGTTTTGTTCTGTTTTTTGAGATATGAAGCCACTGAATCTCTTTTTGGCAACATCTGGTAGCATTCTAGGAAAGCATCTTACCTTAGAAGTAGGATATAAAAAAAAAAAACACTTGGAAACAAATGCATGAATTTTGCCCTTCATATACATTACTCTTTCAACTACCACCTTTTAAATAGTGCCTCATACTAAGCATTTTGGAGTATCCATAGCTTATTTTAAATTTTTACACAGTGCTTTTCTGTGGGTTTTTTTGTACTAATGTTACTGAAAGTATGCACCTCAGTGTGTTGCACCATTCCGGAGAGCAGATAATATTTTCACCCCTCAGCTCACAGACTACAATTCTGACCAATCACCATAACATACTCCTTAGAGTGCACAATGAACACGTCATACTCACCTGTCACAGAAACAATATTGAGTAATCTTCTCATGGTCTGAGGACTGATATCACTGAACCAGTCCTCTGTAACCAGAAGCTTGGTCAGATCAAAAGACATCTGGCGTGTAATAGTCCGCTGCATCTGTCGTCTTCGGTAAGTATCCTGACAAATAAAAAACCAAAATAATGGTTAGTTTTTCCAAATTGTACATACCTGAAGGGCTTCCCATTTCAGGTTTTGTGCTTAAAAAAAATATTCTAATTTTTACAAGTTCCACCAAAGGCATAGATTTGAACTCAAATACAATGAAAATATATTCACAGAAAAAAATCTTCTTTGACTAAACTATATAATAATCAATACAAGCAACACACATTGTAAATTATTTCTAATAAGCCAAATTACTATGGCTTACAAACAATAGCAGAGTTTTTTCACACGACAATTATGAATTACAAAATACAATGGTAAGTCACAATATTTTGTACGAACACAACAATTTAAAATATTGTTGCCATCACTTTTGTCTGTCTCTGCAAAAAGTTAAATTTCATCCATTTTCTCATATAATGTTGAGAAAACCACTTTTTAAATTAAGGGAAAAAAACCTCAAGAGCATCTCTTTGCTTTGAAGGAATCAAAAAAATCCTCATTCATAGCCCTAGCATCTGGTCACACAGAAACTGATATAGGAGGCAGTTGTTAAGCCAAGCATCTTTGTGGTTGTTAGATATGACCCCACAGACCCCACCTTGAGTACAGATTGAACAAGGATTTGTATACCCTCTCCCCCTTTCAGGTATTGTAGGATCAAATTATTATAGATTAGATGGCTCTAGGGCTCCAACAATACCAGCTGTGAGGCAAGCTTGGTCAAACTTGGCTAGAAAGTTCTGCTTTCATCCATTCTTTCATGTAGAGGTCGTCCTACAGAGCAATCCTATCCTTAAAATATGTGGCAAAATCTTGATGCGAAGGGATTGGATGGAGGAATTATGACTGTGTCACAGCTAACTGACAATGATAAATTTAAACCATGTTTAGATCTTCAGCAACAATTTGGCTTGCCCTGCTCCAGACCATGGAAATATGTCCAGTTAAAGCATTTACTTACAAATATATTTGGACCAGATCCATTGGGAGCTCCACAATCTCCAGAACTTTTATTATATTGAAAAAAAAACTTCCTGGCCAGGGGTATCCTTTTATGATTTTCTGGCCCAAAGAACTCTGCCAAAGATTGATAATTTGCAAGTCGCTTGGAATAGAGATTTAGATATGGAACTATCTTCAAATCAATGAAATATAATTGTATCTAATGTTAAAAAAGCAACTATAGACCTCAGACTATGGCTTATTCACCAAAAGACACTTTTTCAAATATATTGGTCCCCACATAGCTTAATAGTAATGGGCCTCATACATGCTGGCCACTGTTGGAAATGTAATTTCTTTAATGCTACATTAGCTCATGGGTTTTCGGAGTGTCCTTGTAACAAGAATTTTCTCATATGAGATGGGTCAAAGGAACAGTTTGATACTGGATTATAAATTGGAGCCCATCCCCTTAAGTTTCATTCTTCAATGTATTACTGCTACCTGGCGGTTACCTGGTAACAAGGTGGCATGGTTCCATCATGCAGCTTTGGTCACTAAAAAAATTAAACCTGAAAAAATGGAAAAGTTGATCCCCACTTAATACTGATGCCTGCCTTGGTGACACTGCTGACTTCACGGCTAACAAATGACTGGAATTCCACAGGAAGAGAATGCCTGAAAAATTCCAAGCAATTTTGGCTGATTTTTTAGCAGTCTATGATAACGTAGACTCTGAAAACAGTTTTGTCACTTCACCTCCCCTCCCTTTTTCCTAATTCTCTTTATTTACTTTATGTATTGTGATGAATCTGGCATTTTGGTATATTTGTTGTATTTGGAAAAATTAATAAAAAGTTATAAATATGAAAAAACTGATATAGGAGGCGGAAGAGAGACACAACACAGTACCATGCTAGTAGTTCATTTTTGCTTTTGTGGTTAAGGAAATAAAAAGTCCCTTTCTTTCTTTGCAAATGGGATAGAAGGACTCTGCTCATGTGTGGGGAGCAGTGAAGGGAAGAAGTTACTCACTTTGTGCAGTAACGATGGTTCTTCAAGATGAGTGTCCCTATGGGTGTTCCACTGTAGATATGCTTGTGTCCTTGCACTGCTGATCAGAGAACTTTGGTAGCAGTGACCACTAGACCCACACATATGCTGTCTCCCAGCTTCCCCACAACTCCATCATTGTCTATGCGTTAAACTCTTGGGGTTGTCAACAACAAATGAGATCCACTCCCTATGAATGGGACTGGAAACGCTTGGACCTCTTCGGGATGAAAGCCTATTCCTCGGCCACGGTACAGTTCCGAATCAATAATTATCAAGCCTTAATGGCAAAATATGACTGTCAACTATTGGAAACTTAGCAACTTTATTGATCAGCTTCCTGAGTCACAGCTCGGCCAGTTCTGATGTTTTGAATTACCATCATTAAATAAAAAATAGATACATATTATAAATATCTCTTCTTTTATGCTACTATCTTTCTCACCCGTCTATTAAGAGCAGTTTTGCTGCCAAGTTTGGTCATCTCTCCAAGGCTATTCTGAGAAACTCTTCTGTCAACTTCTTCATGTATTCCTAAAGAATGACATTTTCCCCATTAAAAAACATTTCACTCTTCCATTTCATCTGCTTATTCCAACTGTAAACTGTAAAATGTCTAAAGTTACCAAATATTTGCAAAAGATGTTATTAAAAAAGCTAAAGATTAATGGTTTCAAGATTATTTATTTTATAACCTTGCTATAGTCTCCTTGCAATATAAACTTACCTGAAGTATCTGTATATGGAATATCTCCATTGGTAGTTGAAGCTACCATCAGCTTTTTTGCACTACTGAGCCCACGACTATTAAGAAAGACAGGCAAATGGACTATATTTCTCATGTAATCGTGTCCATTTATGTTCGAATCGCGTAACACACTATTGAGGTTCTGGTTAATTGCCTTTATAATAATATGTGGGTCACTTGCAAAAATGGCAATAAATGGGCCTTTTGAAAACAGGACTCGTACCTGCAATAAGAAAAAAAGGTAGATTGTAAATTGTTTTTTTACCATGTGCCATTAAACATTCTTGTAGTTAAAATTTTATATTTATTTTGTTCTGATGAGTTGAATAGACAAACTATACGGAACACAACATTTTTTTTCTACTACATACACTGTCAGAAGTCATTATATGAAATAGTACCATGAAAATAATATGCTTGATATACCACAAAAATTAATACCAAATTCTTAACTCCTGAAAAATTTTCAGCTAAAATAGCCTTTTAATTTACGCTGTCCTCGGGAGCCAAAAAATCTTACCGCATTATAGGTGAAACCGCGTTATATCTAACTTGCTTTGATCCACCGGAGTGCGCAGCCCCGCCCCCTCGGAGCGCTGCTTTACTGCATTATATCCAAATTCGTGTTATATCGGGTCGCGTTATATCGGGGTAGAGGAGTAGTTGAGAAATTTGAAAAAACTTTTCAACCAAAAAAACTAAGCTCAAGATGACACTAATTCATAGTGTCTTAGATCTCAAAGCACTTCACTATCATTAAAGAGTTATTCTCAACACTTCTGGGAGCAGATCTTTGGCTGGTGTAAACAGTTGCAGGTTCTACTGAAGCTAGGACAATTTACATAAGCTGAGGATCTGTTCCCTGGGAGGTAGGCAAAAATCATCTCTGTAAAACAACAACTCACTGTGTCAAGCATCTGTAGAACTTTGTCTTGTTCACAAGCATCCAATCCATCAATAATTACGACAAGTCTTGTCTGATTCTGAGTGAAGCTATCAATAGTTTTTGCCATTTTGGCCATCAGTTCCACTTCACACTTCAGAACCTACAAAAGTTAAAAAAAAAGAACCTTTCAAAATTAAAAGAAAGAATAGAAGCTATATAGTGGAAATATGAAGAGAACTTTTTAGAAATTGGGGCAAAGACTTTCAAAGCGCAATTTTAGTTTTAATGAAGTTTTATATATTTTAAATGTCATTCCTTTTAAAAATGATCTATCCCAACAATATTTTAATATTATTAACTAATACTTTTAATTACTGAAAAGGGAAAAGAAAAATACAACGGAATTAAAAAAGAAATCAGTTAAATAACTATGAAAAAAACATATTTATTTTAAATCAGGATTTTTTTCTTCCTTAAACAGAGTTTAAGAGGCTGTTCTGAAAGGATGCATATTTTTAGTTTTTGTAGTTTTGGTCTGGTCACAGACTGTCATAAGTTAATACCATATTAGCTTCATTTAACAGTGATAAATTAATACACATTTACAGTAACTCAGCATTTCAAGAGTGAATCAAAAGAGTTCAAAACAGCTATAGTTTCTTCTAATTTCTCCAGTGAAATAGAAGAATTACTTAGCGTAAATTTTATGCAAAGATTTTCCTTATCTGCGTTCCTGTTTGAATGTCTTTTGTAAGTAAATTTTTTAGTGTTTTCTTAAAGTTTAAGTGGGAATGGACTGCGGGACAAAAGGATGCAAGTGCAGTTCCTTATGGAAATGATTTTCTTCATAAATAGCTGTGCATGAAACATTCTCTGCTGTAAGATAAATACGATGGAACAGTGTAGCTCCTAATGAAGATTTAATCTGACAGACAAGATCTCATGAGAACCAAGCCCCAAGCAAACAAGTTTAGGTACAGAGCATGTAAGTTTTGAGCAAGGAAAAGTAAGAGAGTCATGAACAAATTTTAGACGGCGCCTAATTTCAAAGACTTCTTAAATATTTAAGAGAAACTTAAACAAAAAACTATACAAAAATTCAAATGGTATAAAAATATAACCCCGAGAAATTTCACATTGATTTTCCTCTTTGAAAAAAGTGGCCAAACAGGAATTTAAGCCCCATTTTAATCCCATTTTAGAAAGCAACCATAACTATAGAGTCCACATCAGGATTCTCTATAAACAGTAGCAGCACCAGTAAATGCTATCACTTTTGCTACCAAGTTTTTAACTGGCTCTTAAAAATTAAGTCACTCTCTCATTGGCTTCATTCTTTTCTTAACCAAAGACACTATGGATGGCAAATGACTGACAATGCTCAAAGTTATACATGTGTAATTTATTCTTTATTAACTTTGCAGTAAAGTTTCTATGATTATATTGAATCTTAATAGTATTTGAAGCAATTGCTTTTATCACATTACTGCAGGTCCTATGATGGGGTGCCCAACTCACACACACCCTGAGCAGGAGCCAGGAGGGGCCAATTAATATCACATGTTGCACCTGGAGGGGAACCACGGATTGACAGGCCCTAGTGGCAGAAGAAGCCCAGCTGGGGGAGGAGCCAGGATAGGAGTATAAAGCCAGGAAGTGAGAGCAGGAAGGGGCTTCCGGAGGAGGTCTGCAGTCACTCCCTAGAGAGAAAGAAAGTTGGCCAGAAACAAAAAGGAGACCCAGGAGGAGAGTATGCCCTGGGGTCCTGCCCTGAAAGGGGGAGTCTGGCAAGAGGTTGAGATGGGTGAAGCAGCCACAGGGAGCAGAGGAATGTCCAGTGGTAAACCCAGAGAAAGCGAAGGAGATGGAGAGGTGGAGTAGGAAGGGGCCCAGGAAACAGAAACAGGGTGCAAATCTGAGCAGACCTCGATTGCTAATCATAGGGTTCCTGAACTGGTACCTGGAGTAGTGGATGGACCCATGTTCCCCTATCAGCCACTGGGAAAGTGGCATAGGACCTGGAGAGATGAAACGGAAGACCTTCTGAGGCAGCATCCAGACAGCTTGTCTGGCAGGACTTTGTTACCCTGGAGGGGGGGGACACTATATAGTGACATGACTGGAGTGCCAACTCACAAAGACAGAGCACCCTAAGGCCCAAGAGAAAGAGGGGCCATGGTGCAAACAACCAATGAAGGGTGTGCCAGAAGACGCGAGATCTAATTCCCAGACCCAACCACAATGAGGAGCACCCTGTGGTGAGTGGGACCCCTTTACAAGGTCATTTAGATAATTTATTGTCTAAAGTATTGTTTTTCTAAACAAAGTAAAATTGTAAACTGAAAAGTAATTCTTGGTTGAATAGACAGATCATATGCATTGAATATAATTTTCAGTAGGAGAGCAATGTTCATTTATTTGAAAACTTGTTCTAACGTTTGTGAGGTCTGGTTTGATCAGATGGATGACATCCTATTGTAAGAGGATTATTGTACTCCTTTGTGTTAATGAATGATTCACAATATCAATGCTTACCTTCATGAACCCTTCACTTTTCAGTTTGTGGAGCTTGGAAGCAGCATTATGAAGACGTTTTCTCTGGGAATTTAAGACTGAGTCCAACACTTGCCACCATGTACGACAGTTCAAGATAAAGGCCAAACCAACAACACATGCAACTGATATCAGAATAGCATTCACCGTCATGTTCTTTGGATCTACATTAAAAATGACCAGCAGTGTGATCCCAGCAATAATGCAACCAAGTATGAAGAGGAAGATAACAAAGGATGGGAGACAGCAGGTTTTCTTCCACTTCTTTTTACCTATAAAACATAAAAGAGTCATTGGATGTTGCATGCATCTCTAAATTTTTTATCCAATTTAATATAAAAATGCTCAAGTTTGTAAACTCTATATATGATTATAACCGTCTAAAAATGGTGGGCTAAGTTCGGCCAAATTCTTGCAAAGAGGATGTTGGGGTACCAATCCAGTCTTCAGTTTGCAGTTTCTCTTGTCGAAGAGACCCATCCTGGATGTGGGTGATCTTTGCTGTGAAACAGGCTGATAGTTTCTCACAGTGACAAGTCCTGGGCTCTTGTGTGAAGCGGAGGCAGTCTGTGTTCATGAGTTCTGCAAAGTCTGACAACACTGCCTCTATGGCAGAGGAGAAATAGGATCGCTGCAGGATAAGGGCATATGTTTATAAAAATTTCTTGTTCTGATGTCTGTTTCTATCACCTGATTTACACTATCCATGCACAAACTCTCTTCCTTTCATTTTTTTTTTATTTTCATAGGAGTAGGGCTGAAAAAACTATTTTGGTTTTCATTAAGATTTAATCTCAACAGTTTATTATTTATTAAGCACTGGCAACTGTTTGCACAAAGCCCGCAGAGTGAGTGAATGTGAATATATAAATAAATATTATTGGATTAAATTTTCCAAACCCTGCCTTCCCTTTTGTGGGATCAGTTTGCAAAATGTTCATGTGCACCAACAACTTAGATTACTAACTACCTGGTTTTAAGCTCAAAACTGACAGATATTCAACTACTAATACAAAAAGAAGTCTCAGAAGCCACAATCTTTGATTTTTTTATCCATGCCCTTCTGCCTAGTGAAAAAGAGTCAAGAACATCTAGGACCTTCTAACAGATGATTCCTCCTGTGAAGAAGGAAACCTTCCACTTGGAGTAAGATGATCAAGAAGCCAGCAAAAATGTCTCCAACTTCATTTGACAAGTGCTAGTATCCTAGATCCCTGTCAGTAAGGGGAGGGGCATGGAACAGAAAAAATAATTGTTTTTATTGATGGATTATTCTTTTGTCCATGGACAAGTGACGTAATATCTGAATTCCTGCTGATTCTCCTGATTGCATTTAACACCAATTACATACTCATGTCTGATATCTGAGAGCTTGTAGGAATTAAATGAAATTCCTTCTCCTTTCTCTCAGACCAAACCCAGTGGGTAACAATGAGCAATTATTCCTTCAATCTACAGATCCCTCACCTGTGGTGTTTCTCAAGGCTCAATCCTCTCCCCATCATATTCAGTACCTATATGAAGCCACTGTGTAAAGTGGAATAAATAAAACAGCATGGCTAGAGTGACGGCAGTATAGAGATTACACCCATCACATCATCTCTATCATCAATGAAACAGCATCACCTACCAGCTTCCTCAATGCCTGACCAAAAGCAGCAGGTGCAGCTAGGTGAAGACCAGTTGTCTGAAGCTGAACTCAGCCAAGATGGAGGAAATGCTTGTGTGAATTGAGAAGTGCTTTGAAGAACTCATCTTCCTCACAAAATCCCATTCTGTTAAGAATGTCTTCCCTTTGACTGTTAAGTCAGTCAGCAGCCATGGAGTGCTTTTTAACTCCTCACAGCTACTGGAAGTGCAAACATCTACAGATGAAATGAGCCCACCCTTTTCCATTTGTGGTTAGCCAGAAAAGTCTGCCCCACTCCTGTCACAATCAGAGTTGGTCACTGATAGAGTTGGAAGAGCATAATGAGTGGGGTCATGCAGGGATCAGTTCTGGGTCCGGTTCTGTTCAATATCTTCATCAATGATTTAGACAATGGCACAGAGAGCACACTTATAAAGTTTGCGAACGATACCAAGCTGAGAGGGGTTGCAAGTGCTTTGGAGGATAGGATTAAAATTCAAAAATGATCTGGACAAACTGGGAAAATGGTCTGAAGTAAATAAGATGAAATTCAATAAGGACAAATGCAAAGTACTCCATTTACGAAGGAACAAATCAGTCACATACATATAAAATGGGAACTGACTGCTTAGGAAGGAGTACTGCGGAAAAGGATCTGGAGGTCATAGTGGATCACAAGCTAAATACGAGTCAACACTGTAACAGTGTTGCAAAAAAAAACAACCTAACATCACTCTGGGATGTTGTGATGTTATCTGATTAAAATAGGACAATATAGATAATTGTTGCAACCACTGTTATATATTTGCAGAAAAACTTGTACAAAGGTTGTCAAGTGAGGTATCTATGAAAAGGTTATGATGTGCTTGTTATGATTCTGCTATCTGTATGCATGTATCATTTTTGTATTTGAAGTTATAAGTATTGGCTCTATACTTGGATTTCAAATGTTTGCTCCTGGGGTAACGCCCAGCACATCTTGGAGGGACTATTCGAATTAAGTGGCTCATCAAGAAACACTTGGCTGACAATGGACCATGGGAGACGACCATCTACACTGAGTGGACTGTCATGTAAACGTGCTGTCTGGAATGTAGGTAATGGCTTCCTGCAATGACTGAGGGAAATTGGGCATGAACATGTGGCTTGCCCATGTGACTCCAAACTCCATCTTGTTGCTGTAATTTTCCACAGTAAGAACAATGGGATGCCCTCCACATGGCAAAACCTATAAAAGGCCCTAGGGAAACACCTCCACTTTGTCTTCAATCCTGCTTCTTTACCTATGGAGGAACTTTGCTACAAATGGAAGCTCTGAACAAAGGACTGAATGACCCATCCAAACCGTGGATGTACTCCAGAGACTTGATTTAAGCCAGCAGTTTATTCCATCACTGCTACAAGCCTGAACCAAGAAATTTCCCATTACGGTATGTGATTGATTCCTTTAACCAATTTTAACTCTCACCTTTCTTTCTTTTTATGAATAAACCTTTAGATTTTAGATACTAAAGGATTGGCATCAGCGTGATTTTGGGGTAAGATCTAAGTTATATATTGACCTGGGTGTGTGGCTGGTCCTTTGGGATCAGAAGAACCTATTATTTGATTACACGGATTGTAAAGAACCATTCATCTCTGAATCCAGTGTTTCTGGTGGTGATATAAGAACTGGAATGCCTGAGGGAACTGCCTTTATGTTTTCTTGTTAGCCAGTGTGATGAAACAGGAGTTTACTTTTGTGGCTGGTTTGGTATATCTTATAAAAGAATAACCACCAGTTTTGGGTTGTGTTTGCCCTATTTCTCAGCAGTTCATCCTGAATTTGGCATCCTCAGTTGTGATCCACTAAGGCATGGTTACAGATGCATTAGCAGGAATATTGTAAGCAAGATAAGTAGTAATTCTTCCGCTCTAGTCCGTGCTGATTAGGCCTCAACTGGAGTATTGTGTCCAGTTCTGGGTGCCACATTTCAGGAAAGATGTGGACTAATTGGAGAAAACCCAGAGAAGAGCAACAATAATGATTAAAGGTCTAGAAAACATGACCTATGAGGGAAGATTGAAAAAATTGGCTTTGTTTAGTCTGGAAAAGAGAAGACTGAGTCCTGGTCTACACTAAAGGGTTAGGTCGAATTTAGCCGCGTTAGGTCCATTTTATAATGAACGCGTCTACACAAGCAACCCTGTTCCGTTGACCTAAAGGGCTCTTAAAATCGACTTCTGTACTCCTCCCCAGTGAGGGGAGTAGCGCTAAAATCGACCTTGCTGGGTCGAATTTGGGGTAGTGCGGACACAAATCGATGTTATTGGTCTCCGGGAGCTATCCCAGAGTTCTCCAATGTGACCGCTCCAGTTTGTGTACCTGCCGCGTCCGCAGGTTCGGCTGATTGCGGCTCCCAGTGGCCGCAGTTCACTGCTCCAGCAGTTCCCATTGGCCTGGAGCAGCAAACCGCGGCCACTGGGAGCTGCGATCAGCCGAACCTGCGGACGCGGCAGGTACACAAACCGGCCCAGCCCACCAGGGGCTTTCCCTGCAGAAGCAGCAGAACAAGTTTGGGAACCACTGTTCTACATACATATATATATTTTTATGAAAAATTCTCAACTATGCTCAAGAATACCTTTTGCTTTCAGCTAATTGTTTTTCTATAATCTTTCTACATAAAAAACTATGATTTCACAGCTTATTTTTCCAAGGTGAATGGAAAGGGTACAAATTAAAGCAGTAGTCTATCTTCTACATATCAAAAACTTACAGTTTAGACATAAACAATGTACTGATGTGAAAAAACAGAACACTTTACAACTGCAGTGAAATGGAAAAATCAGAAAAGTCATTTGAGTAATAAATACCTTGTGTATCTTCTGTCTTGAACACTCGAAAAAGTCTTGTTGCTAAGAAACCAAACTCCCTTTCACATGCATCAGAAAGGGTAGCAATCATCTCAGCCATTGACGTTTCACCACCTACACTGGACAGTCTATTGTAATCAGTAAATAGAAATCTGAAACGAGAGAAAAAGAACATGTATCTTGTATGTAGAAGTCCTTTTTGGCTAGTGGAAATAAAACCTTTCTATTTCCCTACAACTGAAGGGTACCCTTTCAAATGTGGCAGAATGAACATTTAAATAAGAGTTTCTTTAAGGTATATCACTGCTCTTATAGCAATTTAGTCTCTTTCCCCTGCCGCCTTCTCCCCCATTTTCAACCTTTCCTTTGCCTCCATCCCTGTCTTATTTTAGCATTTGATTTACTGAAATACACGTCTCACAGTGTCTCAGAGTGCAAATATAAAAGACAAAATTTTAATGATCACAATCCACAAAAACCAAAGACTAATCCAACAATAACATTGTGCAGGATTCTCTCATACATATCTAGGATGAAAAATACAAAAACAAGACAATACAATACCAGTACTTTAGCAGTTTCATGGTCAATTAAAAGGCATGGGAGTAAATAAGTTTCTAATTGATATAGGTACATAATTAGACTGCAGTAGTAACCAAAGATAGAAAAATGCATAACTAATGAACAACAAAGGATCCATATCAGCCTTTCTGATGTAAATATATTGAAAAGTATATACATAATTTTAAGAATTACATGGTCATGCTGTGACTACTTGAAACTTTACTAGACTTAATCTATACATGCACTTGTGATAGGGCAGCTATTTTATGTTGAGATTTACTAACCTACATGAGGAAAAGGAAGAATAAAACTAAATCATAACTTCAAACTATAACATTACAATTTTAATCTAAATTTTATTGCTATTAGTTAAATTGGCGTGTACAAATTGAGATGTAGCATAAAGTAATTTTATTAGCTTCTCGGTAAAGCATAAGGGAGTCTACCAGCAATCACAAAAGTTAGGGTTAATATTTGTTATCATTCTAGAAATACAAATACATACTATTCATTTGAATATGATGATCATTAAAAATATATATACAATCCTTAAAATATCATAAGAATAAGTTTAATGCACCTGTTGCATATTTCAAGTGATTTTAATATGAATGAATCTTGCATGGTTATCTTGGTAACCAATATTATTGTCTGCAAACTATCTTGATCAACTATCCTGATCAATAATTACTCTTTTTTTCTTACTAGAACATAAAGAGTTATTTGAAGGAGAATAAACTACACATACTTAATCCTGCTGGATTCCTATTTCCCTGTACTGTTTATAGATTGATAACAATGTGAAACTGAATTATGTAGGAAAGAGAAAGAGAAAAGTACATATGAAATAATTCTAACCTGACAGGTAAAGCTTTAGTGGTTTGCTCTGGTAATTCTGGTGGGTTCACAAACATCAGTTTGAGAAGCAGCTCCAAGTACCCCATATGTCTTGCCAACCTTGTACTTAATACCCAGGCCCAGTTCCAGCTTTCTCCTTCTCTTCGGCCACCAAAGTAAATCACAGCTGTAATAAAATACTTTCTTAACATCTCAATATAAAAAAAGTCATGGAAGTCTGAACAGATAAGACCTTAATACTTATCAAAACTTGCAGAACTAATGAAGCCAAGTGGCTTTGTTGTAGTACTTGGAATTGTCATGAAAAAGAAAGAATTAGCCTCTATTCACAGCCAATTACACATTAGTGGCCTGAACTAAGGCCTGGTCTACACTACGACTTTAATTCGGATTTAGCTGCGTTAATCCGAATTAATCCTTAACCCGTCCACACTACGGAGCCAGTTACTTCGAATTAAAGGGCACTTAAAATCGATTTCTGTACTCCACCCTGACGAGCGGAGTAGCACCAAAATCGATTTTGTTAATTCGAATTAGGGGTAGTGTGGCCGCACACCACCGAATTAATGTGGTTAAAATTAATGGGGTAGTGTGGCCGCACACCACCGAATTAATGTGGTTAAAAACCGAATTAATGTGCTTAGTGTGGCCGCGCACAATCGAATTTATACAATCTGTTTCCCAAATTCGAATTAATCTCGTAGTGTAGACGTACCCTAAGTGTTGTGGAAGCAGTTAGCTCAAGCCACAGAAGTATAATGGCCTTGTTACACCCAACAGTGGTCCCTTCACCAAATGAAAACCAGCATTTCTGGGTTCTAAAGTTGGCCCTATCCAGTCTTTTTTATCACAAGAATAGCAGCTGCAATATAACTCTCATGACTGAGATGGGATTTTAAAGCAAGAAAAAGGTGGCTCTGAGAACACTGTCAGATATGCAAAGGGATCTGTACATACACAGAGTATCAAACTCAGAGCTTGGAAAGAAAGCTAATGAGAAACTGCTTCTCATATTTTATTATGGAAATGCTAGTCATGACTCCATAGTTAAGTAAATACTCTAATTTAAGTTAAAACAAACCAAAAATGGGTCCCTCAAGAAATTTAGCACTCAAACCATTCTTTGCCTTAATAATGGACAGTTACTAAAACAGACTCTTTAAACTAGTTAAAAATCATTGAAATCTTGTGCATTGTCTATGTTTGAAAAAATCAGACTGCAATAAAGCTATGCTACTAAGGGCATGTCTTCACTACCCGCCGGTTCGGCGGGTAGCAATCTATCTATTGGGGATTGACTTATCGCGTCTAGTGAAGACGCGATAAAATCGATCCCCGATGGCTCTGCCGTCGACTCCGGAAATCCACCGCGGCAAGAGGCGGAAGCGGAGTCGACGGCGGCGCGGCAGCAGTCGACTCGACGCCGTCCTCACAGCCAGGTAAGTCGACCTAAAATACGCAACTTCAGCTACGCTATTCACGTAGCTGAAGTTGCGTATCTTAGGTAGGCCCCCCCCCCCGTAGTGTAGACCTAGCCTAACAGTTGTATCTGTTATGGTTATAGACTAAAACAGGTCCAGACCAGTAGCTCAGGTAACTTATATGGGGCAATTATGACATCTGCGTTAACTCAACCAATCACCAGTTAATGTGCATGCTGCAATTCAATTAATTGATATGAGTTAGTAGAGTGAAAGTGAATGTACATCACGACTTCTCATTCATAGATTACTTAGCTGCCAAATATCACTGGACTGGCCCCAACTATTACTGCTCTTAGAAGTTCTGTGGCTTCATGCTAGCAAATTAAGAGTCAGATTCACCAGTATACTCTGGCTGCTTTGTGCTGTTCCACAGATGCAACATTAACTCAGTCCTATAGTGATAGCAAGCAATAATCATACAATTATGGTTAAGCCATATTAATGTCTGGTATCAAATTAATTTAAAGCAAATTTTAAAAAAATTATTATTTTTAATCCTCCCTGCCCCCATCATGGCATCAAGATAAAACAGAGTTACGGGTATTATGAGGACTTAAAATGGGTGTTTCTGCACTTTAACACATATGGGCATCTTTTCAGTTTAATTTATCTCTGAATTTCCTGGATTTGCAATGCCGGTTTTGGTAACAATTACATTTTATATGATATTTTATCGTTAATTTGATATATATATTTTAATTCCATCTTAATATATTTTTTCCAACTGTTTTTAAATATTTCTGCAATTTTAATCACACCCTCTCAATCATTTGAAGTATTACATGTTCATTTTTAAAAACTGAGCCCTACTCTTTTAAAACCTTGCTATTGCCTGAATATTAAGAGCTTCTGTTAAAAATATTCAGTTCCAGAACTGAAGTGACATAAAATTAAGATATGGGAGTTGAGTCAATGAATTTTTACTTAACAGCTATTGTCTAACCCATATTAATGAAGTCAAATGCATTATTTTGCTGTTCTTACTAAGTTTATTCTCCAATGTTTATTATTAAAAACAATGAAAATAAACACTGTTTTCTTTGTGTTTTTTGCAGAATTACTTGACTTTTTTCAGAAGTACAGCATTTGCTTATGAATAAATACTGAACTCTAAAAATAGATAGAACCAGTATGTTGTATATGAAGTGAAAACAGACTTACTAAAGCATATGTATAGAACTGCTAATAAGCTCAGTGCCACAGCTATTCCGAGCATTGTGTCCACTGTGAAAGCAAGCAATAAACCCAGCCCTCCACACAGCAAGAGCGTAAGGAATACAATAAGCCAAGAGAACTGGAACAGAGGTTCAATCTGCTGTCCTGCAAAAGTTTTCATTTCATCTAGAATAGAAAAAGCATACAGAAAAGTCAACCTTAGTTGTATATTTTTATGACACAAAAAATAAATTCCTGCAAACCAATCAAGGAAATTGTGTTAGAACCCTGATAATAACCACCATAGTATGACAGTAATTATGTTATGTATTTATTTCTGGGTTTCAGTTTAAGTTCATAAAACGAGAATTCCTGCAACACATATTTAGTATCCATGGCGTGAGAGGTAAAAAAATTGTGGCATCAATTAAAAAAAATGACTGAGGAACAGCTAAAAAACATTGAGAACAAATGAAAGTTCTCCAAATAGAAAAGTTAACTTAGGGTAGATATTAGCGCCAATAACGTACATTACTTTTATTTATGATGGGAAGGATAAGGTGGAGTGAATGGATATATTCGCTCAAGTAATAATTATTTAAGTTATTCAAACCATAAAAAATTTTAAGCAGAAATGAGTATGTTTGAGTGACAGGGCATTAGGATGATAAATTAAATTGAAGAGATCATTTTAATACATCTTAGAAGTAAGATGATACTTTAACTTTTATGAATTAGATGGAACATCTCAAATATTTACAGGGTCAACCTGGAAATCTCATTGAGCAGCAGTAAATAAGAGTTTACATGCATTACAAAGAGGATAGAGAATACATGGAAAATTTTTAAATGGTATTAAATGAATTAATGGTGATTTTCTCTTCAAATATTGCAGTCAGCCTGATTATGTGCTCTCAAGAAGTTAACCTCTGAAATAAAAAGGTCCTGAAAATGGCAAGGCAAATGACTAGAATCAGAGAACACTTACATAAGAGAATTAAAAAATACCAGAATTTAATTTTGAAAGATAACTAGAAGATGGGTGATACACATAAAAAAAGCAAATAATATCACAAAGAAACAGCCATCAGTATTCACCCTTTCCTATAATACAAAGATAAACTAACTTAAAATTGAAAGTAAAATTCCAAACTAAGAAAATGAAATACTTTCAAAGCAACAGAATTACCATGTGGTGGGATTCACTGCTGCAGGAAGCCTTGCAGACTAATAGGTTAGCAAGATTTAAAAACTGGTTAGATATTGTATAAAATGTACAAATTTATGGCAGCACTAGCAAAATTAAAGGTTATCAATCCTCATGTTTTATATTTTCCCTGATTAATGGGTGCAATATGGAGGGGGAGAGTTTCGGAGAAGAGTTATATATTATCAAACCAGAGACAGGATACTGGACTAGATGGTCTACCTCAGTGTAGAAACGCCTATGTGATATTTTATAGACTATGTATCTAAACATACAAAAAAGCTAAAAATCAAATTTTACCTTCCAGTTTTTTGAGCAAAAAAGATTTCCCACTTCCCCATTGGGCATACAGCCCTACACAGATAGGTGGCTGCATGGTTGGCTCACTGAGAATATCAGCCAAGGCACTGCTATAGAGATCATAACCCAGCATGTCTCCATCAGTTTCAGTAGGAGACAAATGCCCTGTAATGTAAATATAATACATTATGTTTTTTTCATATTCTATATTTCACACAATTACTTGAAATCTAGACAAATTTACTTGTATAATAAATAATTCAATGGAAAAACAACAACAAAATCATCGTTTCTGTATATATATTCCTGCTCAACTGGATTTCAACTATAAGTTTTAAACAGTATAGTTAGAATATAGGATGCAGCTCACAGGAACTGTATAGTTGTCAAAACTATTAAGAGTTAATATGCAAGGACTCAAACAATATCCCACAATTGCAGCAAGTTAAAGCAAATGAATTCCTCTCAAAAACAAGAACTAAATATAGACAAAACCGAATGCAAGGGAGTCATTGTCGACACATCTCACATTAGTTTTCTGTTCAGAAACAAATGACAAAAGCTTAATTCTAAATCTAATAGGACTCTGGAATAATGGATTTTCCTACTATATTCCTGTCAAGCTCTAATTTTCTTTTCAGATCACCACCTTTCCCCATATTAAAATTGCACATGTCTAAACTACACTCAATTTTCATCATACAATGGGATAAACAGAAACATGGCCTTAGAAGATTCTTCTAATGCACCTAGTTATTTAATCCTTTAAATCCTAGTAGGAGCTCTATTCCCTTCAAAAGCAGATATCAATACTTAAGGAAAAGACAAATAATGCTCACACTTACTGGCACCAAATATCTGAGTTAAAATACTTTTCTGGTGGTTACAGTCAATGTTATAAGGTGTCTCTCCTGCTTTGTTGGGTCTGTAAAGCAGTCTGCCATCTTTTGGATTTCTTAAAAGCAGTTCTGCAAGTTTACGGCTTCTTCCACGAATGGCAATATGAAGTGGAGTATCTCCTTTCTGTAATTAAATCAAGTGAAAAACTCTAGTAATAGCAATAGGTGTTGTTAATTTTGAAAAGTGAGATTCTGAATGTAATATATATTTCAAAATATTAGTGTGGTGTAGTTCACCGAAACAAAATATATTTTAAAGAAATCTTAATGACATAAACCTCTCCCTGGTACACGCTCCCTAATGTAACATTGAAGAAATTCACCAAAAAGTTAACAACATGTAGGCAAGGGAGAAGGATAATAATAGTAAAAATACATTATAAAAAATTCAGCTATCTTAAGTAGTCTTTCTCCATATTTTAAGGCCCATGAAACCAAAAGTTGCTATTAACATCAATCTTCTAGTAACTTCAGACACTTAAAAACCAGTTATGCTATTTTCTGCTGTATAAAACTGTGTCACACTGACAGCTTTAACTAGGAAAGCATTTTCAAGGTCTTAAAGTTTCCCATAACAACAAATCAATACCACATTAATTTTGTTATTCATTATTATTTACCTCCCAAAAATGTGTTCAGTGCTTTACAGATGTAAAATAAAACAAGCCTGTCTCTCCAAAAAGCTTGCAATGTAAATGGACAACATATAGAGTAAGATGAAGACAGGAGTGGAAGGAAGAAGAAAATAGCAAGAAGAAATACACAGAACTGGTTATGGGGTTATTATGGGCAGTAGAGTACATCATGTTAGTCCTTTGACTCACTTATTTAATTATTTTTAGAGTATCAATCAAAACCAAATATGAGTGCCAAACAATAACACTGATCTAAACAGAGAGAAAGGAGACAGATTTGGCCACATGATTTTGTCCATCTCATCACTGTTGGTCCTCAGGTTAATTAAGTTGTGTTATGATTCTTTGGGCTTATTTTGAAATTGCTTGCCCAGACTTGCACTCCTGGCAGAATTAATCAATTAGCACTTGCTTGTTTTCAACTGTTTTATTGCATTTGTGAAATTCCTTTTTATGCATGAATATAAAATTTAACTTCTTCTGGGATTGTATATCACTGAACACAATACAAATTAACACTTTAAAAGTATGAATGTTAATGGATGGAACCTATATATGTTTTATTTTCTAGTGTTCTTATCAAGCATAATCAACTCAATTTACACATAATGTGACAGCTTGAGAAAATGTGTACATCAGCTTATGAATTGCATTTGTCTTGTGAATTCCATTTATGACTAGGGTTGCCATGCGTCTGGTTTTCCCAAAAGACAGGGCTCTATCTGGCTGCAAAAAACACTCATGATTCACTACCAAATTTGTGTACAAAATTAACATGACTAGACATTCTATAAATAAGTTACCAAATATTCTTTACCTTATCAATAGCAGAAACCTTAGCTCCTTTATCCAGCAGAAGCTCTACTATATCAATATTTCTCATCTTGGTTGCTTTTATAAGAGGTGTTTCTCCATCCTAAAAGTAAAAATTAGAAGAAAACGTATAAAAACCTCCATACAACATCATTCCTTTTGACCAACCATAATTAGTTGACCAACCAAAAATTTACTTTTAAGAGAGGACACTTTTATAATTCTAGAAGCATCACTACACAAAAAATAGTGCTTCCCAACTTTTCCCTTAAAAATGCACTTACTCTTCAAGAACACAATAAACTGATCAAAGGCATTCATCATAAGCAATGTAAATGCCTTTCTACAGACACTTCATTACACAGTCCAAAGCCAGTTGCTTTCATAAACAAACAATCTAAAAGGGGCGCGGGGGGGGGGGGGGGGGGAATGCCCATAATATGGCTACCAATGCATTTGGGGAAAAAGTTAAATCATTGCTATGTATAGTATTCTCTCTTTTCAATTCCTGTACATGCAATCACTGACTGTCAGAGCTCAAGTTTATTAGCACAGTCTCTCCTTCTCCCTCACCACATACACTGCCACTCACTTTACCTCAGCAACACCAGCATCACCAACAAGAGTCTCTCAGTTTCCCTACTGAATGGCTCTTACCGAGCAGTGATTGGTTCCTATCAGCAAAAGGCATGGCTACAGAGGGTACAGAGCACTAATTATATAGCACAGAAATATAAAGCTGAAATTAACCAGTATTGTAAGAGTGAACTGTCCGCATTGCCAACAAAATTGGAATTTGGTGTTATGGTTTCAAATCCATGCAGGAGGAAAACAAAAGAGAAGAGTCTTAGAATAATAAACACACCATATCTGTGGTTACAATCCCAGTCACTTACCTTTGTACACATTTCAGTATCAGGATTGCACTGCAAGATATCTCTCACCATTGTAGCATTTCCTTTCTCAACAGCCCAATATAAAGCAGTTTTGCTATCCTACAAAACAAACAAAACAACATTTTGGATTTACACAGCACTTTTCATCCAGCAGCATCCATTTTGTAGACCTTATGGGATAATCACTATTTAAAGTCACACAGCAAAATTATATCACAGTTCAAGAAAGGCAGAGGACACGATCACATCCAACTAAAACCTCAAGTGGATTTTGGGTAAGCAGAACATAATTCCTTACATCAGAATTTGGCTAGAAAATAGGGGATAACACCTGTATAAGGTGCCAGGAGGATCTTTAATTACTCAAAATAGTCAGGACCTGCTTTAAGTACCATCCAAAAGATGACACTTCCAACAACACAGCAACTCCTAACACCATGCTAGGGCATTGCTTCAGTAATGACTCAGAGGGAAATGTATTACCTATGGAAAAATCAACACCATTTCTTGCAGATTGCTAGGTTTTCTCAGATAGGTTTTACAATACAAGTATAGAAACGGCCCAAATCTTCTTTACTTGCAAGATCAGAGGTCTTTGTACTGAGTTTTTAGATAACTATGAAAAATAATGTATGTAACATTAATGGGGGAAAAAAGGAAGCCTTCAGAGAGACGAGCATACAAGGCAATCTGATTGGATGATTCATCTCTATGAGTGAGGACCACCCAAGATGTAGTGCATAGGGCAATGATGGGAACAATGTTTGCCAATGCAACAAAGCCTTCAGGCCATCCTAATTTGGTGGCCAGACACCTTGGTGACTGTACAAGCAGGTCCAGGACATGGGTTTGACTTCTTGTCCCACCCTGTGTATGTTTTTTTCCCTACCCACTCTCAAGTTCAAGGAAGGGTACTGGTGTGGAACTATCTGTTGGGCTTGCAACTAGTTCATGAATTGGGAGCCAGGGAAGAGACATGAAGGCTTGCAATACAGAGTTCTGTTATGTCATTTGCCATTGTATACATGTGGTATATTTCTAGGTGTAGATATTTTTGGATTGGTATGGTGTCCAGCCAACTGGTCCTGTTTCTCCTGGAATTCCTCTCCTGTTGATGGTTCATAGATCCAATCACAAAACTAGCTCCATGCCTGAGGAGCAGGTCCTTTTTCTTCTCCCTCTCACAAGAGCCTCTAGTAGCAGAAGCTACTCTTTGTTTTACAGGGCTCCAAGCTCTTTCTTTGCACGTACAGAAGAAAGTAGAAGTTATAGCCAGCACGAAGGACCAGAAGAAAATGCTTCACAGTCTACAGTACTGGAAACACTAGTGTAAGATACTGGCTCTGGTGATCAGTTTAGTGCCTGACTATGTTGTGCTTAGGCAGGACCAAGTGGTCCCAGATTTATGGTCAAGGAAGAATAGAAGGTCTCACCACTAGAGAGTTAGCTTATAAGTACTCAGTCATTTCTTTCAGTGTGCTGGCAGACCCACTGAGAAGTCTGGTCTATTTGCATGGCCTGAGGTTTAAATATTTAGCCAAAAAATACAGTAGTTTTTAATATTTAGATTTAAAACTTGGTCTACAAGCCATACAATTTCTCCAAGCAGAGCTTGGGGGGAAAAATCCACTTGTTTACTCACCAAGGGCAAGCAGGAAGCTTTTGTAGGCAATGGTCATCAACTTTTGCAGAATCAAAAGATTAATTTTCTAGCTCTTTTGCCTGAGAAGATAACCTGATAACCCTTCAAAAACTAACCATGTATGAATCGGTGTAGTGTTGTCTAAGTCTGCCAACAGACTACTGAAGTATCTCTGCTGTTTGTTACAACTTTAGCAAGCCACAATACAATGAAAAATGATCTGGCTTTAGTCTGTTTTCACTGGCAGCTTTGTCCCACTGTTGCTTGGAAAAGCTCTGACCTGCACCAGAAGCTATTCAGTGAGGAAGACCTAAAAAACAGAGACTTGGGGAAGGAGGTCAAGCAGTGGTGACCCAGCCTTCCCTCTTCAATGTTGCAGCCAAGCAACTACAAGAAAGTTTTCCTTTTCTATTCCAGCAGCCTGAGGACACTGAAGGGCTCCAAATTTATCAGACATGTAGTAGACAAAAGCTGATATGACAAAGATGGAACTCAGAAGCAGGGTCCAGTGACAGCATGCTGGAAGGAGGCCTAAAAAAACCCTCCCCCTTTCATAGCTGCTGCGGGAGACAGCTTGGCTTCTCTCTTGGTCATTGCACAGACACTGGGGCACCATAACTATTTTGTTTCTGGCTAGTAAGTTTAGTGTTCTAGCAAGTATGGCATGGGTGCTTTATAACACACCAACATACAGGTGGTGGGGAAAAGGTTAAAGGAGTAGAAGGAATGATTGGATGTGATAAGTTTGAAAAGAGAAATACAGTATTGGGAGAGAGGCTTCAGGGGGAGAAGAAAGAAGAGACAGAAAACATGGAAGAAGTTAGAAAAAAGTGAGTAGAAGCAGAGTGTGGAAGAAAAAACTAAAGTAATTGATGATAATGCAGAGTATTAAAAGAAAAAGAAAAAAAAGAGTGGAGTTAAGCCAGGAAGGGAAAGAAGTTCTAACAAAAACAAGAAAGACGTTGTGAGTAGGCCTGGTCAAATAGTACTGACAACAAATATTTCTCAGTGAATTTCACCAATATATTTAATATAATTTATTCAGCAAATATATTATGGGAATACTAGTAAAATGCATCAAATATATTCAATAAATATTTTTTCTGATAGGTAATTAAAAGTAAAGAGTTGGTTGACAATATATTTTTATTAAATACAGCATAGAAGATTTATTCCGTCAAACTGCAAGAGCAGTGTCAGAAGAGATATTTTTTTCTTCATACTAGTTAGTAAACTTTGTCCTCTGGCTGGTAGACTATGGACAAATTTTTCAAGTTGTATTTTTCAGGAAACTGTACAATTCTCAACTTCACATTCCACCTAAGGGACATAAAAAAAATCAACACCATTGTACTTACCTGACCTCTAATGTCTATGTCAGCATATTTATGTAGCAGGGCCCTCACAATTTCAACATGACCTCCTCTAACAGCCCCTATCAACACAGTGTCTCCGCTCTGAAAATAAATTAAATGATAGAAAACAGGAACAATAGGTTAATCTCCCTCATATGATTAAAATGATTTACCAAAAAGAAAACATAACATTTTGCCTGAAAATCACATTAGATAACAAATTATAGCCTATGAACATATAAATCATGTCAATTTTTACTAAATCTTTATATAACGAAGTTCAGATTACCAATTAGTAGTTTACACTGGTTAAGTATACTCAGATAGTAGAAAAGGCTTCCATTTTAAACAACAAGTATTTTTATTGCAAAGAGGTCAGACATTAAGCGTTTGAAGTAAAACATAATCATGTGCAAGATTACAATTTGAGGGACCAAATCTTAAAATAAAGCAAGCATAGAAAGAACGAGAAAAAATAAATATGGGAAAAGATAAATTTTTCTTGCTTAAGTCTGTGTTAATTCATAGGTAGCCTACAGAAATGTCATTTTGAAGTCCTTCAGGAATTTGTGCTTTTTCTTCATAAAGCAATGGGGTTTTTTTATACTGAGGTCTTCTCTTTTGATAAATAAATGCTGTATGCAAGGGGTTGATTCTGGTCTCAGTTACTCCAACATAAAAAAAGAAGTCATTGGAATTATATGGGTATACAATCTGAAGAATAAGGCCTAAAATCCAATTTAAATTTTATTTAATAACTCTCAATTCACATAACTAGTAATTGTTATAGCATACAAAAAATGAAGCCATGAACTGATATGACATGTCTAATTTTTTTCCATAGTGAAATAGAGAAAATAAATGCCATCAGTAAATGAACAAGTAAATCTAAACTTAATCACCATTTTGTATAAGCAGTCTAACCGCCTGAATTTCAGTAACATCCCCTCCCTGGTAGCAAAATTCTAAACTTAAATGCTGCAAGTCAAAATGGGTGCTAGTGCTACTGCTATTCACTATTTTAAATCCCTCTGTGTAATACTGTTTTCATTTGCAGTGTCAACCGTAATCAAAATAATATTATTCTATCTCAAAATTTTATTTTTTCTTTACTTTTTGTCACAATGAGTAGTGGACCTAAATTTGTACCGAAAAGGAAAGGATGGGGGGAGACGGGAGAGCATATAATAAGATTAAGTATCCTTTGGAACTGTGAAATTATTATTCATCCAACACCATACCTCATAAATTGGGACACAAATCAGAAAATTTAAAAATGAGGAATTCCAATCCACTCCAATTAGAAGTCACTACATATCTGGCTCCTAACAGAAGGTGAGAGTATTAAGTATTTTAACCTTTGTTTCTGTAAGACCAATAATTTTTCATGCCACATACACCATCAGACACACACTGCGGTTTAGTACAAAACTGTTTAGGAGACACATGAAGTGGATATATAAGTGTGGAAACCATTAGTGGCAAAAATATATACTTTTTGAACTCTGGCAGCAACCATTGGGAGTTTTTCTCACTGAGCCAAATATATTATGTGTTAGTATTTAGCAGAACAAAATCTTAGCTGTTTAATGGTATAAATCAATCCCTACTAATTCTGTCAAGCTCAAAGATATCAGACCTTACTTTAACCTCATTCTGATTACTATCTTCCCCCGCCTCCCGCAGCCACCGCCAATGACTTTCAATATGATTTAAGCCTCCGCTATCAAAAAAACACTAGAGCAGTGGAGTCACAAGAGGTAGTAGCATACATATAATTCATTATGATGATTACTTGCTGCTGTAAAATGATTCCTATCATTTTTATGCATCAATTTTACCTACCGTATATACTCGATCATAAGCCAGTTCGTTTATAAGCCGACCCCCCCCAAGATGAGTAAGTAAAAATAGAAAATGTTTATAACCCGTTCATAAGCCGACCCTATAATTCAGGGGTCAGCAAACTTTGGCTCCCGGGCCATCAGGATAAGCCGCTGGTGGGCCGAGATGGTTTGTTTGCCTCGAGTGTCCACAGGCACGGAGGTACACCTAAGTAAACAAAGTGTCCCAGCGTGCCAGCTGCTTACCCTGATGGGCCGGGACAGCAACTGGTGGGAAAATTTGCGGGGGAGAGGGGAGAAGATGGGAGTCAGGGGAGTAACCACTGTGACCACCCCCCACATGACACCACCCCTAGCCCAGGACCCCCCCCACTCTCCCCATCCCATCCCATCCCTTCCAACCTTATTTGGGGAGGGCCAGGGGAGGATGTCTCTGACCCGGCTGGAGCTGCTCTGGCAGGCTGGGCCGGGCGGCACGGCGGCAGCGTGCTCCGGCAGGCCGGGCAGCACGGCCGCAGCATGCTCTGGCAGGCCGGGCAGCACGGCCGCAGCCTGCTCGGGGGGGGGGGGCCAAGCGGCACAGCTGCAGCCTGCCAGACCCGGAGCTGCAGCTGCTTTGGAGGCTGGGGGAAGAGCAGCGTGGCCAGAAGTGGAGAGACTCTGGCCCCGCCTCTTCCCTTCTGTCTCTGCTGGCTGTGCTGCCTCTCCTTGCTCCCTCTGTTGTGGGGAGGGGAGTGTCCCACCTCTCCCTCTCTATACCCGTTCATAAGCTGACCCCCTTCTCTGGTGCTTCCCTTTTTTACTAAAAAAATTCGACTTATGAACTCAAATGGAGCCAATGTCCTTTGTTTTAGACCTAGAAAAGTATGCTTAACATTTTGATTCCAATAATGACAGCTTGTGAAATATTAGCTGCAAATTTCTATCACTACTGAAGAGAGAAAAAGCAAGATGCCAATCCAGAATGGCATGACCAAGTTCCACTACCTTGTAACTTGACAGTGCTAGAAACACTTTGGAAACTATTAAAAAGTGCCTCCAGACCCATTACATTTTTCTAAACACTTGCTGTGTCAGAAAAAAAAGTTTGATCTCTGTCAAAAGTGAAAAAGGCATTGAAAATGCAAAAAACTGACTTTCTGGGAAACAATATTTATTTAATTAATATTAATGCTAGAAGGGACAACCCTGATCGCTTATTCTCATTTCCTGAATAACAAAGACCATAGAATATCAATCAGTAATTCCATCAAGGGAGAGTATTATTCTTCACCATCCAATAAATGAATCCTGAGTTCAATATATTATGGTTGACCTACAGCATATCTTTTGGAAGGACATCAAAAAACAAAAAAGAACATCTGTTAAGAAACTCAAGTGGATGTTCCCACAGTGTATTGCACTGCTGTGTTAACTCAGGTCCTGAATGGATTTCATGACTTACAAACCAAGGGAGCTGGAAAAAGCCCTGCTGAAGAGGTGACATTAGTCCACCTATACGTTAGTGGAGACTTGTAATGCCAGAAGAATGTTAGACTTTCTTTAGCTCTATACAAATAGCATCTCTTTTTCCTATCAAGCATGTGGCCCATGGCTGATTTAAAATGGTAATACAAAAGTCTGCCACCTAGTGGCAGAAAATTAAAAAATAAACATGAAAATATTTAGTATATATGAATTAGTCACACCACTATACACTGGAATAAAGTTATGCAGGCTAATATATCAGGCATATGTTTGACACCAAGTTTATCATCAGAACACTTACTAACCCTATCAGGAATGTTCACATAAGTTCCTGCATCAAGTAGATCCTGCACAATTTCAGTATGCCCTTCCTTTGATGCAATCATCAACGCTGTATTTCCGTCTTTATCTGTTAAATTTACATTTGGGTTCCTTTTCAGAATTTCCTTTACTGAGTCAGTGTAACCACCTTTTACTGCTACAATAAGTGCAGTCATAGAGTTCTAAAAAAAAAAAAAAAAAAAAAAGAAGAAGAAAATATTACATCCTAAATAAGGGATACAAATAATTATAATACCTGAATACTGCAAGGTATCTAAAGAAGAATGAAAGATTTCTCAGGAAAGTATCAAATACTTTCTCAAGCATTCAAATGTTAGCATAGATTTTTATTAAATGTACCGTATATGGTAGTATGTACTTTATAAAGTTTAAAAATAAACAAACAGGCACTATCTCGAAGAACTTTCTAAGTGCGAGCATTAAAACCTAAAGCAATTTATCATAACTTCTGAAAAAAATATGAAATGTACAATCTTTCTGCAGTATTATGAAAATAATATCAGTTCATCAGTGCACTAACTATGCCAATTTCATTTCAGAAAAATAAATTAGAACCACTTTTTTAATTTGTTTACATATTACACAAACACCCAGAACACAAACTGTTTTTTATTGCTCACTTTGAAGTGAGAATATTACCCTCCACTGTCCCTCCTCCAACCATCTGAAGAGTTATCTAGAATGAAATGTTAATGAGATAGCAAAGTTTTCATTAGCGACTAGACTGTAATGCCCTTACATTAAGTAGTATGTTTCTTCTTGAGCAGTCTCACTGATTTCAATGGGATTATGTGAGGAGTATTTGCACTACTTTTCAGAGTGAGAATATCACAATCTAAATGTGAATGATATGAAATGTTTAAATGATAAGAAGAACGCTGAAAGGTTTTTTTTTTTGGGGGGGGGGGTAATTTTTTTTGTTTTTTGTAGGGTTATTTGCAGCACCCACTTTAACCTGTATAATTAGAGCAATTTAAATATCCATTTTCATCAAAGATCCATATGTTGTGAAGCCAAACAGAATTCCTGTTTTACTAGTTTAGGGCTTGACTATTATTTCAGTACCCATACATCAACATATAGTGTATATTGAGAGAGTACCCTACTACACTCAAATTCAACATTTCTCTTCATCAAAGCATAACACTGTATCTGAATTCAGGATGCAATTCATTTACATGAATTCTTGGGGACTGTCAGCTTAGTCTATCACATTAGGCCCCAATCCTGTAAAGAGAACTGCTCAGGTGTAGGGGTTTGCCTACATGTTTCCTTTGCAAGACTAAAGATTGAGAGAGGCTGGTGCCATATGAATTTAATATAAGTACTACGTGTTCTTATGGAATTTTTACTGAACATTTTATGCAGAGATGTCACCTTTCTAAATGAACTAACTACATTATTTTCAATTCAAATATCGAATAGTCTTTAATAAAGATTTAGAAATAGAAACAGCCTTTCAGTTATAAGACAAAATAGACAACTAAAGCAATACGTTTTAAACATTATCTGGAAAACACGAAGAGCCACACCAGCTTTTATATATGATTTATTATTCCAATAGCACCATGTGATAGGTCCTTGGCATACCAAGATTCTGCTTATCAGAGAGTTTTGACACCGTAGTTAAATCTCTAAAAATAGCAACTGACAATCTATTAAGTTGTGACTCCTAAAACATAGCACAGATGTTCCTTTTCATTGTTGTATAAATCCAAAGAAATAAAATGTGTGCCATTGTTTCTGTAATGTATCTGTTAAACTTAAAATTCATAGTTTAAAAAATTATATAGCAATGTCACAGCTAAAAGTACGAAATCTATAGTCATAAAAAGCTCTCTGATAGTTTGATTTCTTGTATGCCTTTTTGATTATATCTTAAAAAATAACCCACACACAGATCAAGACCAATAAATTGCATTTTCTTCATTGTCAACATTTAGCTTTGTTTTATTTTTGCACACCAGAAACGTAAATCTGTTTATGCTGGAAACAAGACATGTGGACACATCTTACCATGGAAAACAAAATTAGTTACTTACAGCCCCTTCTTGATCAACATCAGCGCCCATCTGCAGCAAGTATTTCACACATTCCAAATGACCCTTCCTAGCAGCCCAAATCAATGCTGTGGTTCCATACTATAAACAAAATCAATCACAAAACTTATTAATATGTTCTTTCAAATTGAGTTGCTGTATTTAATGTCAAGAATGGACTATTGTCCTACATCAGAGGTGGGCAAACTACAGCCTGCGGGCCACATTCGGCCCACGGAACCGTCCGGCCCGGCCCTTGAGCTCCCGGCCGGGGAGGCTAGCCCCCGGCTTCTTCCCCGCAGTCACGCCGCCGCGCAGGCAGCGCTCTGGGCAGCGGGGTTGCATGCTCCTGCCAAGCAGTGCGGCAGCATGTCTGGCTCTGGCCGGGCGGCGCAGCTGCCAGACATGCTGCTCTGAGCGGCATGTTAAGGGGGCCAGGGCCAGGGGGTTGGATAAGGGGTGGAGGATACAGGGGGCAGTCAGGGGACAGGGAGCGGTTGGATGGGGCGGAGGTTCTGGGGGGCAGTCAGGGGACGGGGGGGTTGGATAAACTTGGGAGTCCCGGGGGGCAGGGGACTGTCAGGGGGCAGGGGTGTGGATAAGGGTCAGGGGACAGGGAACGGGGGGGCTGAATAGGCGTGGGGTCCCGGGGGGACTGTCAAGGGGTGGGGGTGTGGATAGGGGTCAGAGCAGTCAGGGGACTGGGAGCAGGGGGGTTGGATGGGGGTGGGATCCCAGGGGCGGGGGTCCCGGGAGGGAGCGGTTAGGGGACAAGGAGCGGGGGGGTTGGATAGGTCAGGGGTTCTGAGGGGGGCAGTCAGGGGGGTCAGAGGCCAGGCTGTTTGGGGAGGCACACAGCCTTCCCTACCCGGCCCTCCATACAATTCTGCAACCCTAATGTGGCCCTCGGGCCAAAAAGTTGGCCCATCCCTGTCCTATATTGTCTAGCACTGTGTGCTCGGCACTATAAAATACACAAAAATAAAGACAGGCCTTGCCTTCCCCAATTATTTTACAGTATAAAAAAAGATACACCCCTCATAATCATAACAGATGCATATCATAGGAGTGGAGTTTTATGGAAAAGTTTTGAGAAGACACTGGTATCTTAGCATACTGGGTTATTCCCTGGATAGGAGGCAACATGTAAAAATTCATGGAGATGAGAGCTGGAGAAGGAAATTAACAGCACAGTGATGCTAAAAATCACTGGTAGAAAGATAGAATAGGGGAAGACAAGACCCACAATGTAAGCATGTGGAGCTATAATGTCAAGAAATTTAAACGTAAAGCAGTTCACAAGGAGTTTACCGGGGGCAGGAGGGAAACAGGGAAGTGCACAAAGTGGTGATCGATGCATTTTGGATGGATCAGGGGAAGATGTAGTGCAAGCGTCAAGGCAGTTACTGAAGATCCTACAGTACGTACAAGTTAGGAGACTATGGAGGACTGGACAAGCATTCTGGATTGGTCAAAGTTTCAATAAGGTCTCAACAGTCTGCAATAGCGGTGTATTAGTTTCTGAAGGACTGTGAGGTGCAGGATTTGATTTATAAAGCCACAAGGCCCCAATCCAGCAAAGTAAACTAAGCATATGCTTTACTTTAAATCATGTGAATAGTAGACCCACTGAGTTGAATGGGAATATTCTCATGCTAAAAGTTAAGTATGTGTTTAAGGCATTTGTTGGATCAGGGACTAAATGATTTCAGTCTTTCCCATTTGAGAGACCACCTCTCTCCCCATGTAATATTGCTGCTAGTGTGGTAAGCTTAGCTAATGATCTTTTAGTCCCCTGCTTTTGAAATGAGAGAGACAGCTTGTGGTAAGACTTTTTTTTTTTTTTTTTTTTTTGAGCGATCCTTGACTAACTCAATTCCTCCTCCTATCCCCCACCCCCAAAATTTCAGAGTATGCTTCAACATGCATCTAATTTCTTAGGCATTTTATGAAGGGTTTGGTTGAAAACTACAGTTCAGGTAATAATTTAAACTGTGACTGAGAACAGTGTTTGGGTAATTTTTGTATTAATCAGTGTGTATAAGCACCAAGATTTCATGAAAGGCTGCTTTTAAATATCAAAAATAAAGATATATATTGTAGGAATTCCTGTACAGCTGTTCTTTGAAAGTTTCTTACTTAATACAAGGAATAAAATCCTATAATTAATGACTACCAGTTTCAGCTGGGAAAAGATTGTTTGAAAGATCAATCTGAGGGGTATTTTCAGACACGTGCAATTTTTTAAAAAAATATTATTTTGCTCTATGAAGAGCCATACCATCTGTTTATAGGCAGAGAGACATCCAGAGCACCACAAAGGGGGTCACTTAATAGCAGCTGTTTATAAAAGGAAACTGACTAGCAATCTAGTAAGTTTTTACAGATGGAAGTGTAAAGAGCTTGTATGAGGAAAGGGTTTTATTCTTTTAACTCTAAGAGTCTCATTGAGGACTTAAACTTAACAACCCAAATTTCAAAAGTAAGCTTCCCTAATAAATAATATGTCCCTTAAGGTAAGAGTGAGAAGGGGATTAAAAGAATAAGCAATGTTTTAATGTTGTATTGTTATACAAGACAATGATAAAAACAATATAGAATGTTAAAATATTAAGGTTTTTTTTTTTTAAATGACCTGCTAGTTTGCAAAATGGAAAATGAAGTGAAATGTGTGTTTCAAAACTCAGTACTTAGTAATTTACTTCCATTTTCATCCTTTGGTTAAGTGTCATCAGTCTACATTTTCATTATCGCACCTGACCCACGCCTTGGAACTGGAACTTATAAAATAATCCAAAGAATATTTAATTGTCCAGGAAGTAACTTTGAATTAAAAAATTAATTTTGTCATCCAATTTCTCCTTCTGAATATTTCAACTAAACCTTCCAAAGAAATAATATTTATTTTTAATCTTTTTTATGATCTCATCTTTATTAGGTGATCAAACTTATTTGTGAAAGCAATAAGATGGAGGTGGTATTCTCTCGCCTGGCCTATTAAGCTTATTTATTTAGTCTGAAGCTGTGTTTTCAGAAGCTATTAGCTTTGGAACAGTGATCAACTAACTGGTCAAAAAGCTAGACTTCACAAACTGAAGTTACCACATTTTAAATGCTTGCAATTTTAACTCCTTTCTCACAGGCTTCTAGATATCAGAATTATATATGTATGCAAGTGACATTAGCACCATTTCCAAAAGCTATAGAAGCAAAAGGAGAAAAAACATGATTTAAGGTAATCAGTGTTCAGTGCGATATTTTGATATTATATTTAGTATATTACTCACTGTAAACTGTTCTATACTATGAAGCAAGAAGATTTGCAAAAGATATAGACCAAGCCACCGGCTTGGCAAGTACCACAGGGATTTAACCATGTGAGGAAAAAATGTAATTTAGGCTAATTTTTCAGAATCAGTGACAAATGTTTTAGTCAGAAAGTGTTGTATAAATTTTGAAATTCTTGCATAAATGAAATGTTTAATGAAGAAGAGAAATTCTGGATATTATATGCTCGATAATTTCCTGGACGTTTGACACTCTTTCCTAGGCTGTACAAATAATTCTGTAATAATATAAAAATGCTAAACAAAGATCATAGCTTACTTTATCAGAGCAGTTGACTTTAGCTCCATGTTGCAGTAAGAGATGTACGATATCTGAGTGGCCACGTCCTGCTGCCCAAATGATTGGATAAATGCTATATTGCTTGGATCAGATAACAACAATATAAAAACTAAGCACGTGAAACAAAAACATATTCCTAACTCTACTTGTTTTTTATTTATACATTAATATCTATCAGAATGCCTCAGACTTCATAAAACATGAAAAGAAATGCACACAAAATTATGTACTGATCATACTTCAGTAACTGTTGCCAATTAAATGGGTCAGTAGTAGACAAGTCATGTATTGTTTGGACACAGTTACTCTTAACAAGGATTTTAAAAGATCATATCCTAATACCTCACTATTTACACAGTTGTGATGACAAACACAAACTAAAAAAAACACTACGTACATATAACAAATTTATATAAGCTTCAAGTTGTCTACATTTATATGACACCTTCTAATATCAATGGGAGCTAATAATGCCAACACATGCAGAAGACAGAATAGATCCCCAAAAATCAGTATCATGACTAGTCTTCCCAGGAGTTTCTGTATATACGACAAAATTACAACCCAGACTATTTGTTAGTTATCAAGAAATAATTAAAACAAGAGATGTTACTACTCTTAATTGTTTATAAATGTTTATTAAATTATTAATTTTTAGAAATAAAGTACCGTATATACTCGTTCATTAGCCCGTTCGTTTATAAGCCGACCCCCCTAAGATGGTTTGGTAAAAATAGCAAAAACTGTATGATCCTTTCATAAGCTGACCCTATATTTCAGGGGTTGGCAAACTTTGGCTCCTGGCCCGTTAGGGTAAGCGGCTAGCGAGCCTGGACGTTTTGTTTACCTGGAGCGTTCACAGGCACGGAGCCCCTCAAGCTTCCAGTCTCCGCGGTTTGCGGTTCCCAGTCAATGGGAGCTGCGGGAAGTGGCATGCCACTTCCCGCAGCTCCCATTGGCTGGGAACCGCGAACCGCAGCCACAGGGAGCTGAGGGGCTCCGTGCCTGCAGAGGCTCCAGGTAAACAAAATGACAATGTATTAGATATTCAATTCAATGATTCCACAGAGTTTAAAATCATCAAATTTTGGTGTAGACTTGTTTATAAGCCGACCCCCGCTCTTCGATGCGTCACTTTTTTACCAAAAATATTCAGCTTATGAACGAGTATATACGGTAATTAAAACTGAATAGAATTCTCCTTCTAATGTACATGGCTTACTATACATAGAAATTACTGTCACTATCTTAATATATTACTGATGTAAACCTTACTGAAATCTATAAAATCATCTGCTCCAATAAACAATAGTTGCTGTGATACTAAATCATAAAATTACCACTTTATTGCCATGAAATGCAGTATAAAATGTTATATAACTCATAGTTCTTTGCAAGATAATATTACTACACAATTCAGGTTTTTGAGGGATCTTTCTCCACTCAAAGATCAAACCTTACCTGCCCAGTGACGTTTGGGTTTGCTCCTTTCTCAAGAAGCAGCTCAGCTACTTTAGTACAACCTTTATATGATGCCCACATTAGGGCTGTCCACCCTCCCTGTAAAACACAATAGAGAAAAATATTAGAGAGATTTATTTAAAACCTATATTTATGCATTTTCTTTTGTTGCACACCTGTTCTTAGACTCCTGTTTATGAGCCTATCACAAGCAATAGTGACAAATGTTGCCATCTTACTAGTCTAAAAATTCAAACATGTAAAATTTTAAGTTAAACTTTTTTTGCTGCAACATATAGAACTTAGGGCGGGAAATGGGGAAGAGGAAGGAAAATGCGCTCCTAAATGATTTTACCAAACTTGCTGCACACAAAATCACAGACTTAAAAAAAAGCACTGCGGAATTTAGTTTGAATAAGATGCTTCCATAATGGCTTTCAAGTGAAGGTGGACAAACCTGCCAATGTTACAGTTGAATAAAAGTTATTGGGAAACCCATGGACAAATTTGAATTCACTGTTCTATAAAACTAAACAGACAGAGTTCAAGAGCAAGGCTTGCCACTTGAATGTGCATCGTTCCACAAAGGAAAAGCATACAGAAGCTCCTCACTTAACGTTGTACCGGTTAATGTTGTTTCATTATTAGGTCGCTGACCTATTAGAGAACATAGTCCTTTAAAGTCCTGCAATGTTCCCTTATAACTCTGTTTGGCTCCCACGCACCGCCCGCCCGGTGCTCCTGCCGGGGACCGGGGGTTGGGGCATGGGAGCTTGCCCCGCTCCACCCGCCCGGCGCTCCTGCTGGGGAGCAGGGTCGGGGAACGTGGGCTTATATTATATTATATTATATATCAGGGTTGGCAACCTTTCAGAAGTGGTGTGTCGAGTCTTCCTTTATTCACTCTGATTTATGGTTTCGCGTGCCAGTAATACATTTGAACGTTTTTATTAGGTCTCTTTCTATAAGTCTATAATATATAACTAAAGTATTGTTGTATGTAAAGTAAATAAGGTTTTTAAAATGTTTAAGAAGCTTCATTTAAAATTAAATTAAAGTGCAGAGCCCCCCGGACCAGTGGCCAGGACCCAGGCAGCGTGAGTGCCACTAAAATCAGCTCACGTGCCGCCTTTGGCATACGTCAATAGGTTGCCTACCCGTTATATATTAAACTGTGTATGTATATAATGTTTTTTGTGTGGCAAAAAAAAAATCCCTGGAATCTACCACCACCACCCCCAACATACACACCCATTTACATTAATTCTTATGGGGAAACTGGATTCGGTTAATATCATTTCGCTTAAAGTTGCATTTTTCAAGAACATAACTAGGAGGTTAAGTGAGGAGTTACTGTAAATGGTTTTATCCCTACCCAGAGCAACTGTATTAACATTTATTTTACTGAAGAAAAATACTTTCTGTTGTTGTTGTTCTCTTTAGCTACTTCCCCCAGCAAAATCAAATCCCCAGAATCCTAAGAATTTCAAGAGTTGGACTTTGCAATTTAATGAGATTAATTATCCCTAACATATGCCACATAAGGAGATTACCCTATCAGTTATACATGCAACTGCCCAGATAATCAAGCCCCTAAACTATACTGAACTTGCTGGAGGGATTTAAATTTATCCTTTAGGATGCATCCTCCACCCAGATGACAAAATCAACCATCAGAATGTTTGTTACTTTGCCCCTCCCTAGTTTATATTTGCAAAGATTAAATATAATTAACTTTATGTTTTTAAATAAAATTGTTAAAACTTTCAAGATCTGAGATTCCTCCAGCATGAAAGTAAGTCCCGAGCATAATACAGTTTACATTTCACAGACAGTTACAGTATTTTAGTTTAAGTTCTAGAAGAAATTCTAATGTACAGAAAAAGAAAACCACCCTAGAAATGTACGTTCTTTTCTACCATTAGACAAACATTTTAAAGCAGAACTTCTTTACATTTTAAAGCACTCAACAAACAATAGAAGATCTTCATTCAATTTTTTTTGCATAGTTGGAAAATCAACTCCATATACACCTCTACCTCAATATAACGCTGTCCTCAGGGGGCCAAAAAAATCTTACCACGTTATAGGTGAAACCGCGTTATATTGAACTTGCTTTGATCCACCGGAGTGTGCAGCCCCGCCCCCCCCGGAGCACTGCTTTCCACGTTATATCCGAATTCGTGTTATATCGGGTCGCGTTATATCGAGGTAGCGGTGTATGTCCCTATTAGCATAACTATTCCATTTTAAAACTAGAAAAAAGATCATACCATATCCCGGTGCTCCAAATTTACATTACAGTTAAGTAGCTCTGCTACAATGTCTACATAACCTTCTTTAGCTGCCGAAATAAGAGCTGTCCAGTTATCCTACAGTAAGAAAAAAGTTGAAAGATGTAGGTTTTTTTAAAATTCAATTAGTGATATTTACAGAGGACACAATATGAAGGTTTTACATATCAAGTTACTAGTCTCAGCGTACAGTGGTTCCCTTAGCGCTATCAAGTATAGTTTTTTAGTATAAAGTACAAATTCATGTTTATAATGTGCTTGATTTATTCAACTAATGACAGTATACACCCACTGTGAAATTGTGGGTATGTGTTACATTAAATCTCACATTATATTGATTTCCTAACTGTGAAGTCTGTTTTTTCAAATGAAAGCCTTCATCATACTGACTAATAAGCCAAGAGGATAAAGATGGCTTAAACTCAAATCTTATCAATAATTACTATAACTAACAAAATTAACAACCAGCATGCTCAGATTCCCCCATCACAAGTTTATAGGTCTGAGGTTTTCCATGACCAAAGCATGGGAATAACTCTCTTCTGTGTAATTTAAAAATCTATGGTTCTTTTTCCATCTTCATTCTCTTACCTCAATGCAGCCTTCAATGCTAAAACATTTCAGCTTCCTAGACTCTGCATACATAGGTCTAAGGAGTTTTCATTCTCATGAGCAGCGGGGAAGGAGAATCCACACAACTCTATCTTCCATTCACCTCTCCTTTGTCTAGAACTTGAAAACATCCTTGACCCTGAACTCTCTCCTCCCATATTTATATTTGTAAAATCTTCCTGTCACCAACCCCACAACACTGACTATGTATAAAACTGCCCCTGCTCCACACCTCTGATGCAATATTAATATTTCCATTCATCTTTCACCTTAACTATTGCTACTCATCTCTATTGCATCCCAAACTCTAACTAGCAGGAGTATTCTGCATAGCTTCTAACAGGTTTAAAGCAGCTTAATGACATCACTCCTATCATCAATAAACCTAACTGGCTCCCTATTCATTTCAGGATTCAGTCCTCCTCTAGCCTGCCTGTTTCTTTTGCTACTCCTCCCATGCAAACTTGCTACTGCTGATGTAAGAGCTCTCTCCACTGTTGCTCCTCCCATATTGAATAAGTTGCCTTTTATCTCTCTACTTCATCCATTCTCCATCTTTTTTCAAAACTCAGCTAAGAACATCTTCCTCATCTGTGCCTTGTGATTTCTTTCTCCTCTGCTATTATGTAACTCTGTAATTGATTCTTTACTGTAGCTTTGTAAAAAAATCGGGATGCAGCATGAAAGACACTTCATAAAATAAAGTTGTACTGTATTCCCAAATACACAAACTTTCATGGTGGCATCAGTTTAAATATGGAAATGACAGGACGCAGCTGCTTTGTAATGCTTCATGACCAATAGCTATACACTGCTGTTCTGTGCTGCTACAAAGAAGGGACCAGCACCTACCTAGTCAAGATTGCTTCCTTGTGGATCAGTTACAGTGGCAAAGTATTAACTATTTTACCATTATAATTGATCCAAACTCAGCCGCAGAGGTGCTTCACTTAACAGACCTGAAGCGGAACTACATGATATTTTAGAGCCAGACACATTAGTGCTAGTTAAGGAACCATCTTGGAAAAAGAAAATGACACTAATACTTACTGCATCTTCCAGGTTACAGTTAGCTCCTTTCCTGAGCAATTCTTGGACAATTTCTAAATTGCCTTGCTCAGCAGCCAACATCAATGGAGTCTGACCATTCTGTAATCAAATGATAGTTACCATTAAACTACTTAGACAAGTTGATACATCTCTAAAATCCCATAGTTATATACACCACCAGTGAAGTACCATCATCTATAAAGGAATTTCAGGTACTGTTCACATAATTTATGCTTTGATTTAGTAGATGAGAAACACTGATAAAATGTAACATATTCAAACAACATGCAAAAAAAATTCAGTGAAAAAAGAAATGGCAACACAATATTAAATCTTTCCATATAGTAGTCCATATAGTAACAGTGGTTTCAAATATTTAAAGAGTGGCTTTTAGAAAATAATTGCAATACACTAAAAGCATAACAGTCCACAACTCATTTGTCCACCTAACACATCTGGAGATCCAGAGTTTTTTCTTCCTTACTCACAGCTTGAAGAAGCTTGGCCAAACAGTTAGAAAGACCATAGTCCAACCAACGAATTGGTATCTGCAGAGCACCAAAAGTCCATACTGAAATTTCTTTTGGAAGTCCAGAGAACATAGTTCGGTTATACGTTTATTATTTTCTGAACACAGACAATACGCTTGTCATTGTACCAGACAACCGAGCAACATAGAGTCTATTAATCTTATCCTGCAAGGTACTAGGCAGTCTCATCTCACTGAAACAAATAAGACTGGAGAGTGTTTAGCATCTTGCAGAATCAAGCCTTCAGGGATGATAAAAGAAATCTGATACAAAGCTGACTCCCTTCTGTGGAGATACTTTTCTCCAAGAGGCATCTCTCCCAGCTGGAGGAGCAAAAGAACTATCTCAGATGACGTTGCTTGCTGCTAGACACCATCTTTCGCAGCCTCTCTCAATCCATAAGTCACGTTAGCTATGAGTCCATACAAGGGCTGTCCTGTATGATGTTTTCTCCACCATCCATTATGGCAGCATAGAAGATAATTTCTGATTGTGAGGAAGAATAGACTTTGGGGGAAGGGGAGAGAAAATCTGATATACTCAAGGTTATGGTGAGTTTACAAATAAGAGAATTTGTCTGAAAGTGCCTACAGCTGGCCAGTGTGAGACAATGGATTTCTCCCTACACTCCTCCCACCCTGCTCCATCTTCAAGCTTGAAGTTACCCTACATCTGAATGGATCATTGCTTCCCTTAAAGATGCAAAGAACACGTCCAAATTCCCTCAGCTTTAGTTGCACTGAATGCCTGCCTATAAGAGCCATGTCATTGTAAGAAGTACATCAGTAACTTTCCTGAAAATGTAAACTACTAACAAGCTGAATCACCTTATCTGATTACAGTGGCGTTAGTTAAGGTTACTAATCGCTTGCTGCTGACTGCTTAATTATGGAATATATTTTATTAGTCCTTTATTCGGCTTTTGGTACAATGAATGATGGAAATGGATTGACTCATTCAGGAGAGATTTCTGCTGTAGCAGGCATTTTCCTTAAATTAGTTTTAATGGGATTTTTCCAGATAGTATCATTATGAACAATTATCATGGTAATACATTTTGCACAATGGGGCATATCTTACAGTGTAATAAATTGTAAGTTCTTCTGAGACAAAAACGTGACTGTATATCTGTAAAATGCCAAGTAAGTGTATGGTGCTATCTTAATGTCTTTCAATAAAAAAAAACTTATTTTTAGGGCTGTCGATTAATTGCAGTTAACTCACGCAATTAACTCCAAAAAATTAATCGTGATTAATCGCAGTTTAGTTGCACTGTTGAACAATAGGATACCAATTGAAATTTGTTAAATATTTTGGATTTTTTTCTACATTTAAAATATATTGATTTCAATTACAACACAGTATACAAAAATATTTAAATAAAAGGTATTCTATTATTGTTTAACAGTGCAATTAATCGTGACTAATGTTTTTAATTGCACGATTAATTTTTGTAATCGCTTGATACCCCTACTTATTTTTTTATATTAACTTTGCTTTTTGCTCTGAAAGCTTTTTAAACAATGTGATGCAATATTTAGGCTTGGACATTACCATACATGAATAAAATGTTGATAAATCAGTAACCAAAGGGAGATATTTCAGTACAGAATTGTATCTGAGCTAATGGAAGCCAGATACAATAACTGTATAAATGTTACTTTAGGACACATTCTTGCATGTCTATACTAGTGCATCTACACAGCATTTTGGGAGCTGGGAGCAAGCCTTCCAACCCAGGTTGATAGACTGGGACCAACATGGCTCACGATAGTGCTCTAAAAATGGTTAGTGCTCACCCTGCACCCTAGGCTTCAGAGCCCATGCCCTAGTCTCAGCCACAACTCCAAAATGCTGCCTATATAGCCATTTTAAGAGCACTAGTGCTAACTCTGCTAGCCCCAGTCTGTTGACCTGGGCTGAGAAGCTCGTTCCTGCTCGCTCCAAAATGCTGCATAGACACCCTATGTAGCTTTCAGGAGTGTTTTAATTCTCTATCTTATTACTATAATAGAAAAAAATGGGAAAAAAGTGTAACATTTTCTCTCACAGTACTACAAGGCCTTACTGAGATACAATTATAGTGGATTATGAATTTGCCAAAACTTAGTAAAAACACAGTTGTGTGCAAATATCATATCCATGGTATTTGGTTAGTGTCTTCCCTAGAAGACTCCAAAGTTTAAAAAAAAAAAAAAAACAAGTATAAAGTTAGGAGTTCCCCAATTCAGGTAATGGAATTACACTATCACAAAACTGGTTTAAAAAGAGAATCAGACCTAAGGAAAGCTAAGGCCAGATGAAGGACAGTTTGAAGTTCTGTCCTTGCTGTGAAAATTCACTCAAAATAGGGTATAAAATAAAATATACAAAACAAAAACAAAAAACAAAAAAAAAGACAGTTTGTGAAATCCATGCTTTTAATGTAAAATGAAAAAGATTCAAAGAAAAAAATTATGCTTAACACTAGCCATCGCCTTTTCTCAGAAGTTCCAATACCTTGTAACAATCAATTAGTCAAATCATGTTTCTGAACTCTTAATAAAGTGACATAAAGATACAAAACCAAAAGTATCACAGTAGCACAAAATGTACAAAACTCCAAGGAAAACTTATTTTTGTAAGCATCCACTGGACTGCAAAGACACACTGGCACACCAGCAAAGTGCTAAAGGGCCATTACCTATTTAAGCAGTTATTCACAAGCAGGGGGGGGGGGGGGGGGGTAATAAACAAAGAATTTACAGTTCACCTGAAGAATAGTTTGGAACTCACATACACAATGGAACTACCTGCCTCCCTCCCAGCAAGGATTTTTCCAGAACAAAGGGTTGGAGTATAAGAAGAGGGGGAAATTGTCCCTAGCCTCCTCTCTCCATCTCTCTTCTCATGACAGCAACAACTCTCAAAGAACTGAACAAAGGGAGGAATGGTCCCATGCTGAAAAGGGACAAAGCTAGCAAAATGTATGGCAGTTCCTGGTGAGACAAACCTTTTGCTTTTAAACCTATTAGCCTTGGTAAAGTTTAATAATTAGCTTGTGTGTTTATCTTTTTATTTCTTTCGTAACCAATACTGACTTATGCGTAATCCATACTTGTAATCACTTAAAATTTCTCTCTCTTGTTAATAAACTTGCTTTATTGTTTTATCTAAAAAACAGTGTGTTTGATTGAAGTGTTTGGGAAACCTCTACTTGAGATAACAAAGGCTGGTGCATAATCATTCCCATTGTTGGAATGACGGACGACGTATGAGCTTACACTGTCCAGGAGGGTACTGAACAGTGTAAGGGCTTGTCTACACTGGCAATTTACAGCACTGAAACCTTCTTGCTCAGGGGTGTGAAAAAACATCCCCCTGAGCCCAGCAAGTTTCAGCGCTGTAAGGCACCAGTGTAAACAGTGCTCCCAGCGCTGGTAGCTACGCCTCTTGTGGAGGTGGGTTTTTTTTTTAAGAGCGCTGGGAGAGCTCTCTCCCACCCAGTGCTCTGCCGTGACTACACAAGCCACATTAAAGCGCTAGCATTGCCAGTGTAGACTAGCCCTAAGACACACATTTCTGGGTGCAAGGCAGTAGCGTAGCTGGGGGGGGGGGGGAAGCGGGGCAGTGGCCGCTCCCCCACCGAGCACAAGTGGCGCCTTTTTAATTTTACTCACCCAGGAGCGGGGGGAGAAAAAGGCGCCACCCGCTGCGGCGCTTTTACTGACGGGGCGGCGCTCCGGGTCTTCGGCGGCAGGCCCTTCACTAGCTCCGGAAGTCTTCAGCGGCACTGAAGCTTCATCGCCGAAATGCTGCTGAAGACCACGGTGCCGCCGAAGACCCGGAGCGCCGCCCTGTCAGTAAAAGCACCGCAGCGGTGTTCCCTCCACCTGGCTACGCCACTGGTGCAAGGCTGGAAATATGCAGGCGTCACCCTACGTATTATTCATGGCTGGCTGGGAGAGCGTTCATGTATTCAGCTGGGTGTGACTTTTCATGCTGGTGGCTGTGAGTGAGCAGAGCCTGGAGTGGTTTGCTGTTCACCAGCAAAGTACTGTAAAAGGCATTCCAGGCTGGAGAGCTAAGGGAACACAGCAGTCCGGGCTGCACTCCGGGGAACGTCACACAACCATTAGTTTCTTTGTGCATCAATTCCCCATATGTAAAATGAGGATAATGTTATTTTCCTACCTCACAGCGGGGTTGTGAGGAGAAATATACTGAAAGATTGTGAGGCAGTCAGATACTACATCAATGGAGGCCATCTAAATACCTAAGATAGATAGGCCACAATATGGCTGTTATGTTTCTTACCTCAGTGAGCACAACAGAATGGAAATAAGAGCTGAGAGTATGACTCAAGGACAAGGAAAGGACCACAAGAAATTTATGGATAGGAATTTATCATATTAAATATCCAGTGTGATGTCGCATCAGTTATTCATCCTGCAATTAACATGTAACAATATTCAAGAAATCTTTGAAAAAAAACTCATCTTACCTCATTTCTTTCATCCACATCTTTGCACGTCTCAAGAAGTGCTTTTAGAGCAGGAACATTTTCCTCTTCTACATAGGTCACAAGACTCTGAGTCATGAGACTTGCCATTTTTAGATAGTACTTCAAGTACTTCTATAACAGTATATACCTGTATTTAAAAAAAAAAAAAAAAGTATTAGTAAAGAAGCATTCAGATTTAATTTGATTACAGAAACCAAACTGTGGGTTGCACATAAGTATCTGCCACTCTCAGCAATAAAACATTTCTGTGACTAACAACACTAACTCGACATTTCAATGAAGACCGAGTTGCTAAATCTTTTGCAATTCTTTGAAAATTCAAGGGTTTACCCTATTCTTAGCATTGTGCAGGAAAAACAGGTTCTGAAGGAAACAGACAATATTCTTTCACACTTTATATATGTACAGTATATGACTGTACTATGGATCACCCAAATGTCCTCGTCCCCCTAAAAGGTATTACCTGTATTGCATATTTCTTAGTATATAGGACCTCAATTGCAGCACCGTTGGCCACAAACTATATACCAAACTCCAATTATTTCAGTTAGTTTTAAGAGTTCTGCCTCTAATAGATGCATAGATTCCAAGGTCAGAAGGGACCACTGTCATCCTTCAGTCTCACCTCCTCTATAACACAGGAGATAGACCTTCCCTGAAATAATTCGTAGTGCATATCTTTTAGAAAAATATCCAATGTTGATTTAAAAATGGTCAGTGATGGAAAATCCACCATGACCCTTGGCAAATTATTCCAATGGTCAATTATTCTCACCATCAAAAATTTATGACTTATTTCCACCCTGTATTTGTCTAGCTTCAACGTCCAGCAATTGGATTGTGTTATACCTATCTCTAATAGATTGAAGAGCCCATTATTAAATAGTTGTTCCTTTGCAGATACTTATAAACTGTAATCAAGTCATCCCTTAATCTTCTCTATGTTCATAGAATCATAGGACTAGAAGGGACCTCAAGAGATCACCTCCATCTTGGTGCACATAACAAAATTCATTCCGCACATGGGTGGGAAAAATTAGAGGGAACACTGACTATGACCCCCAGATCCCTTTCCGCAGTACTCCTTCCTAGGCAGTCATTTCCCATTTTGTATGTGTGCAACTGATTGTTCTTTCCTAAGTGGAGTACTTTGCATTTGTCCTTGTTGAATTTCATCCTATTTACTTCAGACCATTTCTCCAGTTTGTCCAGATCATTTTGAATTTTAATACTATCCTCCAAAGCACTTGCAATCCCTCCCAGCTTGGTATAAAGTTTGCGGACTGTAAGTGTACTCTCTATGCCATTATCTAAATTATTGATGAAGATATTGAACAGAACCGGACCTAGAACCGATCCCTGTGGGACCCCACTTGTTATGCCCTTCCAGCATGACTGTGAGCCACTGATAACTACTCTCTGGGAATGATTTTCCAACCAGTTATGCACCCATCTTATAGTAGCTCCATACGTTGTATTTCCCTAGTTTGTTTATGAGGAGGTCATGCGAGACAGTATCAAATGCCTTACTAAAGTCAAGATATCTACCGCTTTCCCTCTGTGCACAAGGCTTGTTACCCTGTCAAAGAAAGCTATCAAGTTGGTTTGACACAATTTGTTCTTGACAAATCCATGCTGACTGTTACTTATCACCTTATTATCTTCTAGATGTTTGCAAATTGATTGCTTTATTATTTGCTCCATTATCTTTCCAGGTACAGAAGTTAAGCTGACTGGTCTGTAATTCCCCGGGTTGTCTTTATTTCCCTTCTTATAGATTGGCACTATATTTGCCCTTCTCCAGTCTTCCAAATCTCTCCCATCTTCCATGACTTTTCAAAGATAATCGCTAATGGCTCAGATATCTCCTCAGTCAGCTCCTTGATTCTAAGTATTCTAGGATGCATTTCATCAGGCCCTGGTGACTTGAAGACATCTAACTTGTTTAAGAAATTTTTAACTTGTTCTTTCCCTATTTTTAGTCTCTGATCCTACCTCATTTTCACTAGCAGTCACTATGTTAGACGTCCGATCACCACCAACCTTCTTGGTGAAAACCGAAACAAAGTCATTAAGCACCTCTGCCATTTCCACATTTTCTGTTATTGTTTTTCCTGCCTCATTGAGTAACAGGCCTACCCTGTCCTTGGTCTTCCTCTTGCTTCTAATGTATTTGTAGAATGTTAAGATAAACAGATTGAGCTCTTTGAGTTTATTGCTGTAAGGCCTGTTTTCTAATCCTTTAATGATCATTCTTGTGGCTCTTCTCTCAACCAACCTCTCCAATTGGTCTACATCCTTTTGAATTGTAGATCGCAGCGGCAGTTGCACCAATGCTAAATACTGAGATCAACTAACTCTCTATTCCTACTTGAGATTCCCCCATTTATGCATCCAAGGATCGCATTAACTCTTTTAGCCATCGCGTCACACTAGAAGTTCATGTTCAGCTTATTATCCACCACAACCCCCAAATCTTTTTCAGAGTCACTGCTTCCCAGGGTAGTCCCCTCTCCTGGAAGTATGACACATTGACATTTGGCTGTATTAGAATGCATATTGTTTGCTTGCACCTAGTTTGCAAGCGATCCATATCCCCCTGAATCAGTGACCTGCCCTCTTTATTACTTACCACTCCCCTAATTTGTGTCATCTGCAAACTTTATCAGTGATAATTTTGATGATAATTTCTTCCAGATCACTGATAAAAATGTTAAATAGCGTAGGGTCAAGAATTGACCCCTAAGGGCCCCACTGAAAACACAGTGATTCAATGACAATTCCCCATTTACAATTACATGTTGACACCAGTTAGCCAGTTTTTAATCAATTTAGTGTACATCATGTTAATTTTATAGCATTTTAGTTTTTTAATCAAAATATTGTGTGGTACCAAGTCTTAATATACTACATCAACGTTATTACCTTTGTCAGGCAAACATTTAAAAAAATAAAATAAAAAAGATATCAAGTTAGTTGGACAGGATCTATTTTCCATAAACTAGTGGTTTTCAAGCTTTTTTTCATTTGCGGACCCCCTAAAAAATTTCAAATGGGTATACGGACCTCTTTGAAAATGTTAGACATAGTCAGTGGACCCCCAGGGGTCCATAGACCACCGGTTAAAATCTACTGCCATAAGCCAATGTTGATTTGCATGAATTACATTACCCTCCTTTTATTCTTTATTAATCGAGTTCCATATCAGCCACTCCGTAACCTTGCCTGGGACCAATGTCAGGCTGACAGCCCAACAATTACCTGGGTCAACCCATTTACCCTTTTTAAAAACTGGCACAACATTAATAGGGCCCTATCAAATCTGCATTAATGAGAACACAGAACAAATCACAGAATCAAAACATTAATGTGGAATCCTGATCTCCCTAGCACTAGGACCACAGTGGCAGGCAGGCAGGGCGGGTTGCACAGCTGAGTTATGTGCAGCTGCACTTAAGAGAGTCAAGCTTCTTTGGATCACAGCCTCTTGCTCTGCTGTGCAGAGCTAGGGAGGATAGGGAGCTGATGTCAGGGTGTCCCCCGCCTGTGTACCTGGTCTTCACTGAGCCGGGGTGGGGAGATAGGGGAGTGCCTGTCTGTGCACCAACCTCAGGCTCAGGAATAGTTGCAGCTGTCTGAACAAGCGTTCAGGCTGGTGAGTGCTCTGCTTAACAAGAAAGCATGCGAACACACTCCCTCCCCCCCCACACACACATGCACACTCCCTCCTCCACCCCACACACAGGTCAGTGGACTTCCTGTGTTACTGTTCAACAATGTCAGTTTGGTCATATTACCAAGTGCTACTTTAAAAAGTGATTTAAAATGTCTTACTTTTACCATATACTTATATTGTATATCTGTTTAAATTGTAGGATTTTTTTTTTTATAAAATCAGTTTTTTCCACTGCAATCCAGTTCTGAACACTTTTATTCATTTATAGTAAGGCTACTTAATTGTTAATGTGTCAAACAGTTTTGATTTAAAAAAATAACATAAAAACTGAATTATTTTTTTTATGGAAAAAAATGAAATCAGAAAATAAATCCAAAATCCACAATAATAAAAGGGATTTCATAGGGCCCTACATTAGCTTTCTTTCCAGTCTTCTGGAACTTCTCCAGTGCTCCAAGACTTATTGAAATCAACATTAATGGTTCAATGAACATCTCAGCCAGCTCTTTTAAAATTCTTGGATGAAAGTAATCTGGATCTGCTGATATGAAAATGTTTAATTTTAGTAGCTTCTGTTTAACATCCTCCAGAGATACTAGTGGAATGGAAAGAAAGTCTCACTATACGGTGAAGATAACAATCTCACCTGTTTGTCCCCAAAAATAGAACAGAAATATTAAAATGCTTCTGCCTTACTGTTTACAACTATACCATTTCCACCTACTAATGGATCAATAACATACATCTCCTCACAGCTAAAATGTAACCCTTCATGTCCTTAATGAGGACAGGTAGACATATCATCCCGATCCTGCTTGGCTGCTGTGCTGATAACATCCAGTAATTATGGCAACGCAAATCAATGCTACCTGCCCTACACTGATTCTGTCTTACCTCATTAATTAGGTTAGTGCCAACTCTTGTCATCTTCACCCTTGCATGCTGCACATGCAATGTACATAACAGATAACAGCAATTCCTCAATGACAGAAAGTCATGTGATATCCAGAAGGGTATAATTTCCTGTAGTCAGCACGGACACCAAAAACGTTACCCAGGCAGCCCAGCATCTAATGAAGCACAGCAAATTTTCTACTCAAACATCTCTACACAATCACAGAAAAGGCAGAACGATCTCAAAGCTTCATGGATTCATTTTGTGCTGCTGTCCTCATCCACAAGAATGAGGATGATCTTGTGATTCGGGCAGTGGACTAGGAAAAGATCTGGGTTCTATTTACAGCTCTTCCATAGGCTGCATGACTTTAGGCTAGCCACTTAATCTCTCTATATCTCAATTCTCCATCTGAAAGTCATGATTTAATGACATTATGAAAGGCCATTTAGGATAAATACAAAATTAAAGAATTAGAATTAGCTTGAGTTTGGTTAAGGAAATGTGTGTGTTGTAAAGAAAGACCCTGACTAGCAAGTACAAGGAAGGCCTTGAAAAAAATGAGTTATAAAGCCAGAAGGAATGAATGTCTGGTTAAAAGAATAACTAATGAGATATGGGGAATTTCTAAAAAGAAGGCTTCATTCTGACCAATAGGGGTGACTACAGATGGTTTTAAATAAGAAAACAAGAATGTCTTAAAAGGAGCCAACATGCACCTTCCTACACCACATACCAGTGTTATCTTAAAAGTAAAGCCTATGTGAAACCAGATCTGACAAAAATAAATAAATAAATAAATAAATAAATAAATAAGGTGTTGGTCAGCAGAAGAGACAATGAGAAAAGACCTTAGGGAGAAAGGAGGTTGTAAATGTTATCTAAATTAAAACTGGAAATAAAGACGGGGAAATTGTCTCAAATTGGTTTGTTAGCTAAAGTGGTAATTGGCTATGCCATTTGTTTGTTAAAGGGTATAACTATTGTTATAAATTTGTGGGTTCTTTGTCAGATCCTACCTCATCATGCTGGAGCACACCAGGATGAGACAGTTTTCCTAAGTCTGGCTAATTTATGAGTCTACTGATCACATGCTTATGAATACTTTGTGAGTGTACTGGATGTAGTGACTGCTTATTTTTAGGCTGTTTGGCATGTTTGGAGCAATTATATAAAGCACTATTTGGTCTTTAGACTTAATAAAGGAATTTATAGTTAAACTTGTGTCTGGTGGTCACCCATATTAATATTACAAATTTATATGATTAATAACTCCAACAGAAATTATTTAAAAATTACAATCAGTTCCAGAGAAACAGGACAATTAGTATATAAGCATCCACTATTATAATAATGGGCCCCATTGTGCTAGGCTCTGTATACGCATGAAAAGTAGATTGTACATACTTTGGGGCAGAGACTATCTAAATAGACACATCAGACACAGGATACGTGAAAGGAGTATAACATACAAGCACAGTGAACAATGTGATGATGGCAAATATCCTGTTAGTTTCACTTGTGGAGATAGTGTGCTGGGGCAGTGGTTCTCAACCAGGTGTCTGGGGCCCCCTCTGGGGCCGCCAAGCAGGGCCAGCATTAGACTCGTTGGAGCCTAGGGTAGAAAGCCAAAGCCCTACCACATGGGACTGAAGCCCAGGGCCCTGAGCCCTGCCCCCTGGGCTGAAGCCAAAGCTTGAGCCATGTAGCTTCACGGGGACCCATGTGGCATGTAGCCCCAGGCAACTGCCCTGCTTGCTACCCCCAATGCTTGCCTTGGCATTTATATACAGAAAACCAGTTATTGTGGTACAGGTAGGCTGTGGAGTTGTTATAGCATGTTGCATGGGGATGGGGGGGGGGCAGAAAGAAAAAGGTTGAGAACCTCTGTGTTGGGGATAGTTAGGAAAGCTTAAGCTAAACTGAAAGAAAAGTGAAGGTAATGAGCAGGGCAGGGGAGAAGAGAAGGGCAAGAGGGGTAGGTGTGGAGTGAGGCTGAAATTAAGAAACTGTTAGAGAAGGGGCAGGTGGGAGTTGGAACAAACAGTTAATCAGCACAGGGCAGAGTAAGTCTGGTCAAAACTTCAAAAATTTCTCTGAGATCAGTTTATGGGAGTCCCCCCTTTAGCTGCTCCTATCAGCTAATTTATGGCTGGCTTTGGCCTGCAGTTTCTTTCCTCAAGGCCAGATAGCAGGTTGGTTCCTAGTGCCTGGGAAAGGACCGTCTCCTCTGCACAGTTCTGGGTATGGATTGTGTTGGGGTAGCCCTGGTTGGGGCCCATTTCCCCCCCTCCCTTTTCCCAGTGCAACAGTCCCTGCTTCAGCCATTTCTGCAGTGATTCCTACCAGCTTTTGTCACTTTGTTGCCATGAGGGCCGGGCAGTCACAGGGGAAAAGCAGGAACATGAGTTTTTTCCATCCCATAAGAAACTATGCATGAGTAGTCGTCTGCCACAATGTATCACAAAGAGGAACAAAACAGACATTCTAAAGTTCACATCCTGAGCATGCTATGATGTGGCCAACATACAAAGGGGGTTTGATACTCCCTCCAAACAAAAACAAACAAAAGGCATCAACAGAATTAGGGCTTGTCTACACTGGCACTTTACAGCGCTGCAACTTTATCGCTCAGGAGTGTGAAAAAACACACCCGAGCCATAGGCACTGATGACGTCATTAGGCCTATATATGAACCAGAGTTCTTCCATGT
>NW_020664393.1:55423694-55430291 GCF_002925995.2 Terrapene triunguis
AACGAACCCCTGTTGCTTTGCCTCGGGCACCTCTGTGCCAGCAACAGCACCGACTCCGTGGGTGCTCCGGGGCTAGAGAACCCATGGGGAAAAAATAGCGGGTGCTCCACACCCACCGGCAGCCAAGCTCCCCCTACACCCTCCTCACATCCTCCTCCTCCGTGCACACCACATCTCTGCTCTTCCCCCTCCCTCCCAGCGCTTCCCGCCTGCCATGGAGGTGTTTTTTTTTTTTTTTTTAAGAGCGCTGGTGCCGCGACTACAAGCCATGTTAAAGCGCTGCCGCGGTGTAGACTAGCACTAAGTAAAACATTACTTCCATCCACCGTTTTTAGCACTAGAGCTCCAATTCACAAGGTACTTAATTCCATGCCAAATGGAATATTCACATGCTTAAAGTTAAACAAGGTTAAGAATCTTGCTGTATCAGGGCCTAATAGCCCAATAAGGAAAAGACTTTGCCACAGTAACATTTATTCAACCATTGCAACAATAGGCACTTCAAACACAAAACTTCTCAGTTTCAGTTAATATTAAACTTTTAAAATGTAGATATATTTACATGTACATATTTTTATTCTGGCATTTTCTTGAAAACATTCCACAAGAGGAACAAATATTTCTATAGCAAAAAAGGTGCAATAAATAAAATTTATTAGCAGAAAATGTTTCCAGAATAAATTACACTACGTATTTGTGGTCAACATTTTATCAGCGAATTCTCAGTTAGCAATTCTACAGGGAGTCTGAGGGAAAACAGTATTCAGCATGCCTCCCTACTGAAAGCAAGATTCTTCCCTTAATGTCACTGACTTCCATATTTCAAAAGTGCAAATACAGTCCTGTTGCACTGTAGATAAGTGCACCGCCTTGTAAATTATTCAACTGGTGGACACTCTGATTTAATGTAGATTTTTATCCCTCAGATATCAATTAAACCAGGAAATAGCAAAATAACTGACATTGCAGTCCTCAGGGAAAAAATATCAACAGTGGCTTAAACAAATCTGTTATGTTAGATGCACTTTGAAGTTTTACTTTTTGAAATGCTAAGCACCATGAAATAAACCATTTCTTAACAGCACAGTAAAACTGTTATTTAGGGCTCCCACATGTCACTGACATAAAATAATTACCTCCTTAAAATTAAGACTCTCTCCTTTTAGGAATAAAATCCTGAAAGTAAAATAAAGCCTAATTTCTAAATTGTTCTTCCTCCTTGTTTAGCCATTTTTTCTTATAAGTTCTTTGAGACCAGCGATCAATCAGCGTCTGTACAGTAAACTATTGCAATGGAGCAGTGATCCTCCTGATTGGGGACTCTATGAAGCAAAGATGGAGGCACCCGGTTGCAACTCCATAAATTAGGATTGCATTCTAAATTGGGATCAAAATGCGACAAATTCCTGTTAGCGCTAAAAGCCGGAGGTCAATCAGTGTGGAATTTCACACAGGGGTAGTTTTTATGCTCTTTGAATTTTGTGTAGTTTTATTTTGGTTTCTTTTGTAAATTTTGAATAGGGAAATCAGGTGGATAAAATTCAAGTTTTGTTAATACAGAAATAATTTATTTAAATCAAAAATGTTTATTTTTCTTTTTTAAAATAAACCTACTTCATGTTAAATTTGAAATTATGACAACCTATGTTAAGGCCTAATCTTACTATTCAAACAGTTAATCTGTGCTGTCGACGTTTTATAGAAAGTCAAACCACTTAACTCGTGGAGATTTTGTTGAAGTACCAAATTACTTTTGACTTCAGTAGCTTCTTTTGCAGGTACAGAGAAAATATTTTGAAATCATTTCAGTTGATTCAACTAGTTCATTCAAAGTTGAGAAACCAAATGGGAGCTGAAAAAGCAGGAAAGCTTGTTTTCCTCTTCCAGTCTATGAACAATAATTAGGTGAGTGGATGAGCTCGACTAGTTCTAAAATCTTGAAGAACATGATGACCAAAAACAGTTAATCCATTCAATTAGACACAATAAGTACAGATAATACTTCCTTTGTGTAATAAAATACTTTTAAATGTAAAATAGGTTTTGATAAACTTTTTCTTATGCATTCAGCATATTTAATGTAGTTTTATTTAATACAAAAATTAAAATGCTCTTTGTGCATTTTTTATTTAAATTCCAATATCCATCCAAATGCAGCTTGACACAAATCACAAGTAAAAAACAGATCATTCTCTAAGTAAACAAGATGTGTTGTCCATCATTTTCTAACATAATAAAAATTGTAAAAAATGAATTAAGAGTCTGAAAAAAGTATGTTAAGCTGTATAACTGCTTATATAAATGTATATAGATATGGTACATTCTCCTGATTAGCAAAACGTACCACCAAATTTTACCAATGAGAATGATCCTTTCTTAAGGAAAATATTTAAAAAGTACAAATGCAAAACAAGATTAAAATCAATTATTTAAATGAAGGTTTCCTGCTTACCAATTCAGATCAATCCACCAGTATTTGAAACTGGGCTCTGGCAGAAATTTGTCCATAGCAGTACTACTTTTCATTGTTGACTGACATTTTAAAGAAACATATAGTCTGTCTATACAAAAATTGTTAGAAAGGTGGATCCTGATATGGTATAAAGGGTAATTTGTTTTTAATTTAGATTTAGGGTAATTTTAGCAATTATACATCGTAACTGAAAATTTATGTGCTTTGAACACAAACTTGACTGACTGAGCCAGGATGCATACAAAGTTCCCATCACAAGCCACACTTCTTTGTCAGAATGTACCCTACTACAGAGAAAGCATAGCCCAGCTGCCTGTCAGTAAAATCTGTTATATTAGCAGCTGTACTTCTACCCTTATACAGGTTCATCCTCATTCGCCCAGTCCCCAACTCCTCACTTATACATTAAAAACCTAGAAAAATAATACATACCTAAAAGGTCCCAAACACTAAGGCCTTGTCTACACTGCGACTTACAGCGCTGAAACTTTCTTCGCTTAGGGGTATGAAAAATCATACCCCTAAGCGAAGAAAGTTTCAGCGCTTTAAAGTGGCAGTGTAGATAGTACTACAGCACTGGGAACTATTCCCCTCGCGGAGGTAGTTTTATAAAGCGGCACACTTTAACATCAGCTATGTAGACATACCCTTAGCTGTGAAGCGGTAAGCGTTGCTACATACATAACACACCTGACACAAACCCACAAAAGCAGGTTCACTGTAAAGCAAATATTTGACCCAGATGTTGTATTAAGCTACATATTTAACAAGGAAAAAACAGAAATTGGTCATAAATTCAACATGACCAAGACAATTGCAATAGAAACAGAAACCTTAACTTTTACTTTTTACTATTTATCGAGGACATCTCAATATTTCATTAACTTTTTTTTGCATTTAATTTCCTACAGTTTTTAAAGGGGAAAAACACACGCTTGAATTAATCACTCCAACAGTCACTTCAGGGAGGAACATGTCCACTTCTTTTTGAGTGCCTCTCGGGTGCCTCTATTATGTACACACTCCTTTAATTGCAAAATTAATTACAATATGTGCATTATTTCTTGAGGTGCACATTAAAGAGGCATGGGTGTAACATTTTCAAGGTCCATACAAGTGCCTCTATGAAGTAAACCAGGAACATATTGGGAAGGCAATCCCCACTTGGACAAGTGAACCAGGAATTAGCCCCACGACCTCCTCCCAAACCTAAGAAGAGCAAAGGGACCTAAGTAGCTGGGGAGTCAATTCAAAATAAGGGAATCTGCTCTTTGCCATAATTTCAAACTTCTCCATTTATGGAAACCCCTAAACATCCTGGGACTATAAAGCCTGAGATATTAGATCACACCTTAAAACACCACAGTGAGGGTGAGGAGACTAAGAACACTGAGGGGTTAGATAAGGAATGGAAAGGTCTCGATATATGGGCAAAGATTAACCTGTTTTTGTAAAGCTCACATTTCCTGAGCTTCAAAAGAGATTATCACTCTCAATAAAAATTGCAATGATTTGCTGATTTACCAAAAATTTAGTCTATCTAAACTGCAAGAGCTCCTAAAGCTAGCTGAACAGGTCCTGACAAACAAAACCTGTAAGTTTCTATTTACTCACACAATCCTACTCGCACCAGTTTCAAATTCCATACAGGGAAAAAATGCTATTTCATGTTAACCTTTGCAGTTACTCAATATACTGTCTCATAGATCTCTCATGTTTTTAGATCACAGATGAGTTTTGCCCATCTCAGTAGCTGAATGTTTAAAATTAGACTAAGCAACTCAGACAGTAAACTGTAGCATTACTTGGTAACCTTTTTTTTTTTTTTTAAATGAATAGGTCATAAAGTTAAACACCAATTTAGTTTCTTAAAAATTTAAATTTAAGAGAGATCACATACTGTGAAATGTTTTCATTTTGTTCTCCCTAATATTTTTTTCTTCTGTCTCTATTACAAAAAACACCTTCCCTCCCCTCCACTGCTGACATAGGCAGATGCCTTTTTCAGTTACCTGCAAAAAGATCTGAAATGGCAACACGGAGGAAGACAGTGCTTGCTGCCGAATAAAGAAAATCTGCTACAAAGTAGGCGTACACAAATATCTAAATGCAGTATTTGAATGAATGTTGAAAAAACAAAAGTTGTATTCTCACAAGTCCGAATTTAAAACTGAAAATTAGATACTGGGACACAATATAATCACATTTATATGTGATATTTTATTACAGGAGAATGTTAATAAGAATCAATAGTCAGTAAACCTTACATCCTCACAAACTTTAACCTATTAGGGCTGGTCTACACTGGGGGGCTCGATGTAAGATATGCAAACTTCAGCTATGCGAATAGCGTAGCTGAAGTCGAAGTATCCTATTCGACTTACCCCGCTGTGAGGACGGCGGCAAATCAACCGCCGCGGCTCCCCCATCGACGCCGCTTACTCCTCCTGACGAGGTGGAGTACGTGCGTCCATTCGGGGATCGATTTATCGCGTCTAGATGAGATGCGATAAATCGATCCCCGAGAGATCGATTTCTACCTGCCGATCCGGGCGGGTAGTGAAGACGTGCCCCCAGATATTATTCTATTGTATTTTGTTAATAAATTGCTATAATCAATTATGAAAAATTTGCACTGAAGATTCTTTCAGTTCTAGTCTTAATGTTAAAAGTTAGATTGAGGAGTACTTCACTATGCAAATACTTTCAATGATTTCCATAGAACTACCTACAAAGTAACATACTAGTGAACATAAATAAGGGTGGCAGAATTGAGCCAAAAGTGATTATGATTTCCTATCATTCCATATTTTACAATAATAGCATCAGAGAAAAATGTAGGGCTAGAAGGAACCTCAGAAGTGACCACTGAGGCTATACCGAGTAAACCTAGACCATCCCTGACCAGTGTTTTTCCAACCTGTTCCTAAAAACCTCCAACGATGGGAATTTCACAACCTCCTGTGTAAACCTATTTCAGAGCTCAACTACTCTTATAGTAAGTAAATTTTTCCTTATATCTAACCGACATATCCGTGTGATGGGGTGTATAAGCCCACACCGGGGAACCAAGGATTAAAGAGGAGCTCTGGGCCCAGAAGGCCCTACCCAGCTGCACCTGCTGCACATGTTCACAACAGAGGCCACAAAGGCAGGCAGAGTAAGGGAGCAGTCCTAAACTGTTTGCTCCTGCAGAGAGGCCGGAGGAGCTCCACACCACCCAGAACAGACCCTGTTGCTGAGCCGCCCCATGGAGACGGGGAATAGTGGGCCTCCAGATCACTGTCAGGGGAACCCCCCTGGCAACAGGTAGGAAGTGACTCAGGGAGCAGGCTTGTGGCATCTGCCCCCAGGTCACATATTCAATGTACCAATCACAGGGCCCTGGGGTGGAACCTGATGAAGCAGGACAGGCCTGGGTTTCCCTACCCACTGCAGGCCGACACCACTGGACTCTGACGCAAATCCCTTCCCCACCCCACCCCCAGTGACAACTGGCGGAGAATGCAGGCACCAGCCCAGTCCCATTAGAAGGACAGCAGCTGTACCAGCATATCGGCCCAAGGAGAGAGTCAACAACAGAAGGCAGTCCAGCAACAGCAGGGTCAGCCACTGCCCAGCAGCAGCAGCAAGCGACCCAACAGCAGCAGCAGCAGCTACTCCAAGAGCTGGTGGCAAAGCAGCAGGAACTACAGCCACACCTAATTCAGCAGGCAGCAACACTCTGCAGTCCCAGGGTGCATCTAATGCCATGGCGCCAGGACCCTCAGGTAATGTCCTTCACCCACCAGGCAGCCCATCGGGCTCTCAAAAATGGGCCCCGGGGACAACCAAGAAGCATTCTTGGTCATCTTTGAGCAGGTAGTCATGGCAGCATGCTAGCTGCAGAAACACTGGTCCACCCTCATAGCGCCATCCATCCAAGCTGCCTACAGGGGCCTAGATTGCATAAAGGCACTGGATTACATTACAGTAAAAGCAGCCATTTTAGTTTACATGGATATCAACCCCAAGACATTCTGCCAACAATTCAGTGATTGAAGGAGAAGAGTCTCTGGATCACCATCAGGGAGAAACCCCTCAGAAACAGGTAGGAAGTGACCCAGGGAGTAGGCTTGTGGCAT
>NW_020664393.1:55430301-55443502 GCF_002925995.2 Terrapene triunguis
GGACTGGACTCAATGACCTCTCGAGGTCCCTTCCAGTCCTAGAATCTATGAATCTATTATTAACCTAATAGATGTTAACGGTCTTGAAGTTGGTCCAATAAAAGATATTATCTCACCCACCTTGTCTCTCAAATATATTGTAGACATTTAAAAAGTGTCTACCTAGTAAATCAATAATTAATTACTTTTACTTTTTTATATGCCTTTTGGATTTGAAGAACAATTCCTTTCCCCTTGCTATATTGTCTTTCCACCTGCTCTGCTTATTTTATTTTTAATTTCTGCAACATGGCATGAGGGAAGTTTATTTTGGGGTGGTTACTAGGATAGATAAGCATGTTTGACAAGATAGCTCAGTGGTTTGAGCATTAGCCTGCTAAACCCAGGGTTATGAGCTCAATCCTTGAGGGGGCCACTTATGGATCTGGGGTGGAAAAATCAATACTTGGTCCTGCTAGTGAAGTTGGGGGACTGGACCCCAACTTCAGGGTCCCTTCCAGCTCTATGAGATAGGTATATCTCCATATATATTAAGACCATGTTTGTCATTCCACATTAGCAATAAGGGGGGGACATTAGAAGACAGATGCTCTTGTGCAGCTGACAGCCGTGGTTGTTCATGTTTGTAGTGCCCCATGGGCTGCTCATTAAATTCGTGTTTGTCCATGGGCGAGTGCGTGTGGTGGAGGGGTGTAAATGAAAATTCCCAGCAGGGGGGAGAGAGGGGAGGAAAACGTATATATGACAATTCTCGGGGTGGGGGGTGGAAATGACCATTCACTGCACAGGGGGAGGGGTGTAAATGGGCCCGGGAAGCGCTCTGCCCTGCCCTACACCCACACGACCCCCAGCGCCGAGCGCGGCTGAGGGAGCTGGAGGGACAGAGCAGGCGGGCGGCGCCTCTCCCTGGACAGCCTCGCCGCCGCCCTGCCCTGCCCAGGCAGCAAAGAGCTGCGCGCCCCCGGGCAGAGGGCGGCACACGGGGCCGGGCCGTTACCCCCGCCCGAGGTCTCTGCAGTGTCCGGCCCCACACAGGGCAGAGCGGGCAGCCGCCGCCGAGGGGTCAAGGCGGCTCCGTCGCGCCCTTTGTATGGCAGCTCCGCGGTCCCCCGCTACTTACCCCTTAGCCGGCGGGACTCGGCCCCCGCGGGCGGCCTCTCGGGTCCCGGGAGATTCTGCCGAGGCGGCGGCTGGCTCCGATCCGCGGGCGGGGGCAGCTCCAAGGGCTCTTCACTTACGCCCGGCAGCGGCGGAGGCGGCAGCCATCTTACCTCCTCCTTGTCCCCCCCCCCCCCCGGAACCGGTCACGTGAGCCCTCCCGTCGCCTTAGCCCTGGGCACAGGCGGGGCGCCCGGCCTAGCCGTTAGCGCTGGTGTTTACACCGGACTCGGAGCCAGAGGGGCGGGGTTCGAACCCCCGCGGGGACAGCGGGATCCCAGCAGCCTCCCCTTCGCCGCCAAGTAATTCCGCCTCAGCATCCCTCGGCTGGAAAACCTGCCCGTCGGAGCCCCGGTCGGGGTTCTGCTCCAGCGCCAATGCTGGCCGCAGGCTGCACCCTCCGGGCTCTGGCCGCTGGTCCCTGAGCACAGCGGCGGGATTTGCCCGGCTGCGAAATGTTCCCGGCCCCAGGAACCGTCTCGTTTGGCTGCTGAGAGGCTAGTAAGATAAGCAAGTTGTGTGTGCGCGCTGGCAGCAGGCGGGCTGAGACGCTGCCTGCCCCAGGAGGAGACCGAGCCTCACCCCTGGGCCGTTGGGTGATTGTCAGACGTTATTTTAACGAACGGGTTCGTCCTCCTGCGCCTCTCCCCGTGGTGTCTGGGGCTAGCGGAGTCCCTGCAGCAGAGACTGCAGCTGCAATCTTGTCTCAAGCCCAGCTGGTGCTACAGGACTGAATACAGGCAGTCAACTTGTGCAACCCCCAGGATAGCGCATCTGAGCATGTATAACTGCAGACCTGATTACTTTTTTTAAAAAATAACTAGAAAAGAAAGCTGCAGTCGTCGTGTTCAGCTCAGCAATCTAAATTCACAAGGGAGATGCTCCTCATTCTGAATACATTTAAATGAGCTTGAACTCAATTTAAGAGCAAAAGCAATTGTTATTTCTGAGCTTTCAGCTAGCAGTGGCCATCTGAGAAGTGAGGTGCACCTAAGGGTTCACAAACAAAGGCAAGATAACCAGCTCCCAGTGCTGAAGAGCATCAGTGCCAGGTCATGATTCTTGAAACACCCACAAGATTTTATCCACATAAGTAGCTCCATTAGTGTATCCTCTCTCTTGTGTTAACCTCCTGAGCTTTATGGAGTTTCAAACATGTCCCAGACATAATTAGCTCTTTTCACAATTCAAAGTGTTCCATTGTTTGTCTGCATCTAAGTAGCTGGAGGACTTGGTGATGCTATGCAGAAAGTTATTGATTTTTTGCCTTCTGCCTGTTTTACTTCTCCCTTCTGTAGTTTATCAAAAATGTTGCTTCTAAAATCATCTCCAACTTCACTACCCCCCCCCCCCCTTTCAAGTCCCTTTACAAGGTTCCCATCTTTTTCCAATTTGTCCTCATCTTATAGGTTCTCCACAACTTTGTCCTACCTATATATATTTTCTGATCTCCTTTGCTCTCAATACTCCTCCAGTCCTGTCTCACTTTTATGCTATCACCTACTCTTGGAACAGCCTTCCCTTGCCTCACACAGAGGCTCCATTGAAGTCAATGCCAGAATTCCAGTGAGGCCAGGATTTCAGCCCTAAGCGTCATCCTTCTCCTCATTCAAATCCAATTTTTTGTAAACACTAATCTCAACTGATGTCCCAACATCATCTTGAATTTGTTATGTCATCCAGTGTACATTTGTCTGAACTAGACTGCTAGCTGCTCAGGCTAGGGATGTTTTCAGAGTTTGTAAAGTGCCATTTACCATACCCTTATCGTGTTTAGAAATATAGTATGATAAATATTAATGCTTGTAGACTAGTGCAGTGGGGGATATGGTCCACAAAAACCTAAAAAATTATTTCACTGAGCACATTTACCTCCTCTTCCCCCCCCCCTCAAGGATTTATATTTGAAGTTTATGATGCATATGTTAAAAGTAAGTTTGGGGGGTGGGGGTTGAACACAAACAAAAAAACTGGGAAAGGATCCAACTCAGTCTATAACCTGATTCAGGCAATCTGACATGGAACTCCACCTCTTCAGAGGTTCTTCTACCATCTGACTACAAGCTAGTTGCTTTTATAGTTTGTGTGTGCACAAGTATGCATGTGTGGGAGAGAGGAAGGGAATGAAGGACTGAGTCTCAAATCCAGGACCTTGTGAAAGATGTATAGCTCACTTGCAATAACACTATCTTAACCATCCTTTAAATGTTCGGCATCTATCTAGTCCCTTCAAACAAGAGGCCAAGATATTAAATACTTAAAAAAATAGTATTAAAGAAACCAAACACCTCTCTCCAATCCCAGCCAGAGCTGATAAATGGTTGGATCCAATAAATAACCCTTACAACACAAGCAAACTATGCAGTGGCTGGCAGGAAAATCCCAGAGCACAAACAGTGGCAACAAAAATCAATCAATCAATCTCATGAATCTCACAAACAAAAATGGGTGGTTTCATTTCTTACCCCTGTCCTTCAGACGCATTTGCTTTGTCTCAGTTTGGAACTGTTCCCTTGCTCACTCAACATCCTGGAGATGAATGCATGGCTGCAGAGATAGTGTCAGCAGGAGGGCTTTGGCTTCCTTGACCAGGGATGCTGTTATGGCAGTGAGGATTGCTGGCAAGCAATGGGGTCCACCTAACTAAGAATGGGAAGAGCATCTTCTCACACTCAAGGCTGATTCCCCACTCCGACACTGAGTGCAGAAGGTGGGGGGGCCTGCAAGGACTCTAAAAATTAATACTTGCCACTCCAGGCTTGTCTTAAACTCCCAAGGTTACAGCTTTTCTCTGACCTTGATTGGTAGATGCTGCCACTACACAAGTGCAGAAACCCTTTGAGACTATGAAGGCTCACTTGGGAATTCCTTCCTGGGGGCTACCCTCAAGCCCTTTCACCTCCCCTCTGGGGAAGAGCTGAGAAAGAAAAAGAAAAAAAAAAGAATTCAGCTATTGTCACCAGCTAATTAAACAGGCGCACAAACCTCTTAAGACACAAAACTCCAATTCTGTTCTTTTTAAAAAAGTAAATTTTATTAATAACAAAAGAAGAAAATACAGCTGGGAACTTAGGCTTGTTGCTAAATTTAAAAAAAAAAACAATTACAAGGATTAAGCATCAATAATAGCTTCTTGAGGACCAGCTTAAAGGTTTTTTTTCCTGAGATTGACCAGTGGCTTTCCCGCTCAGAAAGTTTTTTGCTGAGAAACACGACAGGATGAAATTATTGATCTGGTCCTTCCTGCATTAATACTGCTCCTACACCACGTTCAGACACATCTGTGGTTACGACGAAAGGTTGGTCGAAGTCCGGAGCCCTTAGTACGATGTCAGACGTAAGGGCTGCCTTAAACTGGTTAAAGGCTTTCTAACACTTCTCAGTCCTCTGCACTGCATTTGGGTGTTTTTTCCTGGTTAGGTCGTCAGTGGGGTGGCAATTTGGCTTTAGTGTGGTACAAATCATCTGTAATACCCGGCCAAGCCTAAGAAGGATTGGACCTGCTTCTTTGACTTAGGGACAGGCCAATTTTGGATACCATTTACTTTAGCCTGTAGGGGATTGATAGTTCCTTGACCCACCTGGTGTACAAGGTACGTTACCCTGTTTAGGCCTATTTGACATTTTTTGGCCTTAACGGTTAATCCTGCCTCCCTTATGCACTGGAAGATAGCTTGGAGGTGTTCCAGGTGTTCTGCCCATGAATCTGAGAATATGGCCACATCATCAAGACTGAAAATGCCCCAGATCCAGCCAGAAGGTTCTCTACCAGTCTCTGGAAGGTGGCGGGTGCATTTCACAGTCCGAAAGAGAGCACACTAAATTCATACAGCCCTACATGGGTGATGAAGGCTGACCTTTCCTTGGCTGGGTCATCTAGCAGCACTTGCTAGTACCCCTTAGTTAAGTCTAAGGTGGAGATGAATGGGGCACATCCCAGTTTTTCCAATAGCTCATCTGTGTGTGGCATTGGATAGTTCTCTGGGCGAGTTGCAGCATTTAGCTTATGGTAGTCCATGCAAAAGTGGATTTCCCCATCTGGTTTGGGAATCAGAATCTCTGGAGAGGCCCATGCACTGTAACATGTCTGTACATGTCCTTGATCTCCCTTTCTATTGTGGTTTAGGCCTGAGGAGCCATCCAGTAGGGTTGGGCTCTAATTGGGCAAGCATCACCTGTGTCAATGGAGTGGTACACCCGTTCTGTCCGTCCTGGGTGACTGAAAACATGGGTGCGAAGCTGGTGCACAGCTCCTGGATTTGCTGTCGCTGCTTATGCCCAAGGGTCATGGAAAGGCTCACCTCTTCTATGCCACCATTGCTTTTTTCTTCATAGTAGACTCCTTCAGGCCACTCAGCGTCATTTCTCTCCTGGGCTGTAAACTGCAGAACCTTGATTTCTCGGGAATAAAAGGGTTTTAGAGAATTAACATGGTATACTTTAGGTTTTAGGGTAGGATCAGGGAACGCTATGAGGTAATTAACAGCTCCCAATTAACAGGTAATTGGCCCTCCCACGACGCTTCCATCTTATTGGCCTGGAGCACTTTCAGGACCATGACTTGGTCACCTATTCTTAAGGAACGCTCTCTGGCATGTTTATCATACCAGGCCTTTTGCTCTTGTTGAGCATCCTGTAGGTTTTCTCGAGCAAGGGCTAGAGAGTTTTGAGGGTGTTTTGCAGGTTGGTTACAAAGTCCAAAATGTTAGTTCCTGGAGAAGATGTAACCCCGTCCCATTGCTGCTTCACCAACTGTAATGGCCCTTAACTTCGTGGTCATAAATGAGTTCAAAGGGTGAAAATCCCAAACTGGGATGTGGTACAGTCCTGTAGGCAAAGAGCAACTGCTGCAATACTAGGTCCCAATCATTGGAGTGCTCATTCACAAATTTACGTATCATGGCCCCCAAAGTTCCATTAAACTTCACGACTAGGCCATTCGTTTGATGATGGTAAGGGATGGCAACCAAGTGATTCACCCCATGAGCTTCCCAAAGACATTTCATGGTCCCTGCCAGAAAGTTAGTTTCCAAATCCGTAAGGATGTCGAAGGGCCAGCCTACCCTGGCTGGGTCCCAGGAACTGGATTTACAACTGCTGCCATAGACTCTGGTCTGGAGTTTGGTTCCACCACCTCTGGCTGGGTCCCTGGGCCTGTGGTATCAGGGGACGCAGACTGGGCCCTTGTAGGAGGCTCAGGAATGGAGTTAGGTGTCGAGGCCTGTTTAGCCTGGCTGAGGGTGACCATCCCCACTCTTTTTTTTAGCCTCACATGGTTGGCTAAGTCTTCTCCCAGCAGCATGGGAATGGGATAATCGTCATAGACTGCAAAATTCCATATTCCTGACCAGCCCTTGTACTGGACAGGCAACTTGGCTGTAGGCAAATTAAAAGAGTTGGCCTAAAAGGGTTGCACCATCACTTGGGCCTCTGGGTCGATGAATTTGGGGTCCACCAGGGATTGGTGGATAGCTGACACCTGTGCTCCAGTGTCTCTCCATGCAGTAATCTTCCTCCTGCCCACACTCAGTTTCCCTTCACTCTGGGGGTATTTGCGAGGCATCTGGGCCTGAAGGCTCTCGGTGGGACCCCGGGGTGATGAGTTGCAGTTGGCTGGTGCTCTTGGGGCAGTTGGCCTTCATATGCCCCAGCTCATTACATTTAAAGCATCGCCCAGCTAACTGGGCTGGGGCGAGGTGGGTGGTTGGAGAGTAGGGTGGTAGGACGAGAGGGCATCTGGGATTTCCCTGGCTGTGTGGAGGGCTGCTCCTTGCGAGGTGGGGCCTTGGGCTGACTCTGATGGTGGGGTGTCATCTCGGGCTGCCCCTTTTGGTAACTGCACCAACTGCTACTAGCTTTCTTCTTCTCTGTCACCTCTACCCATTTGGCTCCGATTTCCCCCTCCTCAATTACAGTTTTGGGCTTCCCATGTAGGATGTACCTTTCTGTTTCCTCAGGAACACCCTGTAAGAACTTCTCCATTTATATTAGGAGAGACAGATCTTTCAGAGACTTAACATTTGCTCCTGATATTCTGGCATCCCAATTTTTTACAATGTGGTAGGCATGTCGGGAAAATGCCACATCTGGTTTCCACCTTAGGGCTCTGAACCACTGACGGACATACTTGGGTGTTAGCCCCATCCTAATTCTGGTCTTTTGTTTTAAAAGTTCATACTCGTTCATGTGTTCTTTAGGCATTTCAGCTGCCACCTCTGCTAAGGATCCACTGAGTCGTGGCCTCAGTTCCACCATATACTGGTCTGAAGGGATGTTGTACTCAAGGCAGCCTCTTTCAAAATTTTCTAAGAAGGCTTCTGTATCATCACCTACCTTGTATGTGGGGAATTTCTTGGAATGGGGAGCGGTACCTGGAGGAGGACTGCTAGGGCTACCTGGTTGACACAGCTTAGCCTTTTCCCTCTGTTAAGATTACCTTTTTATACATACCTGTGGGCTTTTGACACCTGCCCCCTCTGAACCTAGTTTAAAGCCCTCCTCACTAGGTTGGTGAGTTGGTGTGTGTGATAAATGGGGGCGGGGGGAGAGCTCCCTTTTATGGACACCCAGCCAGTAGCTATAAAATCCCTCTTAGTATGAGGTGAAGAATGGGTGCGACTGTGTCAAAAGCCTACTAAAAAAAAATCAAGATACTTCTTCATGTCTACTGTTTCCCTCCTATCCACTAGTCCAGGAGCCCTGTGGAAGAAGGACATTAGATTGGTTTAGCATGACTGTTTTTTGACAAATCTGTGCTGGCTATTCCTTATAATCCTATTACCCTCTAGGTGATTACAAATTAAACAAATATGGTCTGCCTATAAATATATAAGCTAAGTCCTGTGTTCCTAGGCCTGTAGTTGGACTTCATTATGTCTAAGTTGGAAACAGTAAGCCTTTGGGGAGTATCAACGGTACTGCTCATTTTGTACAACAACATATATTGGCAAAGACCAACATTTGTCCAAGTCTGCTTTAAATATTATTGTTAGCCAACAAGGACAAGGTAAGTCCTTACACTGGAGTCGTAATACGAGAGCATATACTGCTGAAGCTTTGATCCATGGGAGATGCATTTTAACAATCCTATTTCTTTGGGGTGGGTGAGAAACAAACAAAAAACATATTGTTTAACAAATAAACAGTTTGTTAAACAATATGAATGTTGAGCCATTTGAGTGAGGCTATTTCCAAATATCAAGCTGAAGATATTTGGGTTGTTGGATATTCAGGAGTGTATCCACCTAGGTGGGTTGAGAGGGAGATTTCAAAGTCTTGTGAGAGTGTCATCCAACCAGTCAGTGGCTGGATTTGGAGGAGCCTTACAAAATTCTGCTCCCCCACCCATTGTTTGGCGGTAATTACTGTACACACACACACACAAATACATTTACATGTCTGTAAAATTATTTTTTAGGGAGACAAGGTGGGTGAGGTAATATCTTTTATTGGACCAACTTCTGCTGGTGAGAGACAAGCTTTCAAGCTTACACAGAGCTCTTCCTCATGTCTGGGAAACTTACTTGGTGTCACAGCTAATTTACGGAACAAGTTATTTAGCACAAGTAGTTAACACATATTGGAAGATGCAGTGTTGTTTTAGCTGTGTTGACCCCAGGATATTAAAGGACAAGGTGGGTGAAGTAATATTTTTTATTGGACTAATTTCTGTTCATGAGAAAGAGAAGCTTTTTTCCAAGTTTACACAGAGCTCCTCTCAGATAAGTTTCCCACATCTGAAGAAAAGCTCTGTGTAAGCTTGAAAACTTCTCTCTCCCACCATCAGAAGTTGGTCCAATAAAATATATTACCTCACCCACCTTGTCTCTCACATACTGTAAGAGACCATTCTAGGTGAAATGATCAGTTAACACCTCTGCGGTCACAGGACAAAAAAAAAGGGGAGGGGGCTAGTGTGTTACAGATTGTTGTAATGAGCCATAAATCCAGTGAGTTAATTCAAGAGCACAGTGATTGTCTTATTTCACCCACATGTGAAGGATATTTCACTCTACTATCCTGGGTCCAACATATCTACAACAATACTGAAAACTATTTTTTGTGGGGTCATTTTCACTAATCCCCACACAGCAAATGACAGGTCAGTTGATTTTGTGCCTGGTCTGGTAAATTTTCATGACAGCTTTGCAAAGTCGATTTAGGCTCAGTCATGTAGTTCAATTATTTTGAAGTCATTCCTAACTCATTTGGGGTACTGGCTGGGAGAAGTGTTTCTGTGCCCTGTAGTCTCACTATTGTGAAATTTACACACATGCCATAAAAACTAAATTTTTAAATATAAATACTATATATATATATATATACACACACACACACACACACACACACACAGCGTTCCTTTCTTCTCTGCCTGTTATTGTGATCCTGCTACCAGGATCTAGTCATGTGCCATGTCCACTCAGTGCTGCCTGAATCCCTCTGCCATTACCTCCTCCTGAAGCATACACAGACACTTGGTGAAAAAACTCAGTTCTTTCTCACTATTTCTGTGAGGCTGGTGTTGATGCCATCCTAACTACACTGCCCATCATAGTTCACATTTTACCCCCTATTAGTTCCATTACACTTTTTTCCATATCCAATATTCCTAAAATCGATAGCCCTTAATATTGAGTTTGAATTAAATTATTTGGAGGCTCTTCATCCATCCCTACTATTCCTTAATTATTATTTTTAACACTGTTAGATAGTCTAACTGTAATGTTGAATAGTTCAGGTATCAGAGGTGTGATCCTCTGGTGAAGAAAGCATTTCTTTTTTTTAGCAAAGGGTCTATTCAGCTTGTTAGATCTCATGGTTTGCTGCAATGCATTGAATAATGTTACTACTTAGCAGTTATTTAAGACACTAATGAAATTAGCAGAACAAATTCAAGGTTTTCTTTAAACTACTGTTTAATCAGATTTTAAAGACACAAATTAGAAAACATTTATAGGCAAGTTAAAAACACCTTTAAAACATAACAGCTTGCTATCTGTGCAGCAATGCTGAGACAAATTAGAAATGAGTAATTATTAAAATATCACATCACAGTGTAACTAACACAGTGGTATTTTAATTTACCATACACCAAGATCTAGGTTTATGGATCTGTTGAAAAATAACACTTTTTAAAAAATATATATTTTGGAATAATAAAAATGAAATTCACGGACAATGCATTATATTCTGAACCAGAAAAGGCAAGTTGAGGAATACTCGTAACTATCCACTTTTAGGCGTATTTTCTCAACTCTGTGTGTGGGTATTTGGGTGCATAACTACTTCTGCACTGAGGTAAATAATATACCCTTGAATGTGTAACCAAGACAGGAAAGAACTAAATTTCATATTTTAGATTCTTAAATTGAATAATTTATTACAACATCTTATATTGTTTGAATAACGCTATGTTCACCCATCTTGACTTAAACTAGTTTCCATTCAATACATTTAGAATTTTCTTTTCTAACTGATCTAGAATACTTTTGAGGTCTGGAATTTAAAAATAACTACCTAGTCACTACGAAATCATATGACACCTTTTGTCACTCTAAGACATGTCAGAAGACTCTTCATAGAAATAGTCAATATCACCGGACAAGAAAACGTGTATGAAATGAGAAACTTGTTAATAAAAAAAATTAAGAGAACCGAACACATAAAAAGGCAAAAAAGAAACATGTAGGCAAATATCCTTTTCTTTAACCCATTGTGACAAAATGTTGCTGCACCATTGATATGCAATGCCATACTGTTTTGAGATCTCCAGTACTGGGCACTGTTTCAGTAAACTGTGATTGTAATGTGTTGGACATACAAACCCTTTTCAGGGTTTGGAAGAAAAAGTTAAAATCATAACCCTGGATGAACCAATGATGTCTGCTCACATTGTAAATTTTGGTAAGAACTCTACCATGAATCCAAGTTGGATGATTCTTCCTGACTCAGTCTAGTTCCTATGCCAGGTCAGCATCTCAGTGAATGAAACCTCTTTCTCCAAAATCTTTCCTTATTCACTTCCCTTCTCTGATGGAGCAATCGGAAAAGGGTCCAGCTGAAAGCAGCCCTGTAGTGTTTTCCATTCAAATAATTTGGGTATGTGAAGTCAAATTTTGTGCTCAAAGACTGGCTGCAGGCAATCTTTAAGTGGAGATTGTTTTGAAACTTCAGACCTTTACTTTGCATTTGGATTCTGGCTTAACAGTTATATTTTCAATTTAGGATATTGGCCAGGAGATCATTTTTGCCACAGCTGTCGAGTCTTTTCATACATTTTATTCAGCCCTTAATGTGACTGATATTCTGAGGTTTAATTTATCTTTTCTTTGAAGTAGCAACATAAAAACAGAACTTAATTTAGTGGTGTATGATATATGATCTGAGGGGACAAACTAGTCTTGTGTAAATAGTTATACAGACACTTACATATGGTTATGCACACCACAGACCATAACAGTTTCTCAGTCCAGAGAGTTGCATTTTCACAATTTTATAAGGATATACATATTAAAAAATTATGAAAACATGTAATTTTTAAAATACTAAACCAGGCCTAATCCATTGGAGACTAATACATGGAGAAAGATACAAGAGGATGAACTGGCCAACTTACATTTATTTGCTTACTTTTGCACACTTCTGTAACCAAAATGCTTCCAAAAGAATTTTTAAAATACTGTTAAAGGGAATACAAATAGGCTTGAAATACAGGTTTTGGTAACCAAAGAAATACAGAAATCTCATCTGAAATCTATGAAATTAAAAGATTAAAAAGTAATTTTAGTTTACTTTATTAATCATCCCTTGCAGTTTTTCTGTTTGAAACACTGCATCATTGGGAAAGGCCCCAATTTAGAAGTGTACTTAAGTACCTGCTTAAGTTCACCCGTATTCAGCACAGAACTTATTCAGCACCCTTAGTCAGCACATTCTTCACCTCAAGCAAACAGTTATTAAGTCCCCTTGACTTCAGTTGGATTTAAGCACATACCTAAGTGCTGTGCTGAATAAGGATGGGGTTAAGGACATATCTGAGGCTAAACATGTATTTAAATGCTGTATTTAACTGGACTCTTAATGCATGAGAACTATGGATGTAAAATATTTTCAACTAAATTTGAAAACTTCACATTTCATTGTGATTTTGTAAAATTGGTTAATTTTCAGGAAAAAAGGCAACATTTCAATTTTTCATTTGAAAACGCATCTATTTTTAGGCAAAAACCTTGACGTTTTCAGGGCAGATTTCACATAATGAGAATTAGAAAAATTAAACAGACTAGAGTACTTACAAAGCAAAGTTAAACAAACATTGTAATTGTTGATGAGGAAATTACATGGTACTTTTAAGCTTCTTTATGTTTTAATCTAAGGCCAGGTTTTTAAAGTTAGGTGTAGGCCCATATTCAGATACTTGCATGCACACATGGAGAAGAGGTAGCCATATGTGTATGCTGATATACAGTTTGCACACATGGGGTGACATTTTGGCCCCAATGAAGTCAATGGGAGTTTTGCCATTGACTTCAAAGTGGCCAGGATTTCACCCATGATATTTTAGTACCTAGGTTTGTCTTTACTTAACAGTTGTACCACTGTAACTACATCAGTATTATTAATATGGTGTAATTCTCTCCCCAGTGTGGATGCAGTTAAACTGGTATAAAGGTTTTTATACTGGTATGGCTTATTCGCCTAGGGTCAGAGGAATAAACTACTGTGGTATAAGCACTTTTATATAAACTAGCAGTATAATGGATACCATATATGTATTTTGGTAAAATAGCCACACCATTAACCAAAATGCTTATACAAAATCTGTGTATAAACAAGGGCACATGCAATTATATATATGCATCTCTCTTTGAACATCTTCTCCTTAAGGTGTTATTTGAAACACAGACAAGACTATTTTTTAAGAAAATATCTTTTCATATGTCCCTTTAAAAAAAAACTTTACCTGTGCTGAAATCTTGGATAAGTGTCAGTTGAAGGAATGTCTATGGCTGAATAAAACAGGATTTATATACATTTTTAAAAC
>NW_020664393.1:55443902-55503490 GCF_002925995.2 Terrapene triunguis
GTGTTAGTCTGGATCTGTAAAAAGCGACAAAGAGTCCTGTGGCACCTGATAGACTAACACACGTATTGGAGCATAAGCTTTCGTGGGTGAATACCCACTTCGTCAGATGCATGCGTCTGACGAAGTGGGTATTCACCCACGAAAGCTTATACTCCAATACGTCTGTTAGTCTATCAGGTGCCACAGGACTCTTTGTTGCTTTTTACAGATCCAGACTAACACGGCTACCCCTCTGATACTTTCACTATATGACAGTGGTAGGCATCACTCAAACTATTCTTCTTTATATTTCTTTTCTTCAATGAATGCATAAGTGTAAAATGTTAAAAATAATTAGTTAACAGTTACTATGAGGAATACATTTAAAAATGAGCATTAGCTCATTAAGTGCCCAGAAGAACTGTCCTCAATATGCAACTGTCTACAAAGCACCATAACGTTACAAACAAGGATGAGTTATATTTAGCCCTCATAAAAATGTTTAATTGGAATCCAATATAATCCTTCATCTAATGTGTGTATGAAGCGGTAAATAAAATGAGACCGAATCTTTAAAAGCAGGTTACTTTTGTATCTGATAAACCACAAATTTCTTCTTAAAGATTAAAATATGACTAAAATAGTAATCTAAAATAGTAATTATATAAGCCTTTACAGTGAAATACTCTACTTAAATATTTCTTATCTGAATAATCTTTAAATAATTAAATTTACTGAGGCTGCTCTTGAACTTAATTCACAAACAGAATTTGGTGCAGTATTTTTAATTTGTTATAGCAAAGCAAGTAACAAAAAACAGAGAAAGCAACAGTATAACGCATGAAGGCTGAATGCTGCCCTGAGATAAACATACACAACTCCCATTGCAATGAATAGGAGGTATTCTCATCTAAGAGCAGAATTTGGCCCTATGTATTTTCATGTTCACAAATGAGCATATTACAAAGAGATAAAATTCTAAGGGCACTAATTCTACCCAAGACTAATGAGATTCATTGTCTTTTGTTTCTTATGCAGCAATGGCAACATTTGTGGAATTTCAAAATTCCAAATTGGAATCAAGAATGATAAATATGACATTGAATGCAGAAGCAGACAGCTATATCCAGTTTAAAGCTAGGAATCTTGCAGGTAGTGCTCAATTGGTGCTTGTACATAGTTGCTTAACTATCTATACTCCCTCATATCCAAGTGTTAAATGAGACTGTATCTATGCCAATTCCCCAGGAAGTTAAGGGCCAGCACAAATTGTATTTGCATCAGAAGCCTGTGAGTGCTTTCTTCTACAGGATATTCACTCTTGCTTTAATTCTGTGAGTGCTTTTTTCTACAGGATATTTACTCTTGTTACTGCAAATGCAAAACTAATGGCAAATGCCTCTTTAAATGTGATGATGTCTGCTGGCATGCATACCAAAAGAAAATACCAGATTACTAAGGGAGAAGGAGACATTTTGGTTTGAGGCTACCAAATATAGATTGTACTGCATTGGCATCCTGGCAAATCTGTTTGCATATGTAATGCTTATATGTGTAGATATGTAAATGAAGTGCCGGATTAGACTCTCTGCCATTTGGGAGAGGGCAGGGATTCTGAAGGCGAAGACCCAGCTCAGTAACAACAGAAGGGGACAAACCAAAAGAAGCTGAGAAGTGTGTACAATGTTGACTAGTCTCCTGTTTAGTCTGATATCCTTTCAGAAAGAGAAAATGCAAGCGATGTTACAGATTTATGGGTAAAATCCTTACCTGCTTTTGTGTGGAATAAGATAGATCAGCCTGCCCTGAGCCATATACAATGTGAAAAGATAGATGTGTTTGGGAAAAGCATATTATGATAACCATAGCCCAGTGGATGGAGTGGTCTGTTTGCATAACCATCGTAGGAGTTTATAAATCTGTTCATTTTCTTTTAAGGGTGATCATTTTCAATTACACGGACTGCCAGTATCCAAGCCATTTTTGAAGTGCAGAGTTAACTGTTCTCTCAGGGTATGTCTACACTGCAATACGACCCCTGGGATAGCTCAGGATGGCCCAGATCAGCTCACTCGGGCTTGCAGGTCTCAGGCTGCAGGATTATAAAATTGCAGTGTATATGTTCATGCTTTGGCATCCTCACCCCTGGAGGGGTCTCAGAGCCTAGGCTCCAGCCTGGCCCCTAATGTCTACGCTGCAATTTTATAGCCCGCAGCCTGAGCTCCCTGAGTTGGAGTCACCTGACCCATGCCAGCCACGGGTCTTTTATTGCAGTGTCGATATACCCTGAGACCGCGCTCCAGTCCAAGCCCGAACACCCACACTGCTATTTTTAGCCCTGCAGCCTGAGCCCCGGGAGTCTGAGTCAGCTGACCTGGGCTCAGACTTGATGCCGCAGGTTTTTTAACGTAGTGAAGACATATCCAGGGTATACTGAGTTATGCCTAGCTGTGTGGATTGATGGACGTGTGCTAATATCCACATATAGGAGAAGCTTGTCTTCATCTTCCTTGGAATTTTGGGAAGAGAACCAAAACCCAGATGCTAAACTTTCCAAGCAAGAAAAACATAATTCTGAACCAACTCAAGTGTAGGTTCTGTGGAAACTGAGCTGAAGAAGCCTTCTGACATTTAGATGGTAAGAAGACTATATTTTTTCTTGTTAGTGTCCCTAAAAGCTGAAAGCTGCCTTTTTTGTACTCATTCACAATATTCAGTCAACTAATGTTTTAGATGCACAACCAAGAAGTTTTTAGGATCCAAAATATTAATCAAGAAATTTATTACTCACCTCATTTGGCTGTTATTGATTGATAATAAGTTTCATTACTGTTGCTCTGGCATTTTTTGTATAAGTTTTAAAGTTAAAACAACATGTGGATAAACACAGTTTGCATTTACTAAAAATCATATGAAAATAATACAGAATATAAGCAAATAAAAACATAGCCCTTTAAACACAGTTTTTCTCTAGCAGAGGCCATCACCACAATAAATGGTCTGTTACAGATATAATCACAACATTACTTCCTTGATATAATTTCAAAATGAAATATCAGTCTCACATTCCTAAACATTGCTTTCTCCCATAATCTTACCGAAAAGTGTACTGTGAATTCTGCATCTGAAATCTAAATTTAAAAAAAAAAAAAGCTTTTCTTAAAGCCCACAGGCATTTTGGGGTGAAGGGCCATGGATTATCAAGATGAAGCATACAGTGCCTGGTTGACATATGATTTCATCTTTTGTTTTCTATTACCTTGAGTTACAATCTCAAGGTAATCTGGCTATATTTATTTGATACTGTAAGCACCTTCAACTAACCATTTTATGTCTGAGAAACTTCAGAGTGACTTCTTAAAGATTAAAAAGTCACTATTTGTAAAATGTTTAAGTGCTAGAATAAGGAACTCCGGTAGCTAAGGGTAAGAAGCACTTTCACTGAAAGCCTGGTGGCTTGCACAGTGTCTTCATCTGTATTCTGTTATGGCTGTCATTTTGTCTCTAGCTTCAAAGTCCACTTAGTGTTTTTAAAAACAACAAAATAAAATAAACCCAGAACAGAGCTATTAGCCCTGGAAAAAAAGGTGAATCTTTAGTTTTAAAAAAATCCTTTCAGAAGGGCTCTTTGTAATTAGACTCTCTTTATCAAACTAAGCTATAATTTGGCATTGGTAATGTTTACAGTTCCACAACGTACTGTAATAGTTTGAGATCTAAGAAAACCCTCCAAATACTGAGATGTTTATTGCAATACCTTTTCAAAGATTCACAACCTTTCAACAGTTTCCCATTTCATAGTCCTGTCTTTTTTTAAAAACAGCACCCAACATTATACAGTTTCCACATAATATTAAACATGAAATTATCACTTAGAAACAATATTTCAGTAGATAGAGGGTTTAAGGCAAGTCATTCATTTGGAAAAGTTAGTTTCCATGTGTTAATTTAGACTGACACAGCTGATTTCCACCCCATCAGTGCCTTGGGATACACAACGTTCATTCAGCAAAGGGGCACACATCTGACCCTATGGACATACGTTGTAAGTCCTGAGTGCCCATTGAAATAATGGTAATATTTTCATATAAGGCATGACCCACAGGGACATGGCATAGGAGGGGTTAATTTGCTTTGTTTCCAGTCTTGCTATTGTATGTGATATTCCCTAGGTAACAGCATTCTTTTCTTACTAAACACCTTTGCAAACAAATACAAACCCCTTTAAAAGGTGCTAAAAATGGGTTTTGAAAACATACAAAATATATTCATCATAGTATTTCCCAATCATTGTTTTAGTGCTGGATATCTGCAGGTTATTTCTTGTTTCTGAGTGAAACTATTATTTGTTGTGGAATAACTGTTCTGTCCCAAAACATTTTCTTCTTCTAGTTTTTTGGGCCATGAGGGCTTGATGCTTTCCTGATCTATACTTCCTTTTTGAGTTCTTTTCAATGGCAATATCAACAACACTAAGATGCAGGCAATGTGAAGACAGAAATACCAGGAGCTAAACAAAGAAGAAGAAAAAAAAATCATTAATCAGAACTTTGGCCACTATTATAGCTACTTTAAATACCTGACTGCCCTTACATAGGCAGTTTGCTGTATATATGATCTTTAGCAGCAAGGCATCATCATTTCCACTGGCATTCTTTCAAATATCTTTTATTGTACTGGAGAGTAGAGTGGGAATCAACAAGAAGTGAAACCTCTCCCAGTATATTTACTGCTAGAATGTAAAGTAGACAATTCTGAACTGTTACCAGCTCCAAGGTAAAATACTACATTTACCATAGCAAAATTTCATTTTTGGTGACCTCCCACTCTGCTATAAGCTGTAATGGACATTGTGACGAAGTGGGGGATTTTCTTGTTTTTTCAATGGTTTGCATGCAGAGGGGGTGGGACTCAGTTTCCCTGGGTGCTACTGGTTTAATGAGGTGATGGGAGAGGGAGTTTGTTGTTACAGAGGACCAGTGACAGATCTTGGGACCCCAGCCAATGGCCTGGAGAATGGATACCCCAGCGACTGGTGACCTGGAGGCCCAGCTCAGGAGTCACAGCCGGTTCTGGCCAGTGGGAGGACAATGGGCTGTGAAGAGGGGACCCCAGTGACCTAACCAGCCGGTTCCAGCCAGAGGGGGCCAGGGGACAGAAGAGAGGAGAGGAGGCCCAGGCGACCCTGTTAACCCAGCTTTGTAGTCACACATGCCGTTAGGTATTTGGGAAGTATGATATATTTTGATGTATTCCATACTCTGGCAAATGTACTATATTTAATTAATAAAAAAGAAACAGTAGAAACAAAAAATAAAGCAAAAGTGAAAAAATAACAACCTTGAGCAATGAGAAGTGGAGGGGAAGAATAACGATAGCAAAGAAACTTCAGTTCTAATTGGGTTATTGGACTCTCCAGTTGACCAACCCCATAAACAGGTGTTAGAGCCCTGGTGCACTTCTACTTATTCATTATAGTACAGTAGAACCTCAGAGTTATGAACACCAGAGTTACAAACTGACCAGTCAACCACACACCTCATTCGGAAGGTGGTATGCAATCAGGCAGCAGCAGAGCCCCCCCCCCCCCAAAAAAAATAAAAAATACAGTACTGCATTAAATGTAATCTACTAAAAATATACAGGGAAAGTTGAAATTTTTTTTGACAAGGTAAGGAAACTTCTGTGATTGTTTCATTTAAATGAAGATGGTTAAAAGCAGCATTTTTCTTCCACATAGTAAAGGTTCAAAGCTGTATTAAGTCAATGTTCAGTTGTAAACTTTTAAAAGAACAACCATATCGTTTTGTTCAGCGTTACAAACATTTCAGAGTTACAAACAACCTCCATTCCTGAGTTGTTCATAACTCTGAGGTTCCACTGTAAGTGTGGCCTGATAACTCACCCATGGGTGGAAAGTTCAAAAGGCTTTCTTGGGAGAGGAAACTACAAGTAGTGTTTGGAGCATCCCCAGGGCAGCCAACTGCATAGAAGATGCTTAGGGTACATCTTCACTACCCGCCGTATCGGCGGGTAGCAATCGATTTATCCGGGATCGATATATCGTGTCTTGTTAAGACGCGATATATCGATCCCCGAACGCGCTCACCGTCGACTCCGGAACTCCACCAGAGCGAGCGGCGGTAGCGCAGTCGACGGGGGAGCCGCGGCAGTCGATCCCGCGCCGTCTGGACCCCAGGTAATTCGATCCAAGATACTTCGACTTCAGCTACGCTATTCGCGTAGCTGAAGTTGCATATCTTGGATCGCCCCCCCCCCCAGTGTAGACCAGCCCTTAGATTGAAGTTTATATTGTGTTATTTTGGGGTTGCAAATAAAGCCACACCCAAGCACTGGGGTGAGTTTGGACACTAACTCAGGTTTGTGTGCTGCACCAAGGACAGGGTCGGGACTAAACCTGTTCATATCAAACCATGTTTACTAGCTTTAACTATAGAAAATCCAGCACTGGAATTAGAGATCTATCCAAATGAGCTTCTCGGCTCTATGAGCTAAGATGTGAAAAAATTATCTAAGTATACCTTACTGCCAGACTGTACTGAATAGTTACACATACTGTCACTATATACGGATATGTACACACACTATATAGTATGTTAAACATCTGTGTCACTTTAAAACTGCAAACAAATAATGCAAAAAAAAAAAAAAAGAGAAAAGGGTTGTCCTGCTACATTTAAGAGCCTTCTGTGAAGCACTCTCTCTTTTGAGAAATATATACCTATTTACCCTTTTATGGCTGGTTATTCATGAAAGTTACGTTAGGCAGTGGTCACTTATTCCTGTTGCTCTGTGCCCCTTGACCCATTTTCTAATCTCAGATGTGCGCTCTGAATGGCTCCTATTCCAGGAAATTCAATAGTGCACTTGGGCTCAGTGTGCTTAAAGAACTATGAAAATTGTTATTTATTTTGTTTTTTCAAACTGGATGACTACTCACTTAGCTGGCAAGATAGTGATCCAAATACTAACATTTTTATTCACCACTCAAAGGAGAACTCCTGCCACAAGAATAATTTAACTTGCCTCTGAGTTCAGTGATTTTTAAAAAACCCATAAAGTGTACTTACCTGTAAAACATGAAAGAGGGTTTTACAGAGAGCAGCACAAATGGCACAACTGTGTAACTTATTGCTACTTGAGTTGCTATCCATGTGATGACATCGTAACATAATTTAACAGGAGGAGAGTCAACAAAGTAGTGTCTAATGTTGTTTCTCATCTAAAAAAAGCAGATAACAGTAAACGGTATTAGTAACTAAAACATTGTTATTGAGAGCTAGTTTTATTGTATTTTATTTGTTCCATTGCCATGAAAGCCTACTGGCACTAAAGACTTCATCTTATCTCCAGTCTCTTTCCTCTTCTCACTTTGTCCTCGAGGACATCTGGTGGGGAAAGGGTTTCACACACTTTATGCTGAGACAAGGAACCTATTGGAAAGAAGATTTCAATGCCACTCTATACATAAGTCAAAGGATTCATCCAAGAACACTGCAGCTGGTACATGTGCATCCGAACCATACCCAGCATCCATTGGCTTCGGGTACAGATAGCTTGCACACCCTGGCCTTCAGCTTACCATGCATTATCTGGCCTAAGAATTTAGTATTAGAAATTAGTATTTTCAATATATCCAATCTAATTTGAGACTTCTTGTCTGATTGAAACAGCCTTGTTTTACAGTAAATGACGTCTAATTTTCTGTAAATGTACATTTGTGAATAATATGAAAATAGAATACTTCAACAAAAGTCTCCTTATGGTAAGCCATTCCCATACACTCACTGACAGGATTACAGTCCAAAGTATTAAAGCATCCTGTTTTATCTAAATGTAAGAAATTTTAACTGTGTATTTCAGAAGTCTCAGTAATGTAGTAGTTAATGTAACAAAATACGTACATAACACATTCACACACAGCTCTTGTATGTTTCTTAGAGAACCTTGTGTAACCCAGGGACCACTTCGTGCTAGGGTTGCCAACTTTCTACTCGGACAAAACCGAACACCCCTGCCCCGCCCCTTCTCCAAGGCCCCGCACCCTGCTTACTCCATCTACCCCTCCACCCCCGTCACTTGCTCTCCCAACCCTCACTCACTTGCTCATTTTCACTGGGCTGGGGCAGGGGGTTGAGGTACGGGAGGGGGTGAGGGTTCTGGCTGGGGGTGTGGGCTCCAGGGTGGGGCCAGAAATGCGGAGTTCAGGGTGCAGGAAGGGGCTCTGGGGTGGAGCTGAGGGGTTCAGAGTATGGGAGGGGGCTCCGGGCTGGGGGTGCGGGTTCTGGGGTGGGGCCAGAAATGAGGGGTTCAGGATGCAGGAGGGGGCTCCGGGTTGGGGTACAGGGGGTATGAAGGTTCTGGCTGGGGGTGTGGGCTCTGGTGTGGGGCCAGGGATAAGGGCTTTGGGGTGTAGGAGTGTGCTCCAGGCTGGGATCAAGTGGTTTGGAGGGTGGGAGGGGGATCAGGGCTGGGGCACGGGGTTGGGGTAAAGGGAGGGTGAGGGTTCCAGCTTGGGATGCAGGCTCTCGGCTGGGGATGAGGGGCTTGGGGTGCAGGAGGGTGCTCCGGGCTGGGATTGAGAGGTTCGGAGTACGGGAGGGGGATCAGGGCTGGGGCAGGGGGTTGGGGAGCGGGAGGGAGTCACAGGTGCAGGCTCTCGCTGGCGCTTACCTCAGGCAGCTCCCGGAAGCAGCGGCATGTCCCTGCTCTGACTCCTAGGCGGAGGCATGGCCAGGTGGTTCTGTGCGCTGCCCCGTCTGCAGGTGCCGCCCCCGCAGCTCCCATTGGCCATAGTTCCTGGCCAATGGGAGCTGCAGAGCTGGTGCTTGGGGTCCCCTGGCTGCCCCTATGCGTAGGAGCCGGAAGGGGGCCATGCCACTGCTTCCAAGAGCCACGTGGAGCCATGGCAGACAGGGAGCCTGCCTTAGCCCCACTGTGCTGCCGACCGGACTTTTAATGGCCCGGTCAGTCATGCTGACCGGCACCACCAGTGTCCCTTTTCAACGGGTGTTCCCGTCGAAAACCGGATACCTGGCAACCCTATTTGGTGCCAGCTGACAGAGTTCACAGGGGTGCATAAGGGTTACGGGGTTTTGGGAGCAAAGGTACATTTAGGCTTGAGAGAAACCTGCTGTGAATATTAAGTGTCTGTTCTGATCATGTTTAACAGGATAAGCGTAAGTGGAACTGTGCATGTGAAAATTATAGAGTAATCATACTTAGTGTTGTGCATGTGTAACAAATTTCAGAGAAATCATGTTTGTGAGAGTGGCAGGGTGGACTAGGTCTGGAGGCCCCCAGCTGGAGACCTCATGGTCCTGTATCACCCTGTCCCAGAATAGAGCAGCGAAAAATCCTCCAGGCAATCTAGAGTGGCTGCAGAAGAGTGGCCAATCAGAGGGGCTGCTGGAGCAACCAATAAGGGTCAGAAAGGCCAGATAAAAGGCAAACAGCAGAGCAGAGCCTTCAGTGACTGTGTGGAGCTTGACAAGGGAGGACCGAGTGCCTGGCTGATTAGACAAACAGTAGGACTGTAGATAGCTCACCAGACACAAGTGAGTCCAGCAGAGGCTGCCAAAGACCAGGTGCCTGGCTGGCTGGATAGAATAGCAGCAGAGCTGTCAAAAGGTTAGTGCGGGCAGAATGAGCCCGGGGGACTGAGCATAAAACCTGGCTAGACCAGACGAGGGTACCAAGATGGGCCCTGCTGGTCTGGTAGCAGACTGAGCCCAGGGAGGGCTGCTGAACAGGACACCAGTTGAGATGAGACCCAGTGTGCCTAGGGCAGCCCTCACTGGAAATGCCAAGGTCAGGGCAGGCTGCAAAAGGGAGAGCAGATACTCTCAACGCTGGTGGGTAACACAGAATTTAAAGTCACAAACTGTGCTTCTGATTCTCCCACACTGGTTATCAAAAAGCAAAAAAAGAAATCACACAGCCCCCTTATTGCATTCCAGTTCTGTGGCTCCCAATCAGCACCTAGGTGCAGTACAGTGAGAAGTTATTTAAAAAACTCTGCTCACATATACAAAATGTTCTTCTGACCCCAAAGGGTCAGCCACTTTACCAGGTCAGTATAGGTTTGGATCTTACCCAAAATACCATGCTGCCAGCCAATCCTTTAGTGTCTAAAACTAAAGGTTTGTTATAAAGAAAGAACAGGAAGAGAGATGGTAAAGCAGTCACATACATACAAAGACTTCAAAGTCCATATTTCAGATTCCTAGCAGTACTGGTGAGTTTGCTGGCTTGAAAGTCCCTCTGGAACACATCCACAGCTTGGATGGGTCATTCGGTTCTTTTTTCAGAGTAGGGTGACCAGATGTCCCGATTTTATAAGGACAGTCCCGATTTTTGAGTCTTTTTCTTATATAGGCTCCGATTACCCCCCACCCCCTGTCCCGATTTTTCACATTTGCTGTATGGTCACCCTAGTTCAGAGCTTTGTTTGTAGAAAGCTTACTCCAGAGGTAAGAAGCAGGCCTGAAGACAAAATGGAGAAGATGCAGCTGCCTTTTATAGTCTTTGGCCATGCAGCTTGTATTTCCTTTGTTCCAAATACAAGCTGCCCAACACATGGCCTGGAAGCCATGTGCTGGGCAGCTTAGAGTTCTGTCCATACAGCTTTACAGAGGGTACCAAGATAGGCCCCGGCTAGGTGTCTGAAGAAGGCAGTGCCTCTGGGAAGAAACCTAAGAGTTACGGCCCCATACCAGGGCTGTGATAAGAACTTGGCAGGTGGGAGGTGCTGGGGTGGGGGGCGGGGAGGGAAGCTAGCTGCTGATTGGTGGTAAGCACCTGCTAAATTTTTTTCTGTGGGTGCTCTAGCCCTGGACCACCCACGGAGTTGGCGCCTATGTGGAGAGCACGAGAGAGCTCATTACAGCCGAGTTGGCCCAGCTGCAGGGTCAGTTACAGTAACATCTCTTAAGGACCTCACAAGAGTGGAAGATCAGTGTAATTTCATTCCATCCTACCCCACTCCCCTGTCACACCTCTTACCCTCGGTTGGAGGCTGAGACGGGAGACTGCCTCCAAGTGAGTTTCCACCAAAAGAGTTTCCCTTCACAAGGGATATTACTTATCACCAGAATCCTGCCCCTTTGTGCCACCTGAGCAGTGCAGTGGTGTCACATCATGGTGGACAATCTGGCCGTAGACATAGTGCCCTGTGCACATGACTCAAAAGAACTCCTAAACCTAAATCTTAGAATCATAGAATATCAGGGTTGGAAGGGACCTCAGGAGGTCATCTAGTCCAACCCCCTGCTCAAAGCAGGACCAATTCCCAACTAAATCATCCCAGCCAGGGCTTTGTCAAGCCGGGCCTTAAAAACCTCCAAGGAAGGAGATTCCACCACCTCCCTAGGTAACGCATTCCAGTGCTTCACCACCCTCCTAGTGAAATAGTGTTTCCTAATATTCAACCTAGACCTCCCCCACTGCAACTTGAGACCATTGCTCCTTGTTCTGTCATCTGCCACCACTGAGAACAGCTGAGCTCCATCCTCTTTGGAACCTCCCTTCACGTAGTTGAAAGCAGCTATCAAATCCCACCTCATTCTTCTCTTCTGGAGACTAAACAATCCCAGTTCCCTCAGCCTCTCCTCATAAGTCATGTGCTCCAGACCCCTAATCATTTTTGTTGCCCTCCCCTGGACTCTTTCCAATATTTCCACATATAATCTTGGGATTATATACCAATTTCTTCCATGGTTTTAGAAAAGTCATGCACCTAAATTTCAGTCAATACTGAAATGAGATTAAGGTTTTCCTATCTCACAAGATTATGAAGATTGTTGAAGATGAAAAAGTGCTATACAGTTACTACATATGATTATCATGATTGTCATATCCTGTTCAATGAAATGCCTCAGCATGTTTCCTCCCAGCATCACACCCATCACTGAATTGTCCTGGAGTGTGGAGTCTGTGTAGAATAGGAAGATATGGTCCACTTCCTCGCCCACCCTCCAAAGATGCCATGTTTTAATGATGCAATAAAAAATAAGGGCTTTTTGAAAAAAAAATTATATATATATATATTATACATAAACCATTGTGCCTTTAATTTGTATGCACAACTACAACTGCATGTAAAAAATTCAAGTAACTATCTAAGGTATTTATATGGCTCCCATCAACATAGTACCTGAGTGCCTCACAATCTTAAGTTTTTATCCTCACAATCCCACTGTGAGGTAGGAAGTGCTACTATCCCCATTTTACAGAAGGGAACGGAGGCACACAGAGGCTAAGTGACTTGATCAAGGTCACACAGGAAGTTTGTGGTAGAGCAGGGAATTATTTTAGATGTAACAGCAGTGGTGAATAGGAGGGAGGGATGGGAGGAAAGACGAAAGAGGAGGACTACATTGCTGTTAGTGCATTTGTAGCAAATCTTTCACGTGAAGTTCTCAAGTTTCACTGATTATCTTGTACAATATTACTGTGATGTGAACAGATCCCCAGGTCTCCCCAAATCCTAAATTAGCATCCTATCCACTGGGCCAACCTTCTGCTTTAGTTGTTCAAGCAAATGGTCAGTTATGCATCTACATGGCCATTTGTGCCAATCTGTAGTAAACTGAAGTGTAAATTAGATACAATTGTATATGCAGTTTAAAAAAATCAATCCAGTTAAGATTTATCATCCAACTTCTACAGAATTAGCTATATAGAAATCTAGGTTATTTACGCTTGAAAGGATTAGATTTTAATCAGTAAATGTCATTAATAAGGAATTGAGAGGAAGGTGGTGATCATAGAGAATCTGATCTTCACAGACCTAACAAGGGACAGTAAATAACTGACATGATAAAACACCTCAACCTGTTTTTGACAGTTAGTCAGTACACTTGCACACAAACCCAAGCTCTGTAAACGTGAGAGCTAACCATACCTGTGAGAGAGATGAAATATGAGAGTGAGAGGTGCTCCACTGGAGAGTGGAGTGTTGCGATTCGTGCCAGGGAACTGTTCATGGGCCTTGCCTGGGGCTCTAGCTTTTGTATCAGCCTGGTTGAAAAGTGTGAAGATTCACCCCTCTAGTGGCAGTAAAGGGGAAGGGAATTTATGTCTATATACTGCTCCTCCAGAGGCTCCTGACTGTTGTTAGGAAAGGGGCCACAGCTTTAAAATGGGACAATAATGCTAACCCATGTTTGTAAAATGCTTTGAGATCTATGGAGGAAAGTATTATATGTTTTATTAGTAGTAGGAGAAGTCTGATAAACTGAAGCTCCAGCTCCCACTAGCAGTTGGAAGGTGCAAAGAGTCTTGTGCTCCATCTCTCTCTCTCCCCTTCACAGCCTCCCGCCTGATCTGATAGCAAAGAGGTCTCTGTTACTGTATCCCTCCCTGCTTAGCCTCCATTTTTGGGGTCCTCTTCCTCCTTGATTAACTCTAGTACCTCCTTTCCCAAGCAGCACTGTGACACTGACAAATTTCTTGACAGGTTTACTACTTTAGTTTCTGGGTTCATTTTTCTGGATCCACAGGGTTCTGAATAGCAGCAGTAAAATTGACCAGAATCTTATTAACGTCACTCTGCTGTTGCTTGGCAGAACTCTGAGCAGCAAATGTACTAGAGACGTTTGTCTGCTGGCTGAGGAGAACACTGCTTTACTTTAATATCTTTACAAAAGTACCAAATACAAGTTTATTTTAAAATGATTATTAAATTCTACAGAAATTGTTAGCTTACGTCTCCAAACCCTAATGAAAGATTCCTCCTCCTCACTGGCAAGTAAGTGACTTTTTAATATCACTTTTAACTATATCTGTTCACATCACAGTAATATTGTCCGAGATAATCAGTGAAGCTTGAGAACTTCACGTGAAAGATTTGCTACAAATGCACTAACAGCAATGTAGTCCTCCTCTTTCGTCTTTCCTCCCATCCCTCCCTTCTATTCACCACTGCTGTTACATCTAAAATATATATTATATTTTTTGGGCCCAAGATTGTGTCTGAGTTTCCCTTGTGATGCACACATCTTTGAGCACTGTAGCATAGTCACTTTGCTTTTACAAAACTACTTATTAAAATACATGGTTGGTACTTACGGCTCGTGCTGCTAATGTCATTAGTACTCCTGTTAAAAATGTTAAATAATATCCAGGGTACACACCATGCCAAATGGCTGAAAGGATGAAGGTCTGGATCGTAGGACTGAAGGAAGCTCGCTCATAGCATACTCTAACAAGTAAAGTAAATGTATTAAAGGCAAAGGGTATAAGGGAGAGAAGATGATCAACAATAGAGCCAATAACCATTTAAAACCTAGCAAGCCATAGATTAAATAGCAGTTGCTATTTGATTACATAATTCTATTGAATCTTGGACTTAAACATTAACATATTATGATTTACAGAAAATGCTGTAACTTTACTCTCCACTTTGATACCAGATCTCAGTGCTACTATGTATGCTCCTTCACAATGGCATGACACCACTCCTGAAAGGCAGAACTCTACTGGTTAGCTACTATAGCTGGATGGGAAATGCGTTACCTGTCCAATGAGATTTTTTGAGATTTCCAAAAAAAAAGTTCCCATCCCAAACTCGGATGAAAATGTTCATGAACCAAAATCTGAACAAATTCAGACTGGGTCAATTGAAATGTTTCATTGCAATAATTTCAGAACATTTAATTTCAATATTGACCTTTAGTTTCTTTAAGCCTTTTTTCTTTACTATAAATTAACTTAATTTTGAAATGAAGTCATTATGATCCCCAAACTGGAGCTTTTCCAGAAATAGGAAAACACAGAAATGGGACATCTCAACAATTTAATTTTTTTTTTCAAAATGGGAAACTTATTAAAACCAACTCTTTGCAGCAAACAGTTTTGTTTTTGACAAATTGGAATTTTCTGATTAAAAAAGATTTTGTTGAAAAATTCCCAACCAACCCTAGTAGGGAGTACGTCTCTAGACCCTCAGCTATATGTGCGACTGCACCTTCATGCTGACTTCTCTGGCAATAAATTCTATGACATCATGAGTTTGGCTTGCAAATAGGTGTTTACATTAGCAGACATAGTTTGATCTTCCCTGCAATAAAATTTAAATTATTAAAACCATTTCTGCTTTTCAGGGATGGAACAAATGTTTGGGGAGGAGGGTGTACACCCGTCCACACACTCCTCTTGTAAGGAGAGCAAGTTTGAGGGATACACCTTACTCTCTGGAGGAGGCAGTTGATGGTGTGTTCCACTATTTGAAGAGCGGGTTTACATTTGCTGGGAGCACTTTCCCTGTTATAAGCTGGGTTGGACTTGGAGGGAGGAGTTTGATTAGACAGGGCAACTACAAAGCCATAGAGCTCCTAGTAGCATGTATGCATTCCCTAATCACTGCACTAGATCTGGTATCACAGCAGGACTGTAATACTTGCTCTGAGAATGAGTATCATTCTACTCTACAGGCTTTATTCCACATCTCCACCATACCATTGGAAATGCACTGCTAATTCAAGAGGCCAATCCAGCAGAATACATATGAATCAACCATAGGTTGCAGAAGACTGCAGTTACTGTCTTTACATAGGTTGTCTATTCAGAGATGCTAGTCATCTTTTGCATAGTATCAAAACTTAGGAAAGACATCTTCACAACTAGAAGTTACTTCATAGAACAGGAATCTTATATAAATTAGCTTCCCCTGATTACCAACATCCTATTTCCTGGACGTGTGGCTATTAAGCTTCTGAAGTCCAAAGTGTTTAGTAAAGGCATATGTAAGGCTCCAAGATGGTGGTCTACCCAGACTGCCAGCTATTAATAAAGTTCATCTCCTGAGGGGAAAATGGACCTGCCTCAATATAATTGCCAAGAAGGATAGGCATTTTCTGCCTTCTATTCACCTAGCTGAAGTGGGATGTTTCATTTGGCTCTATTAATCCATCCTCACAACCATTCCAAGGGGGAACAGCAGGGAAGCATTAGCCCATTGGGAACCATCTTTTATTTCTGGCCAAGCCAGGGAACAATAAATCTGCCAATTACATAAGGGTACGGAAGAAGACAATGTGTACACAGCATACTCTCCCAATTGCATTCCCATATGGTTTAGAGCTTGCAGTGTAGTTTCTAGAAAGGGAGAGGGTGCAGACAGTTCCCATTCATAATACAGGGAAGAGTCTGTGACTAGGTAGCTAAAAAAGCTCATAGGATCCTCCACAGGCCAGCAGCCAGAGGCAGATAACACTATAATTAAAGCGTAGCATCTATTATGCAGCTGCATTGGTTTAGGATCTCTAATAACAAGTATTCATAAATTATTTTTAAAGATAAGTAATAAAGAAACTTCAAAGTAGAAAAGTTTTCTTTTAAATACAGTACCTTTTAAGCCAAAGAGCTGTTTGAATATTCCAGTTATCAAGAAACATCTTGAAACTTGTTGAAAACTATAAAACCAAAACACTAATTATTTCTGCAAAATGTAAAGACGCCATATTAAAGAGTCATGCTGTATTTCAGAATAGTGTGATATACAAACCAAGTATTCTTTGGGGATGAGCTGAATAAGGACAGCAGAAATTTACTCAACCACTCTATTATGAGCCTGCTTTTATTCCTTAATTTGTAACTCTAAATTTAGAATATTCATAATCACAAAAAATCCCACAAGCTAGTTAGCTTGCAGAAGATATCCAAAATGTATGTGATTTGTCACTCCTTCCCCCAGAGACTGATTGTCACCTCTGATTTGTGACACCTTTGCAATCTTGAGAATAGAAAAAGTGTAAGACAATTTAATGCCTTTAAACTTTTCTACATGAGCACAATTTTATTTGAAAGAGCCATGAACAAACCTCTATATGCTGGATTCTCAGATTTGATATTAAATCCCAGCGTGATGCTCCATTTTTGTCATATCCTCTAAAACCAAACCCTGCTGCATTATTAATTGCATCTGCTGCAATGAAACAAGAGAAAACAATTGTCGTAAGTAGTTATAAATTGCCTACATTACAAATATTGTGCGTCATATGACAAGTACTTTTTACACATGATTTGTTGTATTAATGTATTTTTTGGCTGTATATTTAAATGTTTAGAAGCACCTAGAGTCACTGGATTAGGCACTTAACTATCAAGAGAAAAGAATAAGACAAATAAGGATATATGTTTGCAAACCAAGTCATTTTCAATCTTAAAATAATTTTTATAAAAAAAGAAAAGCAAACAGGCATATAATACACCATCGGTTTCACAATGTAGGCACCTTCTCCTGTCACAGCACATTCATTTCTATTTGGTCCTTTCTTTCTACTTGGGAGAGGGTATCTTTGCCTTCCAATATGCCTGTTTGATCAAACTGACAGAGGAACCCATTCAAGCTCACTGCGATGCATAGTATTAACTACCACCCAAAGAGAAGAGAAAAATTGGAATTTGATCAGCTCTATTTTGAATATAAATTGAACTCAATTTAAGATTACAAAGCACGGGCGTATTCATTGGTTGCAGTGGTTTGAGAAAGTGTCCCAATGTTCAGATGCCTTCCTTCACTTATGAGGGTTACATGAGCTGAATATGTAAACACAAAAATAAAATTGTCTCACTGCATGATGTTTCAGATAGCATACCAAAGTCTGATGCTCTAAATATGTGCCTGTTAAAAATCAATGGGGAAAAAATCAACTACTGAGAAAGACATGATTTCTAATGTGTACTCAAAATTTCTTCTAATAGTACAAGTCCTGATATCAGGACAGCCCACAGTTCCTTTATGATACCAGTGAAGTTTGGGAGGAAATATCAAAACATATTATAGAAAATGCGCAAATGTGTGGCCAAATGAAAGGAGGGAAATGTCATGGCAACGAGACATGGTGACGATCCAACCATGTGCCAGAGGCAGTGAAGAAGGAAAGGTTTAAGCAATGGCAGAAAATAAAAATGGTGGAAAGTTATGAAGAATGCAAGCTTGTAAAGATAACAACACAAAGAGCAGTTGCAGAAACTAAGGGTCAGATATTTAAAGACTTGTAAGCAGTCCTACTGATGAAGGAAGGGGGAAAAGGAATACATAAATTAGCCAAGAATAGGCATAGAAGCACAGAGAACTTGGGAACTGTAAAGTGTGTCAAAGATGAAAACGGAAGCGTACTGGTGGAAGATGGTGATATCACTAGGAGGTGGCAGCTGTTTTATGAGAAGCTGCTCAGTGAAGACAATGTGAAGAAACCACCTAAGGAAGTATGTGCAAGAAACAGTCTCACAAGACTTCTCATCATGGTGGAGACTCAGACAGGGTTCAAGGTTACAAAACTGGTAAGGCAGTGGGACCGGCCAACATACCAATTGAGCCATTTAAAGCATTAGATCATGAGGGAATGGGGACAATGATGATCTTTTTCAACTTAATTTTCTGAACTGGAAAAAGGCCAATGAGCGGAGGAAGAGCACATTGGTTCCTATCTTTAAGTGTAAAGGAAATGTGCAAGAAAGTAGTACTTACCAACCCATCAAATTAATGAGTCACACTTTGAAATGGCTGGTAAGAATAATCGAGAAAAGACTTCGGGAGGAGCTGGAACATCAAACAAGCAACACCAATTCAGGTTTATGCAAGGAAGGTCAACATAGGATACAGTGTTTTCAGCCCAAATATTACAGAAGTACAGAGAGAAATGCAAGGGATTGCACTTAGTGTTTGTGGATTCAGAGAAGGCTTATGACACAGTTCCTAGAGAACTGTTATGGTAATGCCTGTGGTCATGCAATCTGCAAGAGACATATGTTAAAACTATCATGGACATGTATGAGAGTAGCAGAACAATAGTGAGAAGCAGCAGTGGCTACAATGAATCATTCACTGTGGGGATAGGTCTACATAAAGGATCAGCCGTAAGCAGGGGCGGCTCTATGTTTTTTGCCACCCCAAGCACGGCAGTCAGGCAGCCTTCAGTGGCATGCCTGCGGGCGGTCCACGGTCACACAGATTCAGTGGTGTTTCTGTGGGTGATCTGCCAGTCCTGCGGCTTCGGCATGCCCGTCGCCGAATTGCTGCCGAAACCACGGGACCGGTGGACCTCCCACAGGCACGCCGCTGAAGGCCGCCTGACTGCCGCCCTCACAGCGACCAGCAGGGCTTGCTGCGCTGGTGCCTGGAGCCACCCCTGGCTGTAAGCCCATTCCTAGTTCCGATTATAATAGACACATTGACGCAGGAGATTAGGAGAGAGGCTCCCTGGAGCACGGTTTTTGCTGACATGTTGTGCCATGAAAATTAATACAAACTGGAAAGGGACCTAGAACAATGGAGGGCTACAATAGAAGAAAATGGCTTACAAAAGACAGAATACATGTAAAGTTTAATTGAGAGGGACAATGAAAAAAATCAATAAAGTTAGATGGTATAGAGTTAAACTCTGAACCTCAGTTCAGTGTTGAGCCATGATGAGAATGTGGATGCAGATGTTAGGAGCTGCATGAAGAGCAGGTGGTGTAAATGTAGGGAGTTGATGGGGATTATATGTGCCAAGTACACTAAAGAGCAAAGTGTAGAAGATCATGATTAGGCCAGCCATGACATATGGGTCGGAACACTGGTCAATGAGGAAGAGAGAAGAACACTACTTCATACTGCCAAAACAAGAATGCTCAGGTGAACACTGGGTAAGACAACAGCTGCTAAGCTATGCAATTAAATGGCATGAGCTATGATGCAGGCAGCCTCCATTATGGAAAAAGCGGAGAGAGTACAGATTGAGATGGCCGGGTCACATAACATGGCAAGATGTGAGATACATTGGACAGAGAGTACAAGAACTAACAGTCACGAGCCAAAGCCCTAGATGCTGAAGGAAGACATGAAGGAGGTTGGCGTCATCTTGGATGCCACATTTGACAAGAATGCTTAGAGATGAAAAACAAGAACCGCTGACCCGATTGACAGGACAAGGTAAAGGAAAATAAGACTAGTTACAGCAGAATAAGGACCTGCAGTAAAAGACCTAGGGGTTACAGTGGATGAGAAGCTGGATATGAGTCAACAGTGTGCCCTTGTTGCCAAGAAGGCTAACTGCATTGTGGGCTGTATAAGTAGGAACATTGCCAGCAGATCGAGGGACGTGATCATTCCCCTCTATTTGGCATTGGTGAGGCCGCATCTGGAGTACTGTGTCCAGTTTTGGGCCCCACACTACAAGAAGGATGTGGAAAAATTGGAAAGAGTCCAGCAGAGGGCAACAAAAATGATTAGGGGGCTGGAGCACATGACTTATGAGGAGAGGCTGAGGGAACTGGGATTATTTAGTCTGCAGAAGAGAAGAATGAGGGGGGGATTTGATAGCTGCTTTCAACTACCTGAAAGGGGATTCCAAAGAGGATGAATCTAGACTGTTCTCAGTGGTAGCAGATGACAGAACAAGGAGTAATGGTCTCAAGTTGCAGTGGGGGAGGTTTAGGTTGGATATTAGGAAAAGCTTTTTCACTGGGAGGGTGGTGAAGCACTGGAATGGGTTACCTAGGGAGGTGGTGGAATCTCCTTCCTTAGAGGTTTTTAAGGTCAGGCTTGACAAAGCCCTGGCTGGGATGATTTAGTTGGGGATTGGTCCTGCTTTGAGCAGGAGGTTGGACTAGATGACCTCCTGAAGTCCCTTCCAACCCTGATATTCTATGATAATAACCTTCCTTTCTTCTTTGAAAAATTGCCTCTAACCTGTGGTAGTTCAGTATGAGTCTAGAATAAAACAAATATTATACAAATAAAAACAATATATTTAAGTTGCAATAGGAAATACAAATTTAGAAGACAGAACACTGGAAGTATACTACTGTGCTAAAGTAAGTGTACTTTACATGATAGTGGAATATGCCTGAAATCCTTAACATTTTTATTCCCCTTTTCTTAACAGCTGTTCTAAGGCAACTTAACTTCCTTTGCTCTCTAATCCATACCTATGATGTCAGGCAAGTCAGTGGGATAAATTTTTTTCTCTTTTTCTCAGAGGCCACATATTAAAACTTTCCCCTTTTATATCTATTGCTACCATTTGCACAACACATTTCCTCTGTCAGGGAGAGGCAATACCAGGGATCGGCAACCTTTGGCACGCGGCTTGCCAGGGGTAAGCACCCTGGCAGGCCGGGCCGTTTTGTTTACCTACCGCGTCTGCAGGTTTGGCCGATTGCGGCTCCCACTGGCCACAGTTCACCGCTCCAGGCCAATGGGGCCTGCAGGAAGCGGCGCGGGCCGAGGGACGTGCTGGCCGCCGCTTCGTGCTGCCCCATTGGCCTGGAGCAGTGAACCGCAGCCAGTGGGAGCCGCGATCGACTGAACCTGCGGACACGGGAGGTAAACAAACCAGCCCGGCCCGCCAGGGTGCTTACCCTGGCGAACCGCGTGCCAAAGGTTGCCGATCCCTGGGCTATACATTTCACTCAGTTATTCAGCCGTCAAGGAAGTCTGACACTGCTTATCTAAGAGATTCTTCTGAGCTCTACTGGCCCACAAGACAAAATTTGTGATATTTTTAAAAAAAAAGTACCCTAACCTAATAATTTCTCATATTCTATAGCACCACCAATGAACATTTATTAAATTAAATTTTGTAAATAAGGAGAGAACCTGCTGCTCTATTTGAGGCCATGCATAAGAAATATCAGCATGCCACACTTTTTTAGGATCATGTTAGAAATACCAGAAAGTAACACCAATTCCATAACAACTTCCTAACTAAAGGAGGAAACAGTGCTGATAGCATACACATCAGTATTCATTTTAACATATTTGTAAAAGAGTTTTAGCATTTGCAAGGAATAAAAATAGATAAAAACCCCAAAGCATTGCATTCAGCAAAACACCAGTGTCATCATGCATTCTGCTCAGGCCCTTACAGCAGTTACAATGAAGTAGCAGCAAAAGAGGGCAAGAACTAAATGAAGCACTGATCCAATAAAGTTTATGTCCTTCCATATTTTATCAAAGCCAGGCTGATTCAACTCTGCTAGCAAACATAGTACAGACAAACTCCCTCTGAGGAGATACTCCACCAGTGCAAGTTTAGGCACTTTTCAGCTGGCTTCCATCCTTGACAGATGATAATACTGGTGTTTTTAGGCACAATATTCCAAAGTATGTCATTCTTTAACAAAACCTAGAATTATTCTGTACCCAGACAGGCTGAAAATACTTCATTCACTGAGCAGGAACTAAACTAGCAGCTGAAAGTGAGTCATGCTATTCTACTAAACTCTTTACTGCATTGGTTTCCCCTCAGTTTTCATGCAGAGTTATGCAACAAATATATAATAAACAAAATATATAATAAATAATCAAAATATAATAAATATTTCCATGGCACACACTTCTGGAAGTTGAATATATTTTCCCTAAATGACTTGGAAAGGAAAAATATTGTTTAAAATACAACATCCATTTAGTGCCTCAAACAAGGGCAATATATATGTATTCTGCTTTTAGCAGGTCACTAAAGTTTTTAATAAGAACAAGGTGAAATGTTTACCATCAATATAGGAAACAACTGCACTTTAAGTTGCAGTTATTGCTGACCATATTACTATACACTACAATATATCCATATTGAGTTATGCAGTTTGTTCTTGCAGTTGGGCTATTCTAAATAGGATTTTTTTTTTTGGTAACTGACTGCAAGGAAGAGGTTTAGAATGGATATAAATGGGTGTGAAAAGTAAAGTACAGAAGTCTTAAATTAAAATGCACTATGCAATTAAACTAGTTTTCAGAAAATTTTAAAAGGGATAAAAATACCATTTCTCATTCAAATATATCAAATACATTTTTATTGAGGTATCTATTCATCAGGCCCTGGAATCTAGTTTGCAAAATACACTTCTATGCTTAAATTTATGTTAATGGGCAACTATAAAATAAACCCATTCATTGTCCCTTGCCTAAAGTTTCAGTTCTAAAATTACTTCTTTCTAAGACCCCAAGAGGGCACTCTCTCTTTTAAATTCATACCCAGCATACAGTACTTTTAACTGTAAAGAAAAGTACAAACACATTTTTTGTTGCTTACCTAAAGTCCATGCAAAATAGTATTTGGGCCTGGCAGCCATTAAAGACACATACAGGTAGATAATTCTCATAGGCAAAGATACTGTAGCTCTGAAGTTATCATCAATGTTGTATTCCACAGGTAAAGTTTTTGTGACAGTCATATGAAATAATAAGGAGAGCCCACAGATTAAGAGTTTCTGTGTCACAGCTATCTGAAAAGTGCAATATAGGAGAGTTTGTGAGCTTCATCTTTTTTATTAAGCTTTCTGAAACAAAAGTAATTGATAATCTTCCCTAAATAGGTGTACAAATGTATGTCACTTCCTGATAAACACATGCTATGAACTTTAAATTTTTAATGACATTTACAAGCTAAAAGGATAAGAGGAAAAGGAAATATTCCTGCCTGGATTATGCTATGACCCTCTCTTCTTAAAGTAAGAATTGTTAAATCGAAGTCTGACAGCAATTAAGAACCTTGAAAAATCCCTTGAATAAATGGGAACACCATTCATACTTCCAGCTTTTCATAATGGTATCAAGAATTATCTAAACAGATAAAAATTAAGATGTCATTATCAAGATTATCAATTGGTCATTTGAGGTTAGTGCATCTTTTTCACAGTACCCACAGACAGACAGTGGCAAAGAGTCCCCTTCTCCACTTTTAATGACATACCACTCAAACATCAACTGGAGTTTATTCAAGCCTATAAGAACTAGTATCTCCTTGTTTTCAGTTCCTTTTCAGTAACTTTTAGAAAGACAAGATGTAAAATGTTGTCCAAATCAATATATTAAGCACCACTGTGGAGGATGTTTCATAGTATTATATACAAGATTTGAAATTATAACAATTTCTAAATGTATTTAACTGGCAGTTACAATGGAATCCTTCCCTCTGGTTTTATGAGGCCTTGTTTTCCAGCTAGAGTGACCAAGGCAGAAGAAGGTCAAGTAACTCACCCAAGGACACACAGATTCTGACCCAGTATCCCTCGAAGCCCAGTCCTTTTGCTCTTGCCATTTTTTAAAAAACGTAGATCAGGTTCCATTATAAAATGCGCACAAGCATAGGTGCTGGAACTAGGGCTGCTGGGGGTGCAGCAGCACCCCCTGGCTTGAAGTGCTTTCCATCATATACAGGGTTACAGTTAGGTTCAATGGCTCTCCACATCCCCACTATACAAATTGTTCCAGCACCCCTGCACATAATGAGTAACACATAACATTTGCTGTTTTAAATACATCATAGTCTGCTCTATATACCAAGGACAAAAGGTCCCATATGATGTGTAAGTTGCTGATGTATCTTTAATATACTAAAGAAGCACCTAAAGTGTCCATGCACAAGTTAATCATTGAAGATCTGCAGTCGTTTAGGCTCTACTTGTATTCAAAATTCTCTGTTTCTCTCAATAGTTTAATTGAGACTAAAATATGGATATACATTTACCATTATAATTCTATTAATATTAAACTTGCCAGGAAAATAATTCAATGTGGCCTGATTTTGGCTCTAAAAGTGTTAGAACAGATAAGAGGTAGCTAGTTCCTTGTTCTCTCCACCATACTTCCAATATTTTCCCATACTTTCAGAGACAATGTCCTATTTCAAATATTGTGTAATTATACACAAAGATGTAAGATAACAAGGTAACTTCACCACCACCATGAATGAAAATAACCTCTACCCCGATATAATGCGACCCAATATAACACGAATTCGGATATAACGCAGTAAAGCAGTGCTCCGGGGGGGGGGGGGGGGGCTGCACACTCCGGTGGATCAAAGCAAGTTCGATATAACGTGGTTTCACCTATAACGTGGTAAGATTTTTTGGCTCCCGAGGACAGCATTATATCGAGGTAGAGGTGTACTTAAAAAAAAAACCAGTAATGAAGTGCTCAATATTGTTTTCCCAGCTTAGATATTACTGTCTCTCCTTCTTCCCACTCAACCACTCTGTTCTCTCCTGTGCCTTCTGTTCAAGTTATTTACCTTCTTGTGTGATGTGCAGAGTGACAGCAAAAGATTGCTATAATCCTGATATTTCACATGTTAACAGGCAGCACTTCAGAGATCAAGATTTTAGCAAGCTTTATTTTGCTGGCCTAACTGAAGTGTATTAATAAGAGGCCTGATGAATTCATCACATCCAATAATCCACAAGTAATGCTGCTTCCAGGAGATGGAAAGAACTACTGCAATGGAGAATATAGTGGAAACTATTTATAACACCCAACAATTTTCAAAAGACAAAAAAATCTTATCGGATACAACAATTTGTAGACCTTTACTGCATAAGGAAGTCAATATTGATGATTTTGATGTAGGAAATTCATTAGGCAAGAAATAAACCAAACAGATAACAGGATTTGAGAGCCATTCTTTAGCATAACAGAAAAGCACTATTAGAAGAATCCTTGTAATTTAGATTTTATTTTCTCTTAGCTACCACACGCAGATTTAATTTTCCTTTCTTTCAACCTTAACTCATAAGTGGAGGTTAAAAGTGAGAATGTTCAGTCGGTAACAAGATCATATGTGGTAAATAAGGGGTTAAGTAAAATTATGAGGAAAATTATGTATGCCTGGTATAAAAAAATACTTGCATACTTCACAGAGACTCTATCTTGGGAAAAGATTTGGAGGGGGGGGAACCATGTCGGATAATCAGCTGAGCTTACAGTGCGATGTTATGGCCAAAAGAGCTAATGCAATCATTGGATGCATAAACAGGGGAGCTTCAAATAGAAGTAAAAAGGTTATTTTACTTTTTAATTTAGTTCTGGTGCAACCATTGCTGTAAATACTGTGTCCAGTTTTAGTGTCCACAATTTGAAAAATACGTTGATAAATTGGGGAGGGTTGAGAGAAGAGCCATGAAAATGATTAAAGGATTAGAAAACATGCCTAACAGTGAAAGACTAAAGGAGTTCCTGTTGTTAAGCTAAATAGAACGAAGGTTATGGGATGACTTGATCACACAGTCTATAAGTACCTACAGGGGAACAAATATTCGATAACAGGCTCTTCAGTCTAGCAGAAAAGGTATAATACAATCCAATGGCTGGAAGCAGAAGCTAGCCAAATTCAGTTTGGAAATAAGGCATAGATTTTTAAAAATCTATGTCTTATTTCCAAACTGAATTACTCTCACTGTTAATCTATGCCTTATTTCCAAACTGAATTTGGCTAGCTTCTACGTCCAGTCATTGGATCGTAATTAACCATTGGAACAATTGATTACAGGTCCTGGTGGACTCGTCATCACTGGCAATTTTTAAATCAAGATATGTTCTAGGAATTATTTTGGGGAAGTTCTATGGCCTGTGTTATACAGGAGGTCATATTAGATGATCACAATGGTCCCTTCTAGCCTTAGAATCTATGAATTTATGAAAAACAATGTTTTCTGCGTCGGGAATAACATGGAGTTTCCCTTGTTCAGCATGAATCCCAGATGACTGAAGAGACAAACTATAAACTGGACGTGTCAGAGAACCTGATGCTCAGATCTGCCTCCCACTAACCAATCATCTAGGTAAGGGAAGATGTGAATCCCTTACATTCTCAGGTAGGCCACCACTATTGCTGCCATGCACTTGGTAAATAATCCTGGGCCTGACAAAGGAAGTACTGTATATTGATAATGTTGGCCTGCCACTACGAATCTCAGAAACTTCTTGTGACTTGGCAATACTGCCACATGGAAGTAGCTGTCCTGGAGATTGAGGGCAGCATAACAATTGTAATTTAGAGAGGGAAGGATGGATGCTAGGAAAAGTATATGAAATCTTATATATTTGATATACTTGTTGAGATTTTGAAGGTGGAATATGGGTCTCAGACCCCACTTGGACCTGGTGATCAAAGTACTGTGAATAAAACCCCTTTCCCGGATGTTGAAGGGGACTTCTTCTATGTTCCCTAGTGGGAATAGAGTCTGAACTTCTTGAAAGAGCACTGCCTTGTAAGATGGGTCCCTGAAAAGGAATGAGGTAGGTGGTGGAAGAAGCGGATGGAGAGGAATTGAATAGAATATCCCATTCTCATAGTGCTCAGGACACATTTGGCCATCATTATGGCTTCCTAAACACTGAGGAAGTGGGACAATCTGTCCCAAAATGGGGAAGAAATAGCAGAATGATCACCGGTGACTGCCAAATGTGCCGCTTCTGCACCGCTGAGTGAGGACAGGTACAGGCTGGCTGGTTTTAGTTGGAGTTGGAGGAATCCTTCTGTGACTTCTGCTTCCTCCTCAAAAAGTCATGTTGCCTTTGTGGATATCCAGGTTGTCTATAATATTGCTAGGAGCACTGTTGTTGCAGTGCCCTATGCTGAAACCTCCTGGGGGGTTAAAAAATATGCTCCCAACAAAGGAAGCCTTTAAATGAATGCAAAGTCTCATCAGTAGGAAAACACAAACTGACCATCAAAAGGGAGATCATCTAAGACTTGCTGGCTGTCAGAGGTTATACCACAGTTTTGTAACCAAGAAGCTCTCCTCATTGTTATTTCAGAGGCTGACACCCAAGAAGTATCTGCCACATCAAGCGCACGCTGGAGTGGCCACCAAGCGTTCTTCTACCAGGAAAGTCCTAAATTCTTCCCATGCATCTCCCAGCAGCTTGTCAGTAAATTCAGCAATAAAAATTCACATTTAGTTAACAGCGCCTGTTGGTAAGCTATGCACCAGGAGGAAGGACGTGTAACAGATTTTTCTCCCTAGCAAATCAAGTCTCTTGGACTCTTTCTTTGGGAGTTGATTTGAATCTCCCCTCCCCAAATTATTAAATAATCAGTTTGCAAGCAACTAGAGGATAATAGGGTCATAAGTAATAGCCAAAGGATTTGTCAAAAACAAATCATGCCAAACCAACCTAATTTCCTTTTTTGACAGGGTTACTAATGGATAGGAGGTAGCAGCAGACATTATATTTCGTGATTTTTAGTAAGGTTTTTGATGCAATCCTATATGGCATTCTCATAAGGAAAATAGGAAAATATGGTCTAAATGAAATTACTATAAAGTGGATGTACAACTGGTTGAAAGACTGTACTAAAAGAGTAGTTATCAATGGTTCACTGTCAAACTAGGAGCGTGCATTTAGTGGGATTCCTCAGGGGGTCAGTCCTGGATCCATTGCTAGTCAATATTTTCATTAATGACTTGGATAATGGAGCAGAGGGTATTTTTATAAAATTTGCAGAAGACACCAAGCTGGAGGTTAGAGGCAGGATTGGAATTTAAAATGACCTTGACAAACTGGAGAATTGCTATGAAATCAACAAGATGAAAAATAAAGATAAGTGTAAAGTACTTAGGAAGAAAAAAATCAAATGCTCATCTACAAAATGGGGACTAACTGGGTAGGTGGTAGAAATGCTGAAAAAGATCTGGGGATTATAGTGGATCACAAATTGAATATGTGTTAACAATGTGATGTAGTTGCAAAAAAAGCTAATATTCTGAGGTGTATTAACAGAAGTATCGTATGTAAGAAACAGGAGATAATTGTCCCACTCTACTTGACACTATGAGAACTCAGCTGGAATACTGTGTCCAGTTCTGGGCTCCAAACTTTAGGAAAAATGTGGACAAACTGGAGAGAGTTCAGAGGAGGGCAAGAAAAATTATAAAACTTTTAGAAAACCAGACCTATGAGGGAAGGTTAAAACCATGTTTAGTCCTGAGAAAAGAAGACTAAGGGAGGACCTGATGACAATCTTTAAATATGTTAAGGTCTGCTATAAAGAGGACAGGGATCAATTGTTCTCCATGCCCACTGAAAGTAGGACAAACTGCAGCAAGGGACATTTAGATTAGATATTAGGAAAGCTTTTTAACTATAAGGGTAATTAAGCCCTGGATCAGGCTTCCAAGGGAGGTTGTGAAATCCCCATCACTGGAGGTTTCTAAGAAAGGGTTGAACAAAACACCTGGAAGGGATGGTCTAGGTTTACTTGGTCCTGCCTCAGCATAGGGGGCTGCACTTGATAACCTCTCAAAGTCCCATGTTTTCCACTACATGCATCCGACGAAGTGGGTATTCACCCACAAAAGCTCATGCTCCAATACGTCTGTTAGTCTATAAGGTGCCACAGGACTCTTTGCTGCTTTTAAAGTCCCTTCTGGCACTACATTTCTATGATTCTATCATGTGACCTCTCATTGGCAGCAGCGACCACATGGGAGTTTGGGGCAGGATGGGAATAAAAACACTTGAAGTCTTGCATTGGGACATGGTATAATTTGTCCATGCACTTAGCCGCAAGAGCTAAGGAGGCTGGTATGTAACATAAGGTCTTTGCAGGTTCTAAAAGAGCCTTATTAATAGGATGATCTACCCTTCCAGGGACCACCACCTGGAGAATGTCCAAAACCTTATCAGTGTTCTCTTGCACAAGCTCAACTTGCATACCCAAAGCCACAGCCATTCTCCTCAGCAGATCCAATAGGATTTTAAATCCTCCAGAACTGGAAAGGAGTCATCCAGGGTCACTGAGTCATGAGGATGAAAGATCACTTGTGGCAGAACCAGCTCCTCTGATTCATCCTGAATCAGTTCTGGTTGATCGGGAGGACCAGAGTCTGTGCAGGTCTCTGACATAGATGGCTTTGGAAGATGCATAGCCAAATAGTCTGGAAACTTCCCTTTTGAGTGGGCCAGTGATCAAGACATTGGGGACCAGCTATACGAATGGTCCTGCTCCCTGTACCAATGCTCTCCTTCTGGGAGTGGTGTAAAAGACTTGCTAGACCAACTGTGCCTAGGTAGGGATGTCAGTGGTGGATACTCTGAACCCGACTATGAGGAGCCACCTGAATAATAATCAGTAGGTATCGAGTATGCCAATCCTGACGAGGCCTTAGGTGATCTGATTTATCTGTAGTCCATTGTGAAGAGGTCAGTATCAGAACCAATGCTGGCATGATAGTCATACCACAAATGTGCTCCAAGATATGGAGGATATTGCATTGAGACTCGATACGAGGAAAGATTTTGTAGTCCGTGCCAAAAGATACGCTATGGTCAGTGGCCATTCTGGCTACCATCCCAGTATCATGGTATTGAGGTCACAGAGACGGAAGATTATACCAGTTCCGACCAGTGTGCATAGGTGCCAGGATCAAAACTTTATTGTATTGCTTAGCAGGTACTGACTCCGGTACAACTAACAGTCTCTGTATCAGAGCCAAAGATTGGAACAGGACAGGAAGAGCAGGAGGCGCCACCAATGCAATGGACTCCCTGCACCACAGGAGAGTCTGGAATGAAGACGCAAAGCAAATCCTTTGCAGCCTCATAAGCTTGTGAGGTCATCAGTACTTGTAATGTTGGTGCTGAAACAGTGTCTGTTGGTACTGGACTCAATGGCTGTCCCACAGATGGTACCGGAGTCAACAGCATGGTACCAATATCTTCCCTCTGCAGTACTGGGAGATGCAGGTCAATGGCCCAACTCTGCCATGTGTACTCAAGGAGTGCTGGTAAGGTTCTGAGTCCTTTGAAAAAGAAGAATGCTTCTTTCGTCTGTTTAATGGGTCCTCCTTTGAGGAATCCCGGCAGAGGAATCCCAACCCCTTTTTTCTCTGAGGAGAAGAGTGTGAAGCCAGGGGTCTGTCATGACACCACTGCAGTCTCTCTGGCATAGTGTGTGCAGAAGGCAAGGCATTCAGTCAAATGCCCTGCAGCCAAGTTGGGTCTCACAGCCTGTTCCAGGAGGTATTGCTTGAGGTGCAGATCCATGGAAAGCTGCATTCTTTTCTTGAAAGAACAGCAGCTACTGCACCTCTCTCTTTAATGAGTCCCTTGTCGAGTCACAAAAGGCAGCATGTGGGTGGGTGGGTGTTACTACTGGAATAAACACTTCATATGATGGGCAGTACTTAAAGTGCAGTGAGCGCTGCTTCCCAACAGTGCCTCGCACCAAAAACTCATTATGAACTGACTAAAAAACAAATTAAAACAATAAACGAAGCCTATCTACTGGGTACTAACTGCTAACTAGTTATTCAGAGGAAAAGAAGAGAGCCGAACATGCTGACTGCACTTTTTTTTTTTTTTTTTTAAGACTAAGGTAAACTACTGGGGAGCTCTGATTCAGGCCAGGGGTGATGAGAGAAGGAACTGATGGGGAAGAAAGTGGCAGTGCCTTTATATAACTTTCAGGAGGGGCCACAAGGAGGTGCAGGGCATGTGCACGGCCCCAAAGCGCAGCTTCAGAAAACTCTCTGGCTCTGGCACACTGGGCATCGACACCTCTGAATGGAATACATGTGTACAGCCACTTAAAGACGAATAGGTGCTTCACCCTCTTCCTCCTCAAGTTGTCGTCTGTCTTTGATGCAGCTGACCAGGCCCTTCGTGAAATTTTGTCTTCCCTTGGCTTTCAGGATCCTGTCCCTCTTCTGCTCATCCTCCTACTCACTCCTGTTATCTCTCCTTTCGCTCGGAGGATCCTTACATCCCCCCTCAAACTTTCTAAGAGGTTCCACATTTCTCCTTTCTCGCCCACCCCCCCTTCTTGTCCATCTGCACTTCATCTCTGGGCAGTCTCATTTGCAAACATTTCAGCTATCAACTCTACGCTGATATGTCTCTCAGATCTCTCTCTCTCTACTCTGGACCTGTTTCCTTCTGCCCAGACTAAGGCCTGGTCTACACTAGGAGGTTATGTCGAATTTAGCAGCGTTAAATCGAATTAACCCTGCACCTGTCCACACAACGAAGCTATTTAGTTCGACATAGAGGTCTCTTTAAATCGATTTCTGTACTCCTCCCCAACGAGGGGAGTAGCGCTAAATGTCGAATTAGGGTAGGTGTGGATGGAATTCGACGCTAATAGCTCCTGAAGCTATCCCACAGTGCACCACTCTGTTGACGCTCTGGACAGCAGTCCGAGCTCGGATGCTCTGACCAGCCACACAGGAAAAGCCCCGGGAAAATTTGAATTCCTTTTCCTGTCTGGGCAGTTTGAATCTCATTTCCTGTTTGGACATCGTGGCGAGCTCAGCAGCACTGGCAACGATGCAGAGCTCTCCAGCAGAGGTGACCGTGCAATCCTAGAATAGAAAGAGGGCCCCAGCATGGACTGATCGGGAAGTCTTGGATCTGATCGCTGTGTGGGGCGATGAGTCCCTTTCGGAGCTGCGATCAAAAAAACGGTATGCGAAGATCTATGGGGAGATCTCCAAAGCCATGACGGAGAGAGGATACAGCCGGGATGCAACGCAGTGCCGCGTGAAAATCAAGGACCTGAGACAAGGCTACCAGAAGACCAAAGCGGCAAACAGACGCTCCGGATCCCAGCCCCAGACATGCCGTTTCTACGAGGCACTGCATTGCATTCTAGGTGCGGCCGCCACCACTACCCCGCCACTGACCGCTGACGATGGGGTATTGTCGACGGCCGCTTCCTTGGAGATGTTCGCGGACGGGGAAGATGAGGAAGGAGATGAGGAGGACGAGGCAGTCGACAGCGCATACAATGCTGATTTCCCCGACAGCCAGGATCTCTTCATCACCCTCACGGAGATCCCTTACCAACCCTCCCAAGCCGTTAACCCTGACCCTGAATCAGGGGAAGGATCAGTCGGTAAGTGTTTTAAACATGTAAACATTTATTTTGATCAGAACAGGAATGGAATATTAACAATGGGTTTTTCATGATTACTTTGCCCTAGGCGCTTTACTTTTTAGTCCTTGCCAGTGCAACTACTGCAAAAGTATCTCAAAATGTCCGGTTTTGCATGATTACTTTGCCCTAGGCACTCTACTTTTTAGTCCTTGCCAGTGCAGCTACTGGAAAATTGTGTCAATATGTCCGGGGATAGAGCAGAAATCCTCCTGGGACATCTCCATGAAGCTCTCCTGGAGGTAATTTGAAAGCCATTGCATTAGGTTCCTGGGGAGAGCGGCCTTATTGCGTCCTCCATGGTAGGAAACTTTTCTGCGCTAGGCTAGCAGCAAGTACTCCGGGATCAGTGCCTCGCACAGCATGGCCGCATACGGCCCTGGTTTTTGCTGGCATTCACGCAGCATGCGGTCTTTCTCTGTGTTCGAGATCCTCATCAGAGTGATATCAGTCATGGTGACCTGCTTTAAATTAGGGGAATGTTAGTATTGGGACTGATTGCCTGTTCCTTTACATAAGTGTAACCGGCGGTTTACAGCCACGTGGTGGAGGCAGGACAGGGGCAGCATACAGGGATCTTTCCCGGGGACAGCCACGAGGGGGGTGGGACAGGGGCAGAGTTCATGCTGGCCGGATTGCCGGCAGCAGGAACTGGCCAACGCTAGGGGCATTGCTTTGAACGTGAAAGGAGGGCACTGCTATAAATTAAGCTTTCAGCAGCCAAAAGTCTACGGCTTACCATGTCCGCCTGCTACCCGAATTCCGCTGTCCTGCCCCGCTTGTGTGATCTGTACTCCAAGACCCCAGGCACTGAATGGGAAGGCCGAAAATACGACCTTGTCCTGAGTGCGCATGTGATAGGTGCTGTGCATGGTCTTGTTCACAGAGAAAGACTATGTTCATTGTTCACAAAAATGTATCTTTGTGAGGAATTCACTCCCTTTTTCCCATCCCACAGCTGCAAGTGTCTCCCGACCTACCCCGGCATCCCCCTCCCAGAGGCTGGCGCAGATTAGGCGCCAAAAGAGAAGGACACGGGACGAGATGTTCTCCGAACTTATGGGCTGCTCCCGAGCCGAGGCGGCACAGCAGACCCAGTGGAGGGAGAACATGTCACAATACCAGCGATCACACAGCGAACGGGAGGACAGGTGGCGGGAGGAAGACCAGCAGGAGACTCAAACGCTGCTTGGACTAATGAGGGAGCAAACGGACACGCTCCGGCGCCTTGTAGATGTTCTGCAGGACCGGAGGCAGGAGGACAGAGCCCCGCTGCAGTCTATCTCTAACAGCCCTCCCCCGCCACAAAGTCCCATCCCCCCCTCACCCAAAGTCCCAAGAAGGAGGGGCGGCAGGGGCCGTGAAAACAGTCACTCCACCCCTGCAGACTGCTCAAGTACCAGACGGCTCTCACTCCCAAAGTTTTGATAAGTCCTTTCCTTCACTCCAAAAGCACCTCACCCAAGCCCCCGTCCCAGTGTCATCCCCTAACTGTGTAGTTAATAAAAAAAACGTTTCTGTTAATTACTGTTTCCGTCAGGTTCTTTTAGAGGAGAGTGTGTCTGAAGGGGGGAAAGAGGGTTGGTAATTGGAGAGGACAGTCACCTTTACCTGGGTACAGACACGGGGGCAGGTTCAGCAGCAGGTCACATACACATTGCAGTCACTAGGCACCCTGGTCAGTCTGGGAGGTGGTTTTCATGTTCTGTGTGGGGGGGCTATGTGAGTTTGTGGCGGAGGAGGGCGGTTACAGATCTTATGCACCGGTCCTTAGCCTGGATGACAGAGCCACGCAGCAGGGGATCTGTAACCGTCCTCCCCAGCAACAAAGTCACATAGCCCCCACACACAGAGTCCCGAAAAGGAGGGGTGGCAGGCTCCATTGAAACAACCAGTCCACCACTGGGGACCGCTCTAGGAGCAGGAGCCTGTCATTCCTCGAGTTTAGAAGCGTCCTTTCCATCACTACACCCGCTCCCCACCACAGTCTGCGTCCCAGTTTCAACCCTTTACCACGAAACCCTTAATAAAGAAAACGGTGTTAATGAACAAAGTTCCATTTATTTTATTTTTAAAGGTGTGTTGGAAGGGGGGCAACGGGGTGAAGGGGGTATGTAACTGGAGAGGATAGTCAACATTAAGTGGGTAAAGAAACGGGGTCAGGTTCAGCTTCTCTTTAAACAAACTTAATAGTCACAGGTTACCTTGCTCACTGTGGAACCTAGCTTTCAAAGCCTCCCGGATGCACAGCGCGTCCCGCTGGGCTCTTCTAATCGCCCGGCTGTCTGGCTGGACGTAATCAGCAGCCAGGCGATGTGCCTCAACCTCGCACCCCGCCATAAACGTCTCCCCCTTGCTCTCACAGAGATTGTGGAGCACACAGCAAGCTGCAATAACAATGGGGATATTGGTTTCGCTGAGATCAGAGCGAGTCAGTAAGCTTCTCCATCTCCCCTTGAGATGTCCAAAAGCACACTCCACCACCATTCTGCACTTGCTCAGACGGTAGTTGAAGAGTTCTTTTTCACTGTACAGGGCGCCTGTATAGGGCTTCATGAGCCAGGGCATTAGCGGGTAGGCTGGGTCCCCGAGGATCACTATAGGCATCTCCACATCCCAGTTATTTTGTGGTCCGGGAAGTAAATACCTTCCTGCAGCCGTCTAAACAGACCAGAGTTCCTGAAAACATGAGCGTCATGAACCTTGCCCGGCCATCCGACGTTGATGTTTGTAAAACGTCCCCTATGGTCCACCAGTGCTTGCAGCACCATTGAAAAGTAGCCCTTTCTGTTAATGTACTGGCTGGCCTGGTGCTCCGGTCCCAGGATAGGGATGTGAGTTCCATCTATAGCCCCACCGCAGTTTGGGAATCCCATCGCGGCGAAGCCATCTATGATGACCTGCACGTTTCCCAGGGTCACTACCTTTGAGAGCAGTAGCTCAACGATTGCGTTGGCTACTTGCATCACAGCAACCCCCACGGTAGATTTGCCCACGCCAAAGTGGTTCGCGACTGACCGGTAGCTGTCTGGCATTGCAAGCTTCCAGAGGGCTATGGCCACTCGCTTCTGGACAGTCAGGGCTGCTCGCATCCAGGTGTCCTTGCGCTTCAGGGCAGGGGACAGCAACTCACAAAGTTCAAGGAAAGTTCCCTTACGCATGCGAAAGTTTCGCAGCCACTGTGATTCATCCCAGACCTGCAGCACTATGCGGTCCCACCAGTCCGTGCTTGTTTCCCGGGCCCAGAATCGCCGTTCCACAGCATCAACATGACCCATTGCCACCATGATGTCCACGGCGCGGGGTCCCGTGCGTTGCGAGAGGTCTGTGCCACTCTCAGACTTAATGTCCTCACCGCGCTGCCGTAGCCTCCTCGCCCGATTTCTCAGCATCTGCCTCTGAAAAAAGTGGATGATAAGGTGTGAGGTGTTGACAACGGCCATAACTGCAGCGATGGTCGCAGCGGGCTCCATGCTCGCAGTGCTGTGGCGTCCGCGCTATCACTCACCAGAAAAGTGCGCGAACTGATTGCCCGCCGGCGCTTTCAGGGAGGGAGGGCGGGAGTGACGGTTGAATGACGACAGTTACCCAAAACCACCCTCGACACATTTTTTTCCCCAGCAGGCATTCGGGGCTCGACCCAGAATTCCAATGGGCAGCGGGGACTGCGGGAACTGTGGGATAGCTGCCCACAGGGCACCGCTTCCAATGTCGACGCTTGCCCCATTAGTGTGGACTCACAAAGTCGAATTACTGTTCTTAGTGTGGATACACACATTCGACTTTGTAATATCGGTTCCACTAATTCAATTTAAGTAAAATCGAACTACTCTCGTAGTGTAGACATACCCTAAGGCTGTCTCTACACTGCCACTTTCAGTGCTAAAACTTTTGTCATTCAGGGGTGTGTATAGACAGTGCTTTATCTCCGGAAGCCGCACTCCCGGTGATAAAGCTACCACCGCCCGTTCAGGGTGGTTATTTTTTATTGCCGGGAGAGCGCTCCCCCATGAGATAAAGCGTGTCTAAACTGCCCACGTCACAGCGCTGCCGCAGCAGCACTGCCACAGCCGCGCTGTAATGTGAGCAGTGTAGACATACCCTAAAATCTCTCTTTCTGAGATTTCCTTGTGCATGTCATTGTTATGTTCAATGTGAGCAGAATAGAGTTCTTAATCTTTCCTCCCACTCCAAAATAGTCACCACTCCCTCCATTCTCAGACCCCATGGTCATCACCTCAACCCTGCCTGTCACTCAGGCATGTAATCTGGGCATTCTATTCATTTTGGTCTCTTCTAGAGCCTCATATCCGGGTCATGTATGAATTCTGTATATCTTACATAATATCTCTAAGATCCAGCTTTTCCTTTCTGACCACAACTAGATCTCTTCTCCCAAGCACTCATCTTAACTACTGCATCCTACTCTCTGGCTTTGACACATCCCATTTTGTTCCACATATATCCATTCAAAATGCTGCTGCAGATATTTTCCTGGCTTGTTGTTTTGACCACATCACCCTCTCTGTGTTGTCCACCCTTTAGCATTTTAAATTCACTACTAATCTTTGCTTTTAAGGTCCTTCATGGCCTATCCCTACCTATTCATATCTTACACACTACTGAGATGCTGACTGCTACTTCTGTTCTTGCCAGCTGGCCTTCACCCATTTACTACATTTTCAAAACAAGTACTTTCATGCTCCTTCCTATGCTGCTCCTAATACATGGGATGAGCTCCCTGTAAACATCTGCAAAGCCACTTGATTGTCCACCTTCAAATCCCTCCTTAAAGTCTCCTCCGCCATGAGGTCAGTGCGTGACTCAGAGAAGGAATCTTCCCTTCCTCTTTCAAACAAGCAGAAATCTGACCAACACTGAAGAAACCCATCATGGATACTTCAGTCCTAGCCAATTCCCAACCAGTGTCAAGCCTTCTGATTATTTAGAAGCTCATAGCTAGCAAAAGGCTAACTACAAGCACATATAACTGAAGCTAACATTCTAGACATTATTCATTCTGGATTCAGGCCAGGACATGGAAATGAAATTGCTTTAGTGGCACTGATGGATATCTCCTCCTGTCAACAGACAGAAGCAGTGCTTCACATTTTTGACCATGAGATATGGCTGTATCATCTCAGAGGTGGCAGGGATCGAAGGTGATGCACTAAAATTATTTGGGTTCTTCCTAGACGGGCATATCCAACAAGTAGTGACAGGAAACTGCACCTCCATTACTAGACCCCCTCATCCGTAGAGTTCTACAAGGATCAGTTCTCTCTCTCGTCCTTTCCAGCATCTACATGCAACCAATAGGTGAACTGGTCAGACAACATGGACTCAAGTGTCACCAATATGCAGTTGACACACCGCTCTACCTTCCCTTCACCACATGTGATTACACCACTACAACCAAGATGGCCAGTGCTTGGATGAGAACAGCTCATGAATGAATAGCTGGCTGAAGCAAAGCCGAGGTGATGGTGGGCAGAAAAGAAAGTATTTTGAATAATTTTCAGCCATGATGCAGTCTCCTTTGGCAGAATGTTCACATCCACCATTGGTCAATTAGGTCTGTAGTCTAGGAGTACTCTTGGACTCCTCACTGACTCTAAGCACTGGTTGGCTAGGAGTCTCCTTCCCATCCTGGTGAAGAAAGACTTAGCCTCTGTTATTCATGCCTTCTTCACTTTTTGGCTGGCCTACAGCTGTGCTACATACTTGGGCCTGAAACCGCCAGCACTCAGAAAACTCCAACAACTACAAAATGTTGCAGTGCAAAACAGGTTACTCAAATATTTGTGAACAAATCATATCTGTCTTCCGCTCTCTACACTGGCTTCCCATAGACTTTAGAATCAATTTCAAGGTCTCTGTCCTTATCTTCAAAATGCTCCATGGCTTGGGTCCAGGATACCTAAAAGGCCACAACTACCAGGTCAAAGACCATGGTTGACAACTTTGCTCCTGTGGAGCGATGGAACTCTCAACAATAAAAGTAAAGCTTGTCTACGTGGGAGACAAAACCTTCTCCAGGATGTCCAAGACTGTGTTATGAACTCCCCCAGGAACTAAGGAACTTCACAAACCTCACTACCTTTTATTCCAACTGCAAGCCACCTTGCTTTCTTTAACAAAAACACATAGCAACAGGTATGTTTATAAAATAATAACCCTACCAAAACAATACATTCCACTGCACACACACCTCCTTCTGGGGAGAGGATGAAAGAACCAACGTGTCAGATATTAGTCATGTTGCTTAATGCGCGACTGGAAGGCAAGCTCAGATACCATGGTGATGAAGGTGGTATAAAAACCTATGTAGAACAGAGGCCAAGAATACTGGTTAAATACTTCAGACTTTCAATATTTCAAATTTATAATCCTTAAAAAAATGTTAAGTACCCAAACCTACAAAACTGCCATGTGACCCCTTTCCTCTAAGTGACTCTTAAATCCTTCATGTTGTCAAAGATTTAAGATTAGATTACTGAAGATATTGGCATATCTGCATAAACATTAATAGTGGTTCACATGAGCTCTTGCGCTTTCTGGTGGTGAGGGAGATGGTAAGCAGAGAGAGCATTGAGGGGGTGTGGTTAGTGACTTTTACATATCACAGAACTCTGTGAGAGAATGGTCTCAAAAAAGGTTTTAGAGCAAGATAACCGAATGATTCAACAGAATTAAATAAACTGCTTGGCTAATTCAGCAGAAAAGCTTGGCTAATTCAGCAGTTGGAGACAGCAAGGTTTCTTTCTCAAGGGTTGGTGTTTATCAAGAAAGTAAAATAATTATCAGAAAGTAAGCAGAAAAAAAACCCTTTTTAATGTTCAACTCCATCCTGAGACTTCTCGGTGAGGAGCCTTAATTTCCCAAAAGTATTCTTCCCTTTGTCTCCTATTCAGCCACTCTTCTAGTCCTTCCCCTGAGTTCATGTTCAAGGGAAGGGAAAGGCTGAACGGCATTAATCCCTTGTTCTCTGGGGATGTAAACAAAGGGCTGAATTTCCACAAGTTACTCACAATTATTCACACATGTTAGTACATGTGTAATTTACATAAACAAATACCTAATCTATACACACAAACCATTTATTTGCACGTGGACACAGTCAGTGCAAATACATGGGTGCAAATCCAAGGCATTTGTACTCACACAAATTGAGTACAAATGAGCACAAGTGACTGCTAGGTAGTTGATGCTGTCTAATGTGAAATGTAGATAACATTGGGAGTTTTGCTGGAATTTAGTTCACTTCTTAAAATCCAAACCATAAAACTATGAAGCTGGTGGTTTTGGTCTACAATTGTGAGAAAATAATGTGTCCAAAAATTATTCTGTTTAAATATTTTATTATTATATTTACACTGTATGTTTTAGGATAAATGTCTAGGTAAGAAGATGACAACTTGTCATAATTTTATTATGGTTTTGCTCATTATGTTGATTTTTAAGTTCATAATACCGTTTCGCTATTGTTCTTATGTATTATTTGTATGACAGTAAACCCCAGAGATCCCCAGTCAGGTTCAGTGACCCATTATTCTAGCACTTTACAAACACAGGAGAAGACAGTCCCTGCCTCTAACAGAATCTGAGGTTAACACATAGCATATAGATTTTGAATTAGTTTGTGTGAGAAGAATATTGACCCTCACCCAAGATCACAAAAGCTGCAACTCAATTTCCTATGTAAGTGTGGTTTTGAAAAATGTGAATTCACGTAAGAGTATCAGAATAACCAGTTCATGTTTTCAAGGTAGTCTGTCAAAGCATATAACAAGTAAAATCCTTTCTAAAAGTAACAATTCCGATTTAGAGGACGGCTGATGAGATGTTGCTATTAGCTTTTACCATTTACAAATGTTGGTCAAACCTTCTACTTTAAAAAGTCTCTATATAACAGGAAAGCTGCTTTTTTCAGCATAAACCAGAAATACCCTTCTCTAAAAACACTGATCTGATCTATTCGTTATCTAAACACAAAGCAGTTTAAGAGACCATATTTCACTGGTCAGACACTGCCATAGTTTCATGGTGATAAAACATTACGCAAGTATCAATATCATACTTGAAAGATGTTCGGTCATTCAAGTCAATGAATACAATTTTGTAGTCCTTGGCCCTGATCTCCACAAAGTTTCAGTTTCCTATGATTTTTACTGCTCCAGTAACTGAGGCCTGGTCTACACTACGAGTTTAGGTCGAATTTAGCAGCGTTAATTCGAATTAAGCCTGGACACGTTCACACGACGAAGCCCTTTTTTTCCCCGACTTAAAGGGCCCTTTAAACCGGTTTCTTTACTCCACCTCTGACAAGGGAATTAGCGCTAAAATCGGCCTTTGCGGGTCGGAATTGGGGTAGTGTGGACGGAATTCGACGTTACTGGCCTCCGGGAGCTATCCCACAGTGCTTCATTATGACCACTCTGGACAGCACTCTCAACTCAGATGCACTGACCAGGTAGACAGGAAAAGCCCCACGAACTTTTCAATTTCATTTCCTGTTTGCCCAGCGAGGAGAGCACGCAGAGCTCATCAGCACAGGTAACCATGATGGAGTCCCAGGATCGCAAAAGAGCTCCATCATGGACCGAACGGGAGGTACGGGATCTGCTCGCCATATGGGGAGATGAATCAGTGCTAGCTGAACTCCGTAGCAGTAAACGAAATGGCAAAATATTAGAAAAGGTCTCAAAGGCCATGAAGGACAGAGGCCATAACAGGGATGCACAGCAGTGCCGGGTGAAAATTAAGGAGCTAAGGCAAGCCTACCACAAAGCCAGAGAGGCAAACGGAAGGTCTGGGGCAGAGCCGCAAACATGCCGCTTCTACGCGGAGCTGCATGCAATCCTAGGGGGTGCAGCCACACTACCCCAACCATGTGCTATGACTCCGTCAATGGAGAAACACGCAACAGGGAAGCGGGTTCGGGGTATGAGGAAGATGAGGATGAAGATAATGTAGATAGCTCACAGCAGCAAGGAACCAGAGAAACCGGTTTCCTCAACAGCCAGGATATGTTTATCACCCTGGACCTGGAACCAGTAACCCCCGAACTCACCCAAGGCGTGCTCCCAGACCCTGAGGGCACACAGGGGACCTCTGGTGAGTGTACCTTTGTAAATATTACACATGGTTTAAAAGCAAGCGTGTTTAATGATTAATGATTAATTTGCCCTGCCAATCGCGGCCAGTACAGCTACTGGAAAAGTCTGTTAACGTGTATGGGGATGGAGCGGAAATCCTCCAGGGACACCTCCAGAAAGCTCTCCTTCATGTACTCCCAAAGCCTTTGCAAAAGGTTTCTGGGGAGGGCTGCCTTATCCCGTCCGCCATGGTAAGACACTTTACCACGCCAGGCCAGTAGCACATAGTCTAGAATCATTGCATAACAAAGCATGGCAGCATATGGTCCTGGTGTTTGCTGGCATGCAGACAACATCCATTCCTTATCTCTCTTTGTTATCCTCAGGAGAGTGATATCATTCACGGTCACCTGGTTGAAATGGGGTGATTTTATTAAGGGGACATTCAGAGGTGCCCGTTCCTGCTCGGCTGAACAGAAATGTTCCCCGCTGTTAGCCACACAGTAGGGGGGAGGGGTGAAGTGATCATCCCAGAGAATTGGGTGGTGTGGGGGGGGTAGTTGGGTTTGTGCTGCATGTTAACCCGGAAATCGCAGCCCCTCCTTTTACATTGCAAACCCATTTTAAATGGCCAACCCAAGGGGTGCTTGGTATGGGAAATGAGGGCGCTACTGTTTGAAACCATTCCCACATGTTAAGAAGGTTAAAAAAGCCAAAAGACTGTGGCTTACCATGGCTGCCTGCAAGCCGAAATCTGTTGCCTGGCACTGCGTGAGTGATCTCTCACACCAAACCGGCAGGCCCTCAATATAAGAGGAAAAATGCGACCTTGTAATGAAAGCACATGTGCTGTGTAATGTGAACAGCAAAATTTAACGTGAAAGAGTGTACCCATTGTTCTCTAAAATGTGTCTTTTTTAACCACCTCTCCCTTCTCCTCCACCAGCTGCAAATGTTTCTCCTTCACAGAGGCTAGTGAAGATTAGAAGGAGAAAACGGCGGACTCGGGATGATATGTTCTCAGAGCTCCAGATGTCCTCCCACGCTGACAGAGCACAGCAGAATGCATGGAGGCAGTCAATGTCAGACTACAGAAAAGCACAATATGAACGAGAGGAGAGGTGGCGGGCTGAATCGCGGGATGAACAGAGCAAGTGGCGGGCTGAAGATGATAGGTGGCGTCAGCTTGCACACAGAAGGCAAGAGTCGATGCTCTGGCTGCTGGAGCATCAAACTGATATGCTCCAGCGTATGGTTGAGCTGCAGGAAAGGCAGCAGGAGCAGAGACCGCCGCTACAGCCCCTGTGTAACCAACAGCCCTCCTCCCCAAGTTCCATAGCCTCCTCACCCAGACGCCCAAGAACACGGTGGGGGGGGCCTCCGGCCACCCAGTCACTCCACCCCAGATGATTGCCCGAGCATCAGAAGGCTGGCCTTCAATAAGAGTTAAAGTTTTAAACTGCAGTGTGTCCTTTTCCTTCCCTCCTCCCCCACTCATCCCGGGCTACCTTGGCAATTATCTCCCTAGTTGTGTGATGAATTAATAAAGAATGCATGAATGTGAAGTAACAATGACTTTATTGCCTCTGCAAGCGGTGCTCGAAGGGGGGAGGGGAGGGTGGGGTGGTTGGTTTACAGGGAAGTAGAGTGAACCGGGTGGGGGGGGGCGGAGGGTTCATCAAGGAGAAACAAACAGAAGTTTCACACCGTAGCCTGGCCAGTCACAAAACTCGTTTTCAAAGCTTCTCTGATGCGCACCGCGCCCTGCTGTGCTCTTCTAACCGCCCTGGTGTCTGGCTGCACGTAATCAGCGGCCAGGCGATTTGCCTCAACCTCCCACCCCTCCATAAATGTCTCCCCCTTACTCTCACAGATATTGTGGAGCGCACAGCAAGCAGCAATAACAATGGGAATATTCTTTTCGCTGAGGCCTGAGCGAGTCAGTAAGCTGCGCCAGCGCGCTTTTAAACGTCCAAATGCACATTCCACCACCATTCGGCACTTGCTCAGCCTGTAGTTGAACAGGTCCTGACTACTGTCCAGGCTGCCTGTGTATGGCTTCATGAGCCATGGTATTAAGGGGTAGGCTGGGTCCCCAAGGATCACGATAGGCATTTCAACATCCCCAACGGTTATTTTCTAGTCCGGGAAGAAAGTCCCTTCCTCCAGCTTTCGAAACAGAGCAGAGTGCCTGAAGACGCGAGCATCATGCACCTTTCCCAGCCATCCCACGTTGATGTTGGTGAAACGTCCCTTGTGATCCACCAGGGCTTGCAGCAGCATTGAAAAGTACCCCTTGCGGACTATGTACTTGGTGGCTTGGTGCTCCGGTGACAAGATAGGGATATGGGTTCCGTCTATCGCCCCACCACAGTTTGGGAATCCCATTGCAGCAAAGCCATCCACTATGGCCTGCACGTTTCCCAGAGTCACTACCCTTGATATCACCAGGTCTTTCATTGCCCTGGCAACTTGGATCACAGCAGCCCCCACAGTAGATTTGCCCACTCCAAATTGATTCCCGACTGACCGGTAGCTGTCTGGCGTTGCAAGCTTCCACAGGGCTATCGCCACTCGCTTCTCAACTGTGAGGGCTGCTCTCATCCTGGTATTCTGGCGCTTCAGGGCAGGGGAAAGCAAGTCACAAAGTTGCATGAAAGTGCCCTTACGCATGCGAAAGTTTCGCAGCCACTGGGAATCGTTCCACACCTGCAACACGATGCGGTCCCACCAGTCTGTGCTTGTTTCCCGGGCCCAGAATCGGCGTTCCACGGCATGAACCTGCCCCAGTAACACCATGATTTCCACATTGCTGGGGCCTGTACCTTCTGTGAGGTCTATGTCCATGTCAATTTCCTCATCACTCTCGTCGCCGCGCTGCAATCGCCTCATCAGCTGGTCCTGGTTTTGCTTTGGCATGTCCTGGCTCTGCATATACTCCAGGACAATGCGCGTGGTGTTCATAGTGCTCATAATTGCCGCGGTGATCTGAGCGGGCTCCATGATCCCAGTGCTATGGCATCTGGTCTGAAAAAAGGCGCGAAACTATTGTCTGACAGAGGGAGGGAGGGAGGGAGGGAGGGAGGGACGACATGGTGTACAGGTACAGGGAATTAAAATCAACAAAGGTGGCTGTGCATCAGGGAGAAACACAAACAACTGTCACACAGAATGGCCCCCCCAAAGATTGAACTCAAAACCCTGGGTTTAGCAGGCCGTTGATTTCACGGAGGGAGGGGGAAGCAAATGAATACAGAACAAATCTATTTTTTACATCTTAAGCTGGCAGCCGACGGTGCAGCATGACTGATAGCCCTCGGCATCTTCTGGGCGCTTGGCAGAAAATACTGGGCGCTTGGCAGAAAATAGTGTACTACGACTGATAGCCGCCATCATCATTGGGAAGGCAGCAGAATATGACTGGGAGACATACGGCGTTTCAGCCATCATCTGATCGAACTGCAGTATGACGACGACGGATACCAGTCATAATACACCATCTACTGCCAAAAGGCAAGGGGCTGCTGCTGTGTAGCAATGCAGCCCCACGTCTGCCAGCCCCACGTCTGCCAGCACCCAGATCGCCGATGAAGGCTACCAGTCATACTGCACCGTCTACTGCCAAAAGGCAATTAGCTGCTGCTGTGTAGCAATGCAGTACCACGTCTGCCGGCACCCAGATGACATATGGTGACGGTGAGCTGAGCTGAGCGGGCTCCATGCTTGGCGTGGTATGCTGTCTGCACAGGTAACCCAGGTAAAAAGGCGCGAATCGATTGTCTGCCGTTGCTCTGACGGAGGGGAAGGGGCCTGACGACATGTACCCAGAACCCCCCGCGACACTGTTTTGCATCATTCAGGCATTGGGATCTCAACCCAGAATTCCAATGGGCGGCGGAGACTGCGGGAACTGTGGGATAGCTACCCATAGTGCAACGCTCCGGAAGTCGATGCTAGCCTCGGTACTGTGGACGCGGTCCGCCGACTTAATGCACTTAGAGCATTTTATGTGGGGACACACACAATCGGCTATATACAACCGATTTCTATAAAACCGGCTTCTATAAATTCGACCTAATTTCGTAGTGTAGACATACCCTGACTGACTACTGTCTTTTAAGTAATAGACCAACCAAGCGGGATCTCACAATTCTATTTCATTATGAATTTGGAAAAATGAGATCACCAAACCTGACAAAAAAATTCTGTTGGGCAATCTTGTTATCCTTTCAGCACCTAGGGCTTGATCCAAAGCCCACTTATGTCTATAGGAAGATTCTTGCTGACTTCATAGAGTTTTGGATCAGGCCTTAAGCAATTAAAACTTCCAGGCAAACTTTTACACTTCTATTGAAATGGATTCATTTTTAAATCTTCTTGGGTGATACACACACAAAAATTAGTTCAGTAAATTAATGAACTATAATAAAGCTTACTACATTTGAGATTACTATACAATCAGTTAGTTAACAACTGCAGGCAATTAGCAAGAGCATCAACATCTAAAAATAGTCTAAGAAGCCAAAAGCAGGGAGACTTTTTCCACAGGAATCCTGTATTTTAAGGATAGCTAACAGCTATAATAAAAGTAAACTTACGAAGATAGATATTAATTTCTGACTGTTGACACCACTTTGAGCACCAACAAATGATAGCTTGTAAAAAGGCATAACAGGAGGGAGATATGAAATAAATCATTTTAAAATGTTGACTAGATTCAGTTAACATGCAATTAACACAGTAAAATGCTAGACTAGATTCATGTCATGCACTTAACACAAGTGTACAGGAGGAGGCTGGCATGAATATTTGATGTTATAGAAATAAAATTTGACAAGAAAGGAAGCATATAGTAAATTTAGCTGAAAGATTCTTTCATCTAAGATATTAACATTTGCTGATCCTCATTAAGTTTCTTATTTTGATGAGTTACCTAATGATTTGTTTTTCTTTAAAAAGTAAAATTAATATGAAAATCTAGGAAAATATCTTTAGATAATCATTTTATTAAGATAACAGGATTGGAACATGAGTCATAACAAAACAATCAAGGTTGTAAATGATACAGCAAATGCAGTAAACAAATAGATAATCCACAATTTTTTCAAAAGCACACAGTACTCACCGGTGTTATAAAATGCAGCCAAATTTGTCTAACACCAGTTGGGAGATGAAGTATCAGGAGCACAGACAGTTTATCTTAATCTTAATGTCAAAAAGCGAATGCAGCATAAATTATAAATAAATAAATAAATAAATAAATAAAATTATAAAAAATCAAGCTGTATGAGCAACACAATTTAAGGGAAATTGCTTACCTGTAGCTAGAGTATTTTGAAGGTAGAATCCTTTATAGAGTCACACATATATTGGCCTTGTGACCTTCAGATAGCAAGCTTACTAGCAAGATTATGTGGTAAAGTTTAGTACCACTTTGAGGCATATGCACAAGCATATCTACATCAGGCAAGCACATAGGCCTCACCCTCACTTTCCAACTACCTGCTCAGAAATAAGATTCAAAGTTAAGCAGGGAAAAGGTAAGTTGGAGGTGGATTTGGGGAAGCAAATATATTTGGAGATCTCCACTTCTTTCACAATAACCTTGTGTTCTCTGTTTGAGGTGATAACTGTATCTTGGACTAAAATTCAAATATGTGTACATATATACAGTCAGACGAATTAATGTGCAGGATGATGGAAACATATGTTCCGCATCCTTAATGTAAAACTGATCAGTTTTAAAAAAGGGTAATATACAAAATGTCAGTAGTCATTGGTCTTAATTCAAATCATATGTGCATCGTTTGCAACAGATGATCAACAGGCCTTTCAGCCATATGTGCCTGGACCCCCACTCTGATAAGGGAGCAAATAAAAAAACCCTAATGTGCATGGATTCGGGTGCAGTGTGGTATGATAATGATACAAGTATGTCATTGGTATTGTGTCTGTACAACAAACAATCTGTTTACTTGTCCTTCATATGAATAAAGAAATGAAAAAAAATTAAGACTGAAAAAGTTCCTATAACCATGTTAAAGCTCTCTCTCCCCTAAGAAAGACCTGATTAGAGGGGCTTGGTACATGTAAATGTGCAGTTTTAGCCTGAAATACAGGAAGAAGCTAACAAAAAAGTTTAAGAGACTTTGAAGTACACCTCTACCCCTATATAAGGCGACCTGATATAACACAGATTTGGATATAATGCGGTAAAGCAGTGCTCCGGGGGGGTGGGGCTGCGCACTCCGGCGGATCAAAGCAAGTTCGATATAACGCGGTTTCACCTATAATGCGGTAAGATTTTTTGGCTCCCAAGGACAGCATTATATCGGGGTAGAGGTGTAGCTTATAAATCTCCCATTCAATTTCCATGGACAAAATGCATGCGGTTTTTCCCATTATTTCCAGCTCATTTTCAGAAGCAGTTCATGCAGACAAATATGCTTGTAAGGAAGTGCACATGAACTGCTTCATCTGAAGGTGGTATTTTACCATATAAGCTTATTAGGCAGCTCCAAGATTATTTACTTTTGTTCAGAAGACCCAACAGTGGGAATCTATGCAGAACACCTACCTTTCAGGAAAAAGACTTTTTTTTTTTTTTAAACAAAGAACTGTACCACTGAATAAACTCCAGATATATCTGAGAAGTTATGCCTGTAAATGAATAATGCAAACCAAGCTTTTCATGCAATGACTATATATATAGAAAGAGATATATATAGCAGCACTGCAAAAAATCATAGTTCTTACATTTGGTGAGGGATCTGTTTGTTCATATTTTACATCTTCTTTCCCATTTGCTTCAGACTGTGTCAGTTGGTATGATCTGCCTTCAATGAAAGTAATATAGTCTTTATAAGAGCATAATGGGCCTGCCAGGATACCCATGAAATTACAGTTGTAACTTAAATACTCCAGTAGACTTGGCATGCGTCTGTAATTCAAAGACAAGCAACTTGTGAGAGGTACTCTATGCTTTTAAAACAGTCCACTGTAGGAATAATCATTTATTTTATTACTTATTCTAATTTCAATTAAAACACATACAGTGAAGCAGTCTAGTTACATTTTTATAACTACAATTTAAAATATAAATGAATGTTTCTTCATCAGTCTGTACTGAGCGTTTCCAGACTGATTTGCCTACCCACAGGGACTTTCTCAAAGCCCAAAATCATACCATCAGTTTTAAAGTAGATCTCCCCACTGTGATCAATGAGAAACTCTGCTTAAAAATCAATGATATAATATAACTATGCAATTAGATAAAGGGCTCTTGTCAGTCTAAATTTAGTTTGTCCGGCGTAAGAGACTGAATGATTTTTCATGGTAGCACAGGTTTTATATATATAGTATATACATACGTCTGTGTACACGTACACACACACCCTTCTGAACCACCCTAAGTACACTAATACAGGCAAAAAAAGCATACTAAAAAAAAAATAGAACAGCTTTGGTCCTCTGTCAAAATTGTGGTAAAAATTCCTGAAATTGACAAAGAATTCCAAATGGTTTGTCTTGTGGAAATGACATGAAGAATAGAAAAATATTGAATAAAGGAGGACATTTTCTACCTGTATGTCCTAATAGATGGTACAAAAACGATATTTAAATAAATGAGAACTGTCTGTAAAACCCCCATTTGGGATTTCTTTTTGAAAGGACATAAGCATAAATGTCAACACCTCACATAAATTATAGGTCCTTCCATTCTGTAAGTTGGTATTTATTTCTCCCCTGATTTTTTTTTTTTTTTTAAGAGAAGGAAGGCACTCAATTCTTCAGTAGCTGTCATTGAACCATTATTTCAGTGATAATAAGATGAGTAACAAAAAGAATTGTGATGTTCCCTTATTCAGTTTTTGAAAAGCACATTATATACCAACTACTTTCCCTAAGAACTGTTAACATAATCTTTCAGTAACTTAAAAAGTGCTGAGAATGATTTCTACTCCACACTCAAGTAATTTTGAATACTTCAGTTCAATCAGGACTCAAATTTATGATAACAAGAAGCCTAAAATCAATGCATCCAAATGAATGAATATACTAGTTCACATTTTCCCTATATACTTCATCAGTATGATTTTTCCAGTGTAGTAAACACCAGGATATGTTGACTTCTTGGTCTACTAGAGTTTTGGTCGCAGAACATCTTGTATTTAAACTTAAATTCAATTCCCAACTTCATTAACTTCATGCACACACAAAACCTACGTATTTCTAAATTATTCTTACAGCAAACATGGTGTGGCTATCACCACCGGAGGCAAGATAGGAATACTAAACGCTTCTCCAAAATGAGAGACACTGTCACCTGTAGTTCAATTCTCACTGGAATCCGTGAACAAATTTCCCAAAGATGGTTTTCCACCTGCTATTATTTCATTTTTGCCACAGAAAAGTAATCTCTATATTTTTAATCCGTTCAAATTCCCTTAATGCATAACTCAAGAGTTGGAGTGGTCAGCTGATCAAAACAGAGAATTTTGAAGAGTTTAAACATAATATAGCATACTCTTCTTTTACAGAAGATGCAGCTGAGGATCTGCCCCTAGCCTCAATCTCAGAAAAGGTACCAGAAAGAGTAAAAAAAGAAAAAAAAAAGTTACTAACCTTTCCGTAACTGTTGTTTTTCGAGATGTATTGCACATGTCCACTCCACTGTAGGTGTGCGCGTGCCCCAAGCACAGTCGATGGAAATTTTTCCCTCGATGATACCCATCGGGGCAGCTTGGGCGCCCTCTGGTGCTGCATGCTCATAGTGCCCGTATAAAGGGCCCAGTGACCCCGTTCCCCCAGTTTCTTCTTTCCGGACAGCTCCGACATAGAGGGGGGTGGGTCGTGGAATGGACATGTGCAACACATCTCAAAGAACAACAGTTACAGAAAGGTTAGTAACCGTTTTTTCTTCGAGTGCTTGCACATGTCCATTCCATTGTAGGTGACTCCCAAGCAGTTGCATAGAAGGTGGGATTGGAGTTCATGGACATGCTTACTGCAAAACAGCTCAACCGATTCTGGCATCGTCCCTAGACTGTTGGCATACTGAGCAGAGAACATATGCACTGATGACCAAGTTGCTGCTCTGCAAATGTCCTGAATAGGGATGTGAACTAAGAATGCCATTGATGATGCTTGTTTTCTTGTGGAGTGGGCAATCAGGATAGCTGGTGGCAGAACACCATCTGCTCGTAACATGTGAAAATGCACGACGTGATCCAAGACTAAATTTTCTGAACAGAGATGGGAAGACCTCATCCTGTCAGCTATTGCGATGAACAATTGGGTGGATTTACGGAATGGTTTGGTACTTTCTATGTAGAATGCTAGAGCATGTCTAGCATCCAATGAGTGAAGCTGCTGTTATTCTCTATTTGCATGTGGTTTCAGATAGAAAACAGGTAGGAAGCTTGCCTGATTGCTATGAAACTGGGAAACCACCTTTGGGAGGAAGCTTGGGTGAGAATGTAGCTGCACCTTGTCCTTAAAGAAGACTGTGTACGGAGGTTCCGATGTGAGGGCACACACACCATTCTAGCAGAAGTAATGGCCACTAAGAAAGCCACCTTCCATGAAAGGTATAGCAAGGGTCATGTTGCCAACGGTTCAAATAGGGGACCCATAAGTTCTGATAAGATTGGGTTTAGGTCCCATGGAGGGACAGGTTCTCGCACTTGGGAATATAGTCTTTCTAGATCCTTGAGAAAACAGATATTACTGCAAGGTAAACCTTGATTGAGGAGATCGCTAAACCTTCCTGTTTCAGGTGTAACAAGAATGTCCTGAAGTGACGACCGCGCGTGTTGGGAAGACCAGATGGAGAACTGCTTCCACTTTGAGAGGTAAGTAGCACTGATGGATGGCTTCCTGCTACCTACTAGTGTATGGGGAGATTTTAGCGGACGAGCAAAATGCCTGGACCACTATTAATAACTGGAATATCGATTGTCATGCTTATTGCCAAAAGCAGCTAAATCAGTAGGTCTTAGCAGGCTTCTGCAACGGCTTTAGCATATCTAGCAAGAAGCCAGGAGGGTAAGGGGGCCCTGTGTCCTTTCTGATAAGATCTCTGTTGAAATTGCTGAGGTATATGTTTTAGAAAAACAGGAAACTTATCTATATCTCCCCTTTGGGATGTGTTTGTCAGGACCCTCAAGACATGCAGATTTTGCAAATACACATCTGTCTAATTAATGGTTTGAGGAAACCTCTTGCTTAAACTTTGAAATTGTTTGCTTAACAAGATTTTTTTTATTGACATGTTATTGTTACACTAACCCAAATAAATAAGGAGAGAAAGTATGGGGTAGATGGACTCTTCAGGGACACTTCATGGACACAGCTTAGGATCCCCAACAGCAGCTGAAAAACTGACCAATTGGACAGCTGTAATTGTACCACTCAAAGAGCCATCCAGACTTCAGTAACTATTGATTTTTGGGGTGTCTAAGTGCTTGAGACTAAAATAAAGCGCAGCTTTAAGTGAAAGAACTCGGGGGGAGGGATAGCTCAGTGGTTTGAGCATTGGCCTGCTAAACCCAAGGTTGTGAGTTCAATCCTTGAGGGGGCCATTTAGGGAACAGGGGTAAAAATCTGTCTGGGGATTGGTCCTGCTTTGAGCAGGGGGTTGGACTAGATGACCTCCTGAGATCCCTTCCAACCCTGATATTCTATGATTCTATGAACTCTTGTATTATACTATTTGCGCCAGCCACCTATCGGTCGGACGGCTGTCTCTTCGGTGATTTATTTCCTGCCAGTGCCCCATCAAGAGTAATAGTTACCAAGAGCTTTTGGTTTTTAGAATCACGGTAACAATAGGACCTAGCAAACCTGCTCCGAGCAAGCCAGCTTTCTGGGATTTAGCCATGGCATTTATTCCAGGCTGTCAGGTGGAGAGAGCTGAGGTTCACGTGGAGCAGACGACCGTGATGCAGAGAGATCAGGTCCAGATGTAGCGAGAGCGGGATCATAGCCACCATGGAGAGTCCTAGCAGTGTGGCGAACCAATGCTGACGTGGCCAAGCTGGAGTTATTAGAATGACCCATGCCCGGTCCCAGTTGATCTTGAGCAGACCCTTGTGCATGAATGGGATAGTAGGGAAAGTGTAATACAGGTGACTTGTCCACGGGAGTAGGAAGGCATCTGTGAGCAATCCCAGGCTGAGACCTCACAGGGAGCAGAACTGGTGACACTTCCTGTTGTGCCTGGTTGCAAAAGGTCTACCCAGGGAGTCCCCGACTGCTGGAAAATGTCTCTTGCGATGTCCAGGCGAAGGGACCACTTATATGACTGGAGAAAGACCTGCTGAGGTGATCTGCCCACTTGTTCTGCACTCCTGAAAGGTGAGAAGCCTCGAGGTGGATTGAGTGAGCTATGCATCACTCACATAGCTGAACTGCTTCTCGACATGGGGGTGGGGAGGGGGAGAGCAAGTTCCTCCCTACCTGTTGAGATAGAACATGGCTGCAGTGTTGTCCGTAAGAACCAACAAGCTCTTGCCCATAATGTGAGGCAGGAATGTCTGACCGGCCAGGTGAACTGCCCTGAGCTCTCTGACTTTTTAGTGAGAGCTCTTCCAGAGACCAAAGGCCTTCAGTCCTGAGGAGACCCAGGTGAGCTCCCCAGCCTAGCACTGATGCATCTGAGATCAAGGATATCAATGGTTGGGGCCCTGAAAAGGGAATGCCCACACAAACCGCCAGCGGGTCCAGCCACCAGTTGAGGGAGGTGAGGACCGGGGAAGGTACTGTGAGATCAGAGTCCAGATGGTGGTGGTTTGGCGAGTACACCGAGGCCAGTCGTGTCTGAAGGGGTCTGTGGTGTACTCTTGTGTGCTGCACTACATACGTACATAAATCCATGTGGCCCAAAAGCATCAGACAGTCCTGGGCTGTTGTAATTGGGTGGCCCTTGAGGTATACTATCAGGGACATGATTGTCTGAAACTGACTTTCTGGGAGGAAAGTCTGGCCTGGGTAGAATCGAGCACCGCTCCAATAAATTCTATCCTCTGTACTGGAGTGAAGGTAGACTTCTGTACATTTATTAGCAAGCCCAGGGCCTGAAATGTTGACTAGATGAGGAGGATGCTGGACTTTACCTGAGCCCTCTGACTAGCCAGTCATCCAGGTACGGGTAGACTTGCACCCCTCACCTCCTCAGGAAGGGTGCCATTACCCCCATGCATTTTGTAAACACCTGCGGAGCTGCTGACAGGCTGAATGGGAGTACCGCGAATTGGTAGTGCATGTGGTTCATGATGAATGTTAAGAACCTTCTGTGGCCTTGGAAGATTAATATATGGAAGTAAGTGTCTCTTAAATCGAGGACAGCATACCAATCCCCGGGATCCAGGGAGGGAATAATAGAAGCCAGGGAGACTATGAAGCGCTTTAATTTCTTGAGATAGCTGTTAAACTGGCACAGGTCTAGAATAGGTCTGAGACCGCCCATAGTTTTCGGGATTAGGAAATAATAGGAGTAGAACCTCTTCTCCATTAGATTTTGTGGACCCTCTTTCACAGCTCCCACCTGAAGAAGAGATTGAACCTCCTTGGCCAGAAGTTGCTCTTGAGAGGGGTCCCTGAAGAGGGAACAGGGAGGGAGGGTGTGAAGGAGGGGTAGAAATGAATTGGAGAATATATCCCACTTCCACCATGTTCAGTACCCAATGGTCTGTTGTGATACGAGAGAATAAGCACAGATGAAGTGGGATAGGCAGTCTGCAAATAAAGGGAAAAAGGGATCCAGAAACATGGAACCTGGCACAACATCCTCGAGCATCCCATCAAAAGGTCTTTTTGGAGTCTCCGGGTGTTTGGATGGGACAGACATTGACTCTGAGGTAGAAGGGGGTGGTGGTCTATTCCTAAAGCCCCTCTCCTTTTCCTCTGTGGGTCTTGATGGGCCGGTGGGGCGGAGTACCAGGAGGACTGCTGAGGTCTGTAGTGCTTCCTTGAAGTTGCTAGGATATACAATCCCAGGGACATAAGGGTCACCCTGGTGTCCTTCAGTCCATGAAGCTTCAGGTCGGTCTGCTCCGAAAAGAGCTAAGCTCTCTCGAAGGGAAGGTCCTGCAGGGTTTGCTGGACCCTTCTTCAGGAGGCCGGAGGATTGTAGCCATAAACTCCTATGCTTGGCTACCGTGGAAGCCTGGACCTGACCGCTGAATCTGCTGCATCCAAGGCAGCTTGCGGGAAAGCCCTTGTTATCCATTTCCCCTCATCTACCAGCAAGAAGTACTCCAGCCTGGCCTCTTGCAGCAGCAAGTCTCTGAACTTCAACATGAAGTCCCACATGTTTAAGTCATATCTGTGCAGGAGCACCTGCTGGTTAGCAATCCTGAGCTGCAGACCCCCAGGAGAGTTGACTTTTCTACTGAAAAAGTCCAACTTTTTGGAGTCCTTTGCTTTAGGTGTTGCACCATGCAGACACTGCCTTTCCCTTTCATTGGCAGCAGATACCACCAGAGATCCTAGAGACTGGGTGAGAAAGAGTGTACAGGAACTCGTAACCCTGGGCAAGAATGAAGTATTTCCTCTTGGCTCTCTTTGACATAGGGGGAAGAGATGCAGGGGTTTGCAAAGAGGCTTTCACAGGGTCCATGATGGCCTCATTGAGAGACAGGGCTACTTTTGATGGCCAGAATGTCAACCAGACTAAGGGAGGACTCCTTTACTACCTCCACCTGTAAGCCCAAATTTAAGGCCACCCACATCAGCAAATCCTGGTGGGCCTTATAGTTATAGTGGGAAGGCGACACGCCCGCCCCTGACACAGCCTCGTCTGGAGAGGAGTCCAGCACTGGCATTCCTCTTCTCCCTCTGTGCTGACAGGATCCCACAAAGCAGGTTCCTGAAAGTTGGCACCGGGTTTGGTACCTGAATCCTGGTCAGGTGCTGCCCAATGGGACGGAGGTGCCCTTCTCTTGGAGGCCACTGAATAAAAGTGTCTCAAATGGGGGCTGGAGATTGGAGGAAACCCCCACTGGTTCCAAAAGGGTCATGGCCCACTAGGCCAAGCACTCAATGGCATTACTGTGCCCAGGTCCACGGCAGGGTAGGGATGACTGAAAGAATAGCGGGGGTGGCTCCTCGGATGAGAGGAGTGCGATTTAACCTCTTGATTCCAGCGACAATGAGCCTCCCTCAGTGATCAGGGAAGTGCAGTTCCCACCAGTGCTGGAGACCAGTGCCAAGGTGGGGAAGTCTGCATTCGGGCCAACATGATCAGTTTCCCATTAGATGGTACCGTGGGCTCTGGAACCAAACCGTAATTAGGGGCCATGTGCTCCCTCCTGCCTTCCAGCACCGATACAACTGACTCTTATACTGCTGGTGACGCCAGTACCAACAGCGATAGCAAGTCTCTGGCAGCAGCAAATGCCTCCGGTGTGGATGGCACTGCAATAACACAGGTATCACACTGTCCCTCAGGTGCTGATGGTTCATCCGGTACTAGACTCTATGGTGCTGACTGCTGTGATGCCGAGGCAGAGGAGTGGCCTGACTTAGGTCTCACACTGCTCTGCTCCCCGTGCCTGGCCTTTGGCGTCAGGGAACATCCTCTCAGTTTCTTATGCCTCTTCCTCGGCATTGGGGATGGCGAACAGTGCTGGGAATCTTGCCTGGTGGAAGGAGCGCTCCTCACTGATGCCAACGTGCTGGGTGCCAAGTCCAACCGGCTCAGAGGAAGGTCTCAGCACCGCCTTTATAAGCAGGAACTTCAATCTGGCCTCCCGATCCTCTTTCATACGAGGCTTAAAGTCTCTGGAAATCGGACAACGATCCCTGACGTGAGCCTCTCCCAAGCACTTTAGGCAACTAGAGCGCGGGTTGCTCAGGGGCATAGCCTTGTTACAGGATGCACAAGGCTTGAAGCCTGGTGACCGAGGCATGCCTTGGCACCAGGTACTGACGAAATTCTGCTAACAAACGGAGAAACACAAACTATACTAACGAAGACTAATTAACTATTTACAACTACTAACTACAAAAATTATCAGAAAAATGACGCCCACTGAGAAAGCTTGCCGTAGCAAGAAGCACAGTTCCAGTGACCGTCATGGATGGTAAAAAGGAACAGAGGAGGTGTGGAGTTGGCTGGGCCCTTCAAACTGGCACTATGAGTGCGTGGTATGAGAAGGCCCCCAAGCCACCCCAATGGCTACAACCGAGGGAAAAATTTCCGGCAACTGTGCTCAGGGCGTGTACACGCCTACAATGGAATGGACATGTGCAAGCACTTGAAGTTTTGTACTCCATTCTTATGACAAATTTGGTCAGCGTGAATATGCTGCAATAGAATGCCCTCCTTCCTTTTAGTGTTTCAAGACCCATCATCCCACAATGCTATAACAAGAGGATTTCTCTTCTCTCATTTCATGTGTGAGGGAAATAGTAAGAAATTTGAAATTAAAATTTGAAGTTGCTGGGGGTTTTTTAGTCCAATTATCTTCATGCCATTAAGATTTCTGAAATAATAGGTACTAAAAAGAAAGTTATTTCTGAAGAGCAGAAATTCTCCACTTATCTGATCTGTCCACCACAAAAATGGTCTAGATTTCAGATGTTGGATACTTAAAGCCTTCAAAAGCTATATAACTACAATGTCAAACAGAGTAATCCCAAAGCACTTATGTACTCTTTGATTGGACAGACACTGTGGCATAAACTAGGGTACTGACATCTGTTAACAAGTCTTCCAAATAAAGAAAGGAGGGAAAGAATCAAACTAAAAGTCGTAAAAGAGAAATCAGAGAAAAGGATTTTGTTTCTTTGATGGCTGTAACTCACATGTACTATGCAGTTACTAATCACTTACTAAATAGAGTACATACTTTTATTCTTCATTGTAAAGAAAAAAACTTTAATAAGAAATTGTCTGTTTTAGCAAAAGCCTTGTAAGTAAAATGTAAAGTCTATTTCAGGAGATATCTTCCAAGGGCAAAAAAACCCACATGAAATTAAATTACAAATATACTGTACATGCAATCTAAACCAGATCCAGCTAGATAACTGGACATCTTATGTATCAACTGCACTAGAGCTATAAAGTCTTCATAATCCATGCAAAGCATTCAAAACAGAAACTATACTCATAAGCATAGGAAAGCCTACCTTACAGCCAAGCATCTCTGTGATGGGGTCAATTCTTCTTCTTTTCGAAACATTCCTGTAGAAGAGGGAAGAAATAAGCACTAGTTAACCATTTATTTGCCAGAGATAATGGGGTTTCCTTGTGTCACAGTTCAGGGCAACTGTTCCTTTATTCCCGCCCTCTGTGGTCCCTCGAGGGCACCCACTACATGCTCTCGGCTGCTCAGCCATCCCGTTTTGAAGTGGTGCTGAAACTAGGGGTGCTGCTTGAAGTAGTAATAACAAACACCACATACATGGTTTCCATTGTTTACATCATTAGCACTCCCACTATAAAACCTGTTCCAGCACCCCTGCTCTCTTAGGCAGAGACTCACATTCCTCTGCCTCCTGACCGGAGGCTGCACAGTTTCCTGCCCACACTGTGATATTCCCAGCAAGCCAGACTGCCTAAACAGGCCAGCATCTGCACTTTGCTTTCTCTCTAAGGGCTATCAACAGCTGTAATTTGCCTGCAGTTACAAGTTACCATGCAGCTCTTTCTAAGCGAGCACCTTTATTTTTATTCTTAAGGTGAAAACATTACAGAGTAAACATATTGAAAATTAAAAAACGTATACTCATGCTAATAAGTTTACCAGAGATCACCACCCCTCCCAACTCCAAAAAGGACTCTGGTATGAGTCAGTCCTTCAACCCTCACAATGGGGTTTTTCTGTGGTTACAAGTTCATAACAGCCTTAGCTCAGAATTAGTCAATCTATGTATACGTTAGTCTTTCCTTTATTACAGCTTGAGCTTTTGATCTTGAGACTCTGGGAACAAGTAATCCGTAGACAATGGTCCCCTCTTCAGGGTGTACCTTCTAAAGCAGGAGTCTCAAAGTCCTGGCCTCTGGGCCATCTGCGGCCCAAGAACTCCCCACTGCAGCCCATGGAGGAGAGACGCATGCAGACACGCTGCCCGATGTCTGCTGCAGGCGCTGCCCCCCGCAGCTCCCATTGGCTGGGGGAGAGGGTCAGAGATACCATCACAAGTCACCGAGCAGAGTCAGCCATGGAGGCAGCATCATTAGTTGCCAGGCAGAGTCAGCCATGGAGGCAGCGTCACTTTTTTCCACAATGAATATAAATAAGTCAAAATACTGAACACAAGTATCTGATGCACACCTTGCTGCAATCCTGAAGGTTTCAACTGCTCAGTCACTGAGGCCAAACATCAACAAACTGATAGAACTGAAGCGTTGCCAGGTGTCTGGCAAACATTAAAAACTCTCTGGCAGGCAAAGAATTGTATAAAGTTGTATGACAGTTTTATTATTTCTAAGAAATTCTAAATAAAAAATACAATATAAACGTTTTCTTTTCTGAACACCATCTTCAGTGACATTATTGGCCCGTTGGGAGGATTTGAGGAGTGGCACTGGCCCTAAGGTAAATTGAGTTTGAGACTCCTGTTCAAAAGGCTGGGTTTTGCATAACTGAAAATGGGGAATTTGCATTCACCTCCCCTTAGAGATTACCCAAGTAAACCATTTGACACTATTAGTCCCAAAAGTCCATTCTTGTCCAGCACATTGTTCAGTATAGTCCTTTGAATTTCATAAGACTTCCCAGGGGTCACAGCCCATCCCTTCCCAAAGGGAAGTTGCATACAATCCTGGCTCACAATCATTGAACACAGTGGTTTTCAACGTGTGTGTGTGTGTGTGTGTGTGTGTGTGTGT